>NC_136420.1:209813240-210313240 GCF_052625555.1 Lactuca saligna
TATGTAGTCAAGGTTTTAGATATTCTTTTGACAATAAGAATGGATCTATTTCTACTTTTAAAAATGGTTTATTTTATTTTGAAGCTTTACCTTGTGATGGCATGTATGAAACTGTGATGGTTCTAGATAATATAGGTAATAGTGTTTTACAAATTAATTCGTCTAAAGGTTTAGACAAAGCATGCTTATGGCGTTGTTGTCTTGGACATCTCAACAAGAAACGCATTGCCCAACTCCAAAAAGATGGAGCGTTGGAATCATTTGACTTAAGGTCAGATGATGTGTGCGAGCCTTTTTTATTTGAAAAGATGACAAAATCACCATTACTCATACACACATATGTGTGTGGTCCCTTCAGATCCACCATAAGGGATGCAAATCGATTCTATGTAACTTCTACGGATGACTATAGTAGATATCCTATGTCTACTTGATCAAGCATAAGTCAGAAACCTTTGAAAATTTCAAAGAGTTCAAACAAGAAGTCGAGAATCAATTGGGCAGGAAGATCAAGATGCTCAGATCTAATAGAGGTGGTGTGTATCTTAGTATCGAGTTCCACGAATATCTCAAGGAATGTGTAATATTTTCACAATTGACACCTCCTAGGACACCACAACTTAATGGTGTGTCCGAGAGGCGTCATCGAACCTTGTTAGACATGGTTCGTTCCATGATGAATCGAGCTTCACGTCCAATATCTTTCTGGGGGTATGCCTTAGAGACTGTCGCCCACATTCTTTATCTTGTCCCAACAAAGAAGGTTGCCAAAACAGCTCACAAGATGTGGACTAGGAACGTTCCCTCATTGGAGCATATCAAGGTTTGGGGTTGTGAAGCATTCATTAGACGAGAGACTCACAACAAGCTTGAACTTTGTAATGAGAGATGTATTTTCATCGGATATCTACAAAATTCCTATGGATATTTGTTCTGGAGATCTAGTGATAGCGTGGTCTTCGTAGCATGAAGGGGGCCTTTCGTGAAAGAGAACTCATATGCAAAAAGGATAGTGGGAGTACTATTGATCTTGAAGAAATTCAAGAGTCAAACGATGAAGGAATCTCTAATACTAGCGATCAAACTAATGAAGAAATTCATGTTGAACCAATTAATGAGTCATTACCTCTTAGGCATTCCAGTAGAGTTAGCGTTTCGCATGTGTTGTATGGTTTCCATATAACGACATAAAGTGATACGTTTATCAGTGATAACACACTGGTAAATTTGGATGAACATGATAATTACAAGGAAGCAATGGCGGGCCCTGAGGCTGCCAATTGGAAAGAGGCAGTGGACAGCGAGATCAAGTCCATGTATGACAACCAAGTTTGGAATTTGGTTGACAATGTACCAGGTCGCAAGACAGTTGGGTGCAAATGGATATTCAAGAAGAAGACCAAAATGAATGGAAAGGTGCACACTTTCAAGGCTCGACTGTTTACGAAGGGCTTTACTCAAACCCCAGGGGTTGAATATGATGAGACATTCTCACCAGTAGCTAAGATAAAATCTATTAGGGTATGTTAGCCATCGTTGCGTTTCATGACTATGAAATTTAGAAGATAGATGTCAAAACCGCTTTCCTTAATGGAGATTTAGTTAAGGATATTTACATGAGTCAGCCATAGGATTTTATGGATGCTAAGTACCCCAATAGAATTTGTAAGCATGAGAAATGAATCTATGGATTGAAACAAGCTTCTCGCAGATGGTGTCGAGAAAGTTATAGAGTTTGGCTTCTCTAGAAGTGAAGAGGAATCATGTGTATATATCAAAGCTAGTGGGAGTATAGTCACCTTCCTAGTAATGTATGTTGATGACATACTACTCATACGAAAAGACATTCCACCTTTGCAAGAGGTCAAGTCTTGGCTTGGAAAGTATTTCACTATGAAGGATCTAGTAAAGGCTGCTTATATTATGGGAATAAGGATTTTGAGAAACAGTAGTAAAAGACTAATTGGACTTAATCAAAGTACATATTTGGATAAAGTGTTAAAGCATTTTAGTATGGAAAATTCCAAGAATGGTGAGCTGCCTATCCAAAGTAATACCAAACTGAGTAAGACTCGGAGTCTAAATACTGATGCAGAAATAGCATAAATGAGTCGAGTTCTATATGTTTCCACCATTGGATCGATCATGTATGCTACGATATGTACTCGCCCTGACGTGGCTTTTGCTATAAGCATGGTTAGTTGATATTTGGGAAATCCCGCTAGAGCTCATTGGATAGTGGTCAAGAATATTCTTAAGTATCTGCGAAGAACTAAGGACTGGCTCCTTGTGCTTGGTGGTAGTGATGACTTAAGAGTTACTTGGTATAGTGACGCCATGAAATGTCCCCGAAATAATGACATAAAAAATTTCATATTTAGATTAATTACGTTAATACACAACATCTCCATAAAACCAAGGTAATCAAGATTTAGCAAAACTTCATTAAATCAGAGTAATTCACAGAAAGCTTAAACATGTGGTGTGTGCTCTGCAATCATCTCGAGCTCTTCCATTTGAAAACTGAAGCACCTAATGTTGGATTAATGTCTAAGTCCATAACTATAATTGGTAAGACTTAACCCGACCCGGCATGGTCCATTTAGGTTGCATGGCATCATGCATTTGGATAGACTGTAATGAGAGAAATAAGACACTTATGGTTATTAATATATTATAAGTTCTAGTATATTAATATTAAGAATAATAATATTATTTAATTAGTATTGATCAAGAATTAATCTAGGATTAAATAAGTGATCAAAAGAAGACTAATTAAATATATGGGTTGATTGTGTAAATCATCCATACTTATATAGTGGGCTAATGCTCCATGGATTATCTAGTTGGACTAAAACCCATATGATGCTCCATGGATGCTCCATGGGGTTTTGTACCCATGGATCATGGAAATGAAAGGCCATTTCAATTAGGGTTTACATGGTGTAACCCTAATTATATATGCATCTTATTCTTGACCAAAATCGGCACTAGTGTGTGTAAAAGAAGGGCTAGCCGATTTCATGAGTTGTGGATTTCTCTCAAGTTATTTCAAGTGTATTTGGTGTTGTGTGAACCATTTGAGGTGTCACACTTGAGTCACTAGGAAATCAAGCTTCATGAAGACTTTCTACATCAAAGAGGTATGTATTCTATCTTGTTATATTCAATGTTATTATGCTAGTTAGGATGAATACCTTGGATGTTCATATTTGCATGTATAATAGAGAAAACATAGATCGAAGGTATTTAGGGTTTCATGTACACTTAGGAGTGTTAGAATGCTCAAAACCCAACAGTGGTATTAGAGACTAGGCTTGTTTTCTTGTTATACTTGCAAAACTGCTTAAAAAATCGAAGGTGTTTGTTGTCTGATCGTCAGACTCGGTGTGTCCATCAGGTGACTCGGCGAGTCCATGCCTAAAAAGTGATCAAATCGATCCAACTTGCCGAGTTGGTTAATGCACTCGATGAGTTGGACCCCCAAACAGCATAAATTCGACTTTTTTTGCTGGAATTGGACTAGGAACATTACCCTAAGATGTTTTTGGACTTATAAACTTGTTTTTGATGTGGTAATGCTCATGCTAATCCAATTTCAAAGATAATTATCAATAGATTCATGTTTTGTATTAGTTTAAGGTGTAGACTAATTACATGAAAAAGTTTGATTTGAATTATCTTGTTCTTATGAGTTGCTTAGATTAATAAGGAATTATGTGAAATTGTTGTTTTCAATCCAAATTAATCTAAGAGTTGATTTTAAAATGTGTTTTTGTAACTTGTCCTCAAGTTATATGAAAAGTCACATTTAAGTTTCATAAAACTCATAAAAGTTGGCAATGGTTACAAAAAATGAAGAGTATTGTACTTAAGTTATGGAGGTTCAAGAGTCACTTCATTAAGTAATAAATATGTAACCTTAATTAATTCCATAAGTTACAAAATAAAGAAAAAGTTACATTCTTTAAATAACTTAAAGTCTTCCATAACTTGTCCTCAAGTTATGGAACTTGAAGAGATTTTTAATTAAAACTACTTAAACACATAAGTTATGGAATTAATTAGTTTTAAATAGTTTCAAAGCTTGCCCTCAAGTTTTCGAATTTGAAAATTTTTCTCTTATGAATACTTTAATTCCAAGTTAGCCCTTAGAATTTTAAAAGTTAAAGTTCAACCCTTATACTTTATAGTATTATAAGTTAATAATATTTATATATGTGTATAAGAGTAAAGTCAGTCTTACCGTTAGTAGGCCTCATTCTCGAAGCCGGTCTATAAGGGGGGTATAAGGTTACTGCCTATAAAATGGCAGTTTAATGGGTGTCCACTCCCACCCACCGCTTCCTTGACAGGACTAGAATTCTCCCTTCATTAAAAGTATTAAAGATAAATACTAAGTAACTAAACTTTTAATAAATACCCAATCTTAGTTACTTAGGAAAGTATGAATAAGATGCTAATCTATGAAATTACACTTTGCATTTTGTTTAAGTTGGTTAGTGGAGCGTGTGTGGTTAACCGACACACTAACTCGTATTTAACAAGGTAGGCAAAGGGTAACTTAGTGTTTATCATAGTATCGATGGAGTGTGTGTGATTAACCGGCACATCGATTGAGGGGTAAACACTTAAGGGTACAAAGTAATTTGCAGGGTTACTTCACACCTTGTTTTGTGATCCTCGGCATCCCAGTCACAAAACCTGAAGGGCACACTCGAGATTGAAACATGCCATTGAACAGTTCAATGAATCTCAAAAGATCTAGGAGTTTCAAATCCAATTAAAACCTAATAATACATTTCGTTTATCTTGGTGGAAATTTGTGAATCGTCATTCACCTACCTTCAAATATTTTATAGCTTGGATTACGGCATCCCTCTTCTAACTTATAAAATAGTTTGTTGGGTCCTAGCCTTAAGAGTTCATATTGGGTGTCTTATTAAGGACTTTAAATCAACTATCTTGAATATCTCCCAAAAGGAAGTTATGTTTTGACATTTATGATCTTCCCAAATCTCTTGAAACAAGCTTTCCTAAATGAAGATGATGTCCCATGGAAATCATACTTCTTTCACCTCCTCCAATTATTCTCCCTAACCCACAAGTACTTGAAAAGTTTAAGGTCACTCAAGCCCTATTATCAAGGAAAGGTCTATGTGTTATCACATCTTGGAGATGTAGTCACATATTCACAAGCTGGAAGAGTTGGGTGTCAAAGTCTTAAGAAAATTAATGGCTCAATCACTTTCTAGGTAACATAATGAGCTCCTTTGGGACTCCTGTGAAACAGACTATGACAAGAGCCTTAATGATCTTATCTATTTGCTAATATCAACCTCCTAGAACTTTTTGGACATTGATAATGAAGACATGGGATATCTAGTAAAGCTCACGCTTCCTAGTGAAAAGGGATCGGCCATAGTCAACTCGGTTGACAAAATGTTAAAGAGAAATGCTAAGTCTGAGATAGTACCATTACCTAAACGTCCATATGTTAAATTGCCAAAGGAAGGGGCATTGCTTGCGAAGCTGCCAAATTTTACCTAAGAATGTTAAAGTCAATAAATTTGACTCTACTTCGGATAAAGTCCACTATCTAACTCTGCTAAGTTTCTATTCTGAGATTTTTGATACATGATGTGACTGGGTCACATGGTGATGTTTTAAGAATCAAAGAAAAGTAAAGAAACTTAAAGAAAGAATATGTTGAATCTGATCGCGTAGATGGTTTTTTATCGCATAGTTTGTAGATTGGATTCTTGAGCTACTTCTTAGGAGTTATGAGATATTGCTTAGGAATAGATAACAACAAGTTTTCATATGGATTGTAAGGATAAGTTTTTCCGAAAAGTTTTAAAATAAAAGGAAAATTTCTGATTTATTTATTTTAAAAATATCCTTACAATGACATCTGTGAAATTTTTTGTTGCTTATAAGATTACGTTAATAGCAAGAGTGGAAAATATGAAATTGATTCTTTCATTTGTGGTAATGTCTAAATTTACCAAATAAGGAAATATTCTGATCAACGAAGTTTCAATGGGACCGGAACTTGGAATCATGAAAGTTGTATAGCATGATGAATGAGAACTTTCAAGTATTGGAAAATTAAGACTGGTTACTTGTTCACATGGATGTATGAGTCGTGTAAAGGACTAAGGGATCGAGTACACATTCTTGTGCACTGGTCAAGTCCACCACAAAAGACCGATAAGATTATTCATCATAATTTACTAAAGCTCAGTAAATATGGTTATACTTACAAGCTTAAGTGTAATCCTGAGACATTGGAAAAGGTTCCAATGTAAGGCAGAGCGAATAAGAAGAATCAAATTAGGCAGAAGGATAAAAGTTTCTCAAATCTGAAAAGATGGGAGAGTACTTTAGTATCAGTTTGTATGATCATCTTAATGATTTAGAGACCTTATCACAATTTATCCTCTAAGTGCATTCTGATAGCTAAGAAGAGGAGTTATGAATTGTTGAAGTGGTTAAATCAAGAAGATGATTCATACTTCGTTCCAAAAACAATTCTTAGAGTCATACTCCAAGATTGTAACTTGAGTGACATGTCTTAAAGAAGGTTTAAAACACTTTGTCAAATGTAAAAGTAAAAGTTTTCTACTCTTGTACATTTGAAATTGGTAAGTTGTGATGTTTTGGATAAAACAAATACCAACTAAGGTCAATTGTGTGAAGTGTTTCTCTTTATTAGAATCCACACTATCTCTTGGATGTTTGACAAGGGAGTCTTATATGTCAAGAGGACAGTGGGAGTCTTAAAGGTCTTGAAAGTCTCAAGAACTGATCAAGAATAAAACCTGAAGTTCTTCACTAGTATACGAATTAAGGTTTATAACCTATCTTGTTAACATATTCTGTGACTATTCTAGTTAAAGTTTTCTTTGCATATGAGTTCTTAGAGTTCTCAATTGGTTGCACAACAACTTGGAAGCATTGACAGGCCCTTGAGCTGCTAGGTGGCAAGAAATTAAGATTGAGTTCAGTCCATATGAGCTTCGATATGTCATTATCCTTGTCTTGTGACTATGGTTTGACAACTCACATGGATAAGAACACATACACTATTAAATCTAAGTGTCATAAGGTTTCTCTCCGATTCATGAAAATGATGGTGAGGAAACACTTTCACTAAGTAGATTTTAGCTAGATAGCAATTGTGATATTTGCATTCTCAAAGTCGTTAGTGGAGCGTGAGTGGTTAACCGGCACACTAACATGGACTTGTGAGAAGTGGCAAAGGTTTAAACAATTGATACTATGATTACGTCATCCCTTTTCATAGTTCTGAAATTGTTTAGACACACCTATGAGCTATCTAAGATAAGGTGTATGATATTGATAAAGTTTTATCAAAGCAATCTACTATCAGAAATCTGAACTTTGGTAAGAAAGTCAATAAAGTATTGATTTCTAGAAGTCCAGCTAATTTTTGGATACATGTCAAAGCTAGTGAGAGCATACGTGTTATGCTAATAATCATCATGTTAGTGGGAGCATGATAATTATTATAAGTATTGCAAGTTAGCAATGTTAATTATAGAAAACAAAAAGTTTCAATTGGGAAAAAGTTGTTTTGCTATAATTAAGGGAGAGGAAATTATACTTCATCTCAAATTTATAAGCTTAGACCGTGAGGTTTTAATCATTTAGTCAAGGATATATATTATATATATATATATATATATATATATATATATATATATATATATATATATATATGTGTGTGAATTTCATGTTGGAATGGCTCAACATAAGGAAATTCTGTATATGGGTCCATTATTTGCGTTCTAAAATTCGATTATGATTACGACATTGCTTTTCATAATCTGAATTATGAGAACTTGGAAAATTGAAATGGAAATAGTATAGCAAAAGACTGGTTTAGTCTTTATGTGAGACATCATGAATCGTGTCTCATATGCTTCGGATATAGGATCGATTACATGTGCTATATTCATCCTTTCTAAAAATTTCTAAATGCGTGGGGCATTAAGAAGGGAAATGGTTTAGAACTGGATATGACTAAAAGGATTAAACAATTGTTGAGGACAATCTAAGGTTTACCAATGATTGGTTGCTCAAGGACAGTTGGAAATATAGTGATAATTTTGGAAGGACCATATTGACATAATCTGTAAGGAGGCAACTCTTGTTCAGAAGTGACAGTCAAAATGGAATATGGAAATGTTTCAAAGGTAGAAATTATTCAATCTGTGTAAGATTAGGAAACTTAATGCAAGAAGGATGTTTCCAAGGAGTTGATCTCCTTTGGAATACTCTGTAATGATTGTTTCCAAGTCTTTGTGAATTTGTGCATAATCATAACAAGAGGATCAATGCATATAAGTTTAGAATCTAACAGATTGTAGTAAATGGCATGAATTTGGAATTCTTGCATTTGTAGTAAGAAACTGGGACGGTGAAAAGAGGATCATTGGAGTTATGTTCAGTTGATCTATTTCACAAAGTAAAGATCATAGACAAACATAGTATGTATACTTGGTGTGTGGCATGACTAGAGTTTAGAAAACATAGTGTACATGCTTGGAGCATGGGACAACTATTGTTTTAAATTCAAGAATAAAGTTGATAGTTGAAACAGTATACAATGAATAATGTATAATCATATGGTGATAAATAAAAGGTGTTTTATTTATGTTCATAGTTTTTGATACCATATTGGATTCAATTATTCTTGTGTTTCATTTTGCATGTTTTGACTTCCAGAATAAACTAGGTTATTCTTCCGAAATGACTAAGTTATTCAAACCATCCACAGTCGATCATATGTTGGAAGTAGATATGAATTAAGATTGTCATGGGTTGGCTTGTAGAGGTCTAAGGTGTTGGACAAAGGGCTACAACACTCATGAGTGCTCATAAGTTCTGAGTATTGGATTCAACCCGCGCTCATTGGAATCACTTCATGGATTTTATCACGAGTGATCATGAGACGATAATATCTTATATTCTTCAAACCTAGAGATATGAGTTGTTACTATGAGTTGATAGCACATTGATTGCACGAAAACGCATTGGTAACTCGATGTTATGAAACGTGTCTTTGTGCATGATTCAACAAGTAGTAGAACAAGCCATATGAATCGAAGTTTATCCATTCCTTTTACCTTCGGGATAAAAGCGATATCTGTGGGCACCTCGGTGATTTGATGATGACAAATGGAAGTGCTCGGCCGGGCCAGGACTGATTTGATTTGTTCAATTAGTCAATCGTCATAAATCGGAAATCAGGAAACAACAAATAGACAGAGAGAATGATTATAATCCATGTCTCAGTCCATATGATATCTAGAATGGAGGAATATATGATCCCTTATCTAATGGACAAGTCATTGACAAAGGTCAGAGTTCATCTACAAGGTCAGAGTTCGACAGAAGCTTTTGAGAGCTACGATTTCCAGTCGGTTCTTGAAGTCATACACAATAATAGTTGTAGACTTATCCAAGTGGGAGACTGTTGGATTAATGTCTATATCCATAACTATAATTGGTAAGACTTGACCCGACCCGGCATGGTCCATTTAGGTTGCATGGCATCATGCATTTGGATAGACTATAATGAGAGAAATAAGACACTTATGGTTATTAATATATTATAAGTTCTAGTATATTAATAATAAGAATAATAAGATTATTTAATTAGTATTGATCAAGAATTAATCTAGGATTAAATAAGTGATCAAAAGAAGACTAATTAAATATATGGGTTGATTGTGTAAATCACCCATACTTATATAGTGGACTAATGCTCCATGGATTATATAGTGGGCTAAAACCCATATGATGCTCCTGTTGGATTAATGTCTAAGTCCATAACTATATTTGGTATGTACTTGACCCGACCCGACATGGTCCATTTGGGTTGCACTTCACCGACACAATTTATATGGATAGTCTTTTGAGAAGAGTATATTTATGATTAATATTAATATATTATAGGTTCTCATATATTAATATGGAATCATATTATTTAATTATTATTAATCAAGAATTAATTTAGAATTAATTAAGTGATCAAAATGAACTAATTAAATATGGAGTCTTATATATATGGAATGGGCCAAGTTTATTTAGGTTGGGCTAAGCTCTCATGGATAGTCCATGGAGTGTTTAACCCATGGATCATATGAAATGAAAGGTCATGGGTTTAACCCTAGTCTCCATACTATATAAAGATGTCATTGGTTGGTGAAATTGGCACTAGTGTAGTACACTAAGAAGTGCTAGCCGATTTCACTAGAGAAAACCAAGTATCCATATTCTCTAAAGTCTTCCAAGGTGTTTTGGTGATTCATGATTCCACTTAAGGCTTCCACACTATTGGGGCTAAGCTCTTAAAGCTTGAATACATCAAGCTACATCAAAAGGTATGTCATCTAACTAGTACTTTGTAGTATAAGAACTTCATAATATGCTAGTTAGGATTAAAGCCTTGGAAAGTTCTTATTTGCATGTATAATAGAGAAAAGCTAGAACCAAGGTTTATAGGGTTGCATGTACACCATAGGAGTGTTAGAATGCTCAAAACCCAATAGTGGTATCAGAGCCTAGGCTTGTTTTCTTGTTATACTTGCAAAACTGCTTAAAAATCGAAGTTGTTGCTGTCTGATCATCAGACTCGGCGAGTCCATCAGGAGACTCGGCGAGTCCATGCCTAAAAAGTGATCAAATCGATCCAACTCGCCGAGTTGGACCCCCAAACAGCATAAATTCGACTTTTTTGGCTGGATTGGACTAGGAACATTACCCCTAAGATGTTTTCGGACTTATAAACTTGTTTTTGATGTGGTAATGTTCATGCTAATCCAATTTCAAAGATAATTGTCAATAGATTCATGTTTTGTATTAGTTTAAAGTTTAGACTAATTACATGAAAAAGTTTGATTTGAATTATCTTGTTCTTATGAGTTGCTTAGATTAATAGAAAAGTTAATTGAAATAGTTGTTTTCAATCCATTTTAATCTAAGAGTTGAGTATAAAATGTGTTTTTGTAACTTGTCCTCAAGTTACATGAAGAGTCACATTAAAGACTCATAAAACTCATAAAAGTTGGCAATGGTTACAAAAAATGAAGAGTCTTGTCATCATTAATTGTATTTATGACTCCATAACTTGTCCTCAAGTTATGGAGGTTCAAGAGTCACTTCATTAAAAAATAAAGTGTGTAACCTTAATAATTCCATAAGTTATAAAATAAAGAAAAGTTAATTCTTTTATTAGTTTAAAATCTTCCATAACTTGTCCTCAAGTTATGGAACTTGAAGAGTTTTTGGATTAAAACTACTTTAAACACATAAGTTATGGAATTAATTAGTTTTGAATAATTTCAAAACTTGCCCTCAAGTTTTCCAATTTGAAAAAGTGTTCTCTAATGAATACTTTAATTCCAAGTTAGCCCTTAGAATTTTAAAAGTTAAAATTCAACCCTTATACTTTATAATATTATAAGTTAATAATATTTATATATATATATATATATATATATATGTATAAGAGTAAAGTCAGTCTTACAGTTAGTAAGCCTCATTCACGAAGCCGGTCTATAATGGGGGGTATAAGATTACTGCCTATAAAATGGCAGTTTAATGGGTGTCCACTCTCACCCACCGCTTCCTTGACCGGTAGAGGGTCGTTAGCTGAACGGGTTTGACAGGACTATAATTCTCCCTTCATTAAAAGTATTAATGATAAATACTAAGTAACTAAACTCTTAATAATACCCAATCTTAGTTACTTAGGAAAATGTGAATAAGGTGTTAATCCATGAAATTACACTTTGCACTTTGTTTAAGTCGGTTAGTGGAGCGTGTGTGGTTAACCGGCACACTAACTCGTATTTAACAAGGTAGGCATAGGGTAACTTAATGTTTATCATAGTATCGATGGAGCGTGTGTGGTTAACCGGCACATCGATTGAGGGGTAAACACTTAAGGGTACCAAGCAATTTGCATGGTTACTTCACACCTTGTTTTGTGATCCTCGACATCCCAATCACAAAACCTGAAGGGAACACTCGAGATTGAAACATGCCATTGAACAGTTCAATGAATCTCAAAAGATCTAGGAGTTTCAAATCCAATTAAAACCTAATAATACATTTCGTTTATCTTAGTAGAGATTGGTGAATCGTCATTCACCTACCTTCAAATATTTTATAGCTTGGATTATGGCATCCCTCTTCTAAGTTATAAAATAGTTTGTTTGGTCCTAGCCTTAATATTTCATATTGGGTGTCATATTAAGGACTTAAGATCAACTATCTTGAATATCTCCCAAAAAGATGTCTGGTCTAGACATCTATGATCTTCCCAAATCTCTTGAAACAAGCTTTCCTAAATGAAGATGATGTACTTTGGAAATCATACTTCTTTAACCTCCTCCAATTATTCTCCCCAACCCATAAGTTCAAGGTCACTCAAGCACTATTGGCAAGGCAAGGTCATGGTGTGATCATATCTTGGAGATGTAGTCACATATTGACAAGCCGGGAGAGTTGGGTGTCAAAGTCTTAACAAAGTTGGTGGTTCAACTACTTTCTAAGTCACATAGTGAGTTCTTTTGGAACACCTATGAAACAGACTATGGCAAGACCCTTAATGATCTTATCTATTTGCTAAGACCAACTTCCTAAAACTTTATGGACATTGACAATGATGACATTGGATATCTAGTAAAGCTCTCTCTTCCCAGCGGAAAGGGATCGGCCATAGTCAACTCGGTTGACCAAATGGTAAAGAGAAAGGCTAAGTCTGAGATATTCTCGTGTACCATTATCAAAGGGTCCATATGTTTATATTGCCAAGGGAAGGGTCATTAGTTGCGAAGCTGCCAATTTACCTAAGGGTGTTAAAGTTAATTAGTTTGACTCTACTTCAGGTAAAGTCCACTATCTAACTCTGCTAAGTTTCTATTCTGAGATTCTTGATACATGATGTGACTGGGTCACATGGTGATGTTTTAAGAATCAAAGAAAAGTGAAGAAACTTAAAGAAAGAATATGTTGAATCTGATCGTGTAGATGGATTTCTATCGCATAGTTTGAAGATTGGATTCTTGAGCTACTTCTTAGGAGTTATGAGATATTGCTTAGGAATAGATAACAACAAGTTTTCATATGGATTGTAAGGATAAGTTTTTCTGCAAAGTTTTAAAATAAAAGAAAAATTTTTGATTTTATTTATTTTAAATATCCTTACAATGGCATTTGAGGAAAATTGTTGCTTATATGACTCCATTAATAGAAAGAGTGGAAATAGGAAATTGATTCTTTCAGTTGTGGTAATGTCTAAATTTACCAAATAAGGAAAGATTCTCATCACCCAAGTTTCAATTGGACTGGAACTTGGAATCATGCAAGTTGTATAGCATGATGAATGAGAACTTTCAAGTACTGGAAAATTAAGACTAACTACTTGTTCACATGGATGTGTGAGTCAAGTAACAGACTAAGGGATCGAGTACACATTCTTGTGCACTGGTCAAGTCCACCACAAAAGATCGATAAGATTATTCATCATAATTTACTAAAGCTCAGTAAATATGGTTATACTTACAAGCTTAAGTGTAATTCTGAGACATTGGAAAAGGTTCCAATGTAAGGCAGATCGAATAAGAAGAACCATCTTAGGTAGAAGGATAAAAGCTTCTCAAATCTAAAAAGATGGGAGAGTACTTTAGTATCAGTTTTGTGATCATCTTAATGATTAAGAAACCATATCAAAATTAGTTCTCTAAGGGAATCTTAGTGCATTCTTATGACTAAGAGGAGGAATCTTGAATTGTTGAAGTGGTTAAATCAAGAAGATGAGTCATATGTCGTTCCAATACAAGTCTTAGAGTCATACTCCAAGATTGTAATTTGAGTGATATGGCTTAAATAAGTTTTAAAACACTTGTCAAATGTAATAGTAAGAGTTTCCTACTCTTGTACATTTGAAATTGGTAAGTTGTGATGTTTTGGATAAAATAAAGACTAACTAAGGCCAATTGTGTGAAGTGTTTGTCTTGATTAGAATCCGCACTATCTCTTGGATGTTTGACAACGGAGTCTTATAAGTCAAGAGGACAGTGGGAGTCTTAAAGGTCTTGAAAGTCTCAAGAACTAATCAAGAATAAAAACCTGAAGTTCTTCACTAGCACACGACTTGAGGTTTATAACCTATAATGTTGATATATTTTGTTCCCATTCCAGTTAAAGTTGGCTTTGCATATGAGTTCTTAGAGTTCTCAATTGGTTGCGCAACAACTTGGAAGCAATGGCAGGCCCTTGAGTTGCCAGGTGGCAAGAAATCAAGATTGAGTTCAGTCCATATGAGTTTGGATTTGTCATTATCCTTGTCTTGTGACTATGGTTTTGACAATTCACATGGATAAGAACACATACACCAGTAAATCTAAATGTCATAAGGTTTCTCTCCGATTCATGAAAATCATGGTGAGGAAACTCTTTCACTAAGTAGATTTTAGCTAGATAGCAATTGTAATATTTGCATTCTCAAAGTCGTTAGTGGAGCGTGTGTGGTTTACTCGCACACTAACGTGGACTTATGAGAAATGGCAAAAGGTCTAAACAATTTAGACTATGATCACGACATCCCTTTTCATAGTTCTGAAATTGTTTAGACACACATGTGAGCTATCTAAGAGAGGTGTATGATTTTGATAAAGTTTTATCAAAGCAATCTAGTATCAGAAATCTGAACTTTGGTAAGAAAGTCAATAAAGTATTGATTTCTAGAAGTCCAGTTGATATCTGGGTACATGTCAAAGCTAGTGGGAGCATAAGTGTTATGCTATTAATCATCATGTTAGTGAGATCATGATAATTATGATAAAGGTTGCAAGTTACCATGTTAATTATAGAAAACAAAAGGTTTCAATTGGGAAAAAGTTGTTTTGCTATAAGTAAGGGAGAGGAAATTATTCTTCATCTCACTTCTATAAGCTTAGATCGTGAGGTTTTAATCATTTAGTCAAGGATATATATATATATATATATATATATATATATATATATATATATATATGAATTTCATGTTGGAATGGCTCAACATAAGGAAATTATGTATATGGGTCCCTTAGTTGCGTTCTAAAATTCAATTATGATTATGGCATCCCTTTTCATAATCTGAATTATGAGAACTTGGAAAATTGAAATGGAAATATTATAGCAAAAGACTGGTTTAGTCTTTATGTGAGACATCATGAATCGTGTCCCATATGCTTCGGATATAGGATCGATTACATGTACTATATTCATCCTTTCTAAAAATTTCCAAATGCCTGGGGCATTAAGAAGGGAAACGGTTTAGAACTGGATATGACTAAAAGGATTAAACAATTGTTGAGGACAATCTAAGGTTTACCAAATATTGGGTGCTCAAGGACAGTTAGAAGTATAGTGATAATTCTGGAAGGACCATATTGACATAATCTGTAAGGAGGTAGTTCTTGTTCAAAAGTGACAGTCAAAATGGAATCTGGAAATGTTTCAAAGTTAGAATTTTTTCAATATGTTTAAGATTAGGAAACTTAATGCAAGAAGGATGTTTCTAAGGAGCTGATCCCCTTTGGAATGCTTTGGAATAGTTGTTGTCAAGTCTTTCTGACTTCGTGAATAATCATTACAAGAGGATCAATGCATATAAGTTTAGAATCTAACATATTTCAGTAAATCACATGAATTTGGAATTCTTGCATTTGCAGTAAGGATTCGGGACTGTGAAAAGAGGATCATTGGAGTTATGTTCAATTGATCTAGTTCACAACGTAAAGATCATAGACAAACATAGTATGCATACTTGGTGTATGGCATGACTAGTGTTTAGAAAACATAGTGTACATGCTTGGAGCATGGGACAACTATTGTTTTAAATTCAAGAATAAAGTTGATAGCTGAAACAGTATACAATGAATAATGTGTAATCATATGGTGATAAATAAAAGGTGTTTTATTTATGTTCATGGGTTTTGATACCATATTGGATTCAGTTATTATTGTGTGTCATTTTGCATGTTTTGACTTCCAGAATAAACTAGGTTATTCTTCCAGAATGACTAAGTTATTCAAACCATCCACAGTCGGTCATATGTTGGAAGTACATATGAATCAAGACTGTCATGGGTTGGCTTGTAGAGGTCTAAGGTGTTGGACAAAGGGCTACAACACTCATGAGTGCTCATAAGTTCTTAGTATTGGATTCAACCCACGCTCATTGGAATCACTTCATGGATTTTATCACGAGTGATCATGAGACGATAATATCTTATATTCTTCAAACCTAGAGATATGAGTTGGTTGTACATTGATTGCACGAAAATGCATTCGATAACTCGGTGTTATAAAACGTGCCTTTGTGTATGATTCAACAAGTAGCAGAACAATCCATATGAGTCAAAGTTTATCCATTCCTTTTACCTTCGGGATAAAAGCGATATCAGTGGGCCCCTTGATGATTTAATGATGACACATGTGAGTGCTTGGCCAAGCCAGGACTGATTTGATTTGTTCAATTAGTCAGTCGTCATGAATCAGAAATCAGGAAACAACAAATGGACATAGAGAATGACTATAATCCATGTCTCGGTCCATATGATATCTAGAATGGAGGAATATATGATCCCTTATGTAATGGACAAGTTCGTTGACAAGATCAGAGTTCGACAACGGCTTTAAGAGCTACGATTGCCAGTTAGGTTTTGAAGTCATACTCAATAATAGTTTTAGACTTATCCAAGTGGGAGACTATTGGATTAATGTCTAAGTCCATAACTATATTTGGTATGTACTTGACCCGACCCGGCATGGTCCATTTGGGTTGCACTTCACCGACACAATTTATATGGATAGTCTTTTGAGAAGAGTATATTTATGATTAATATTAATATATTATAAGTTCTAATATATTAATATGGAATCATATTATTTAATTAGTATTGATCAAGAATTAATTTAGAATTAATTAAGTGATCAAAATGAACTAATTAAATATAGACTCTTATATATATGGAATAGGCCAAGTTCATTTAGGTTGGGCTAAGCTCTCATGGATAGTCCATGGAGTGTTTAACCCATGGATCATATGAAATGAAAGATCATGGGTTTAACCCTAGTCTCCATACTATATAAAGATATCATTGGTTGGTGAAATTGGCACTAGTGTGGTACACTAAGAAGGGCTAGCCGATTTCACTAGAGAGAACCAAGTATCCATATTCTCTAATGTCTTCCAAGGTGTTTTGGTGATTTGTGATTCCACTTGAGGCTTCCACACTATTGGGGCTAAGCTCTTAAAGCTTGAAGACATCAAGCTACATCAAAAGGTATGTCATCTAACTAGTACTTTGTAGTATAAGAACTTCATAATATACTAGTTAGGATTAAAGCCTTGGAAAGTTCTTATTTGCATGTATAATAGAGAAAACATAGATCCAAGGTTTATAGGGTTGCTTGTACACCATAGGAGTGTTAGAATGCTCAAAACCCAATAGATCCATGGATGCTCCATGGGGTTTTGTACCCATGGATCATGGAAATGAAAGGCCATGTCAATGAGGGTTTACATGGTGTAACCCTAACTATATATGCATCTTATTCTTGACCAAAATCGGCACTAGTGTGTGTAAAAGAAGGGCTAGCCGATTTCATGAGTTGTGGATTTCTCTCAAGTTATTCCAAGTGTATTTGGTGTTGTGTGAACCATTTGAGGTGTCACACTTGAGGCACTAGGCACTCAAGATTCATGAAGACTTTCTACATCAAAGAGGTATGTATTCTATCTTGTTATATTCAATGTTATTATGCTAGTTAGGATGAATACCTTAGATGTTCATATTTGCATGTATAATAGAGAAAACATAGATCCAAGGTATTTAGGGTTGCATGTACACTTAGGAGTGTTAGAATGCTCAAAACTCAACACCTAAAACATAAATTTAAAACCATAAGCACAAATCTGAATGAGTTCCCCAAGATACCACATATCATTCATACATGAATCACATATTGGGCCCTCGCCCTCCATTAGGCCTCGCCCGGTCTCGAGTCCTACTCGGCCTTGGACCTTGCCCAACATCCCCCATTCGGATTACAGATTTGTTATTCCCAGGTCTCTCCTGTCACAGGGTCTTGCCCACTGTACACACACAGTATATCACATAATCATGCTAACACATAAAATGACCATAAACACTAGCATATGTTTCAGTCATCAGGCCTGGCCCAGCATCGAGCCCCGCCCGGTACACACATAACCATATACCCATATAATCATATAAGCATATAGCCATACTAGCATATCCAATAATCACAAAGACTATAGCATACCATACAGTCATCGAGCCTGGCCAGGTAATCATAAAAACATATATCGATAACTAAAATATAATGTCCTCATCAGGCACTGCCTGGCATTGGGCCTTGCTCGGTAAGCATATCATCATATAACACTTGCAAGATTCTAACAAACATCTAGCATCCTAACATAAAACCATGGGCCAACATTGGTGCCTTCGACCCACTAAACATAGTGAAGAGACTCACCTCACACTACTAAAACACACAAATGATCCCTGGCTGCTAGCTGACAAATTCCCCGGAGTGTCAATATCAAACAACACTCAATCAACATTCGGATCTCAAACCATGCCCATAAATCCATTATTAGGGTAACTGACCAATTTACCCCCGATCTAGTTTAGATTGAGATTGTGGCCTAAACCTAATAATTCAAGAGGCCCAAATACCAAAACCATTCAAGGCCTAAATCATGGCATAATTTCCCAAATTGGGCCCAAACCCATTTAAGGACTTTCCAACATAATTATCAACCCAAAATATGATGGCCCAACAGGGCCCAAGACAACTAATCCCAAAAGACGGCCCACATCGAAGCCCAACAAGCCAAACCCTTCTAGATTGGATACGCGGAGCATGCTCAACTGTACGCTAAGCGTACATGCAAACTAGCTTGTACGTTGTGCGTACAGACTTGTACTCCCAGCGTACTCCTCCCTTAATCCCAAATACGACATTAAGCATTTAATGTTATAGATCAGGAGTCCAAACCACATATCTACTCCTTAAGGGACATTAAGCTTGATGACTTTGCAGCCTCCAAAGAACCCATCATCCACTTAAAGCATTAAACTTTCGCCAAACGGACACCAACTCAAACATGGGGAATTCCAAACCCCAAAGGAGACAACTTTAAGCATTTAGAACCTCAGAAACACCAATAGTTGCAACGCATAGCTCTTAGAGTGGTACCAATCCACTAGGCCTCATTCTTAGTTTGCAATTAGGTATTTCCACTACCAATACATATCTTAGATATATCTTGAAACCCTATTTGATTGGGTCCTTAAATTCAAATCTCATGGCATACTCTCATATTTCTAGAAGAAAGGAAAATGCCAAGACTACTTCAGACCCTATACATTATGCAAGTTGTAGTAATATTTAACAAAATAAATGAGGAAGTCTACAGAAAAGTCCTAAATTTTTATGAAATGTTTCAAAAAAAAAAGTCCTAATTTTTTTTAACAGAAAAGTCTTATTATTTTGAGAAAATCATATAATCTGTCATTTTCTGTTCAAATATAAAAAACGACTTTTTCTTTAATTTGGGCAAATTTTTAAACAATCATGACTTTTCTGTTTAAAAAAAATACATGACTTTATTGAAACTTTTCCCAAATGTTTAGGACTATTCTGTAGATTTCCCAAATAAAAGTGATGCAAAGAAAAATACTAAGACAGTTTAAATTAATAAACTTGAAATTGCCTCATCCCGGCTTCACAGGACGCAAGTCGAGCATCTATTTCTGTCAGCTTTGTGATGGGCATAATCTATAAATTTTCTATTAGATGGTGACCAATTTTCTAAATTTTTTTGAATAAAATGACCATTTGATATAAAAAAATTACATAGGGACCTTTTACATAAATTACAGGGACAATTTTATAATTTATTTTCTATACACCAACTAAACCTATGAACATACAAAAATCTTGTGGCCAAAGTCTTTCAATGAGTATACTATGCAAACATACATTCTATTTTTATAAAAGAAAAAATACATAAGGGCATTTTCTGTAAATTACAATCACAACTTATATAAT
Source organism: Lactuca saligna (assembly GCF_052625555.1). Taxonomy (NCBI): domain Eukaryota; kingdom Viridiplantae; phylum Streptophyta; class Magnoliopsida; order Asterales; family Asteraceae; genus Lactuca; species Lactuca saligna. Next base: position 209,833,413 of record NC_136420.1, read on the forward strand.
TTATTTTTAACATCAGGACCAAACCTACCCACCATACGAAAGTATCATAGCTAAAATCTAAAACCAATGCGTAAAAGAAAATAGATAGGGAAAACTTTGTAATTTATTTTCTACACAATGATCAAACCTATCAACATACGAAATTATTATGGTAAAAGTCTAAAATTCAAAATTATCGAGGTAAAAATCTAAAAGTCAAAACTAATCTATACATATATACTAGTTGCTTTTTATTATATATAACCAAAAATTACCAAATCGTTTACTTTTGTTGGTTTTACGGGGCGTAATGTAAGTTTTCTATTGAGTCGGCCCATTTTTGTTAATTTTTAAACACATAGACCATTTGTTGTAAAAAGAAATCTGAATAGGGACATTTTCTATAAATTACAAGGATAATTTTGTAATTTAGTTTTTACATACCAAGATTATCAACATCTGAAAATATTATTGCTAAAGTTTCAAACGCAAATGTATACTTTTTAAACATATATTTCATAATTAATTTTTTTATATAAGATCTAAACCTGTCAACAAACAAAACTACTATGTCCAAAGTCTAAAACCTAGTAAAATAGTAGATATTAATCTTTTATTTAAATTATATAGACAACTTTTATAATTAATTTTCTACATACAGTTCAAATCTACTAACATATGAAATTGTTAGGGTAAAAGTCTAAAAAGTAAAACTATTATGACAAAAATCTAAACCTACTAACATATGAAATTGTTAGGGTAAAAATCTAAAAAGTAAAACTATTATGACAAAAATCTAAACGGCCAACTAAAAAAATAATTTTTGTAATTTATTTTTTATACGGAGACCAAACATATTAATATAAGAAACTATTAAAGCAAAAAAAAAAAAAAAAAAAAAAATCTAAAACACAACTATTATGACATCCAAAAAAAACCTAAATATACTATTCATAAGTTGTTTTTTATTATATATAATAATGACAATCTCCATAAACACTACACTTTCAACTTACAAAAATACCTTTTTATGCAAAACAATTAAAGAACATCAAAAAAAGTACCAACATGAAAATTCACCACTACATGACAATCCAGATGTATGAGTTGTAATTTGTTGCATTAATGCCGTAGCATGATATGAATATAATGCTCTCATGTATGATCAATGCAACAGTCATCAATTAACCAATTAATATACATTAATACATGCTAATTTCATTAACATACCATTTATCCCTTTTGATGAAACTTCTGTTAGATATATGTTTTTGTCAAATTATTTCAATTTTCAAGCCACTGTTTGACATATAAACTTCCCAAATCATAACAAAGCCAATAATAACTATTAAGTCATCTAATGGCTCTAATATTCATCCCCTTCACAACCTAGAAGAAAATATAAGCAAGTTAGAAACCCATAATTTATCTTCATGTAGCGAAGGAGAAGTTTACAACCAAATACCATTAGTTGTATAATATACATCCTTACTTATCCTTATATTTTAACAACAGATTCCAAAGAGCAGTCCAATGAGCTTAGGAAATAACGTTATAACACCACCCAACCGGCTTATATATATGCATTACACTATTGTTATATACGATTATACACCACTAAAATGAACCACATTTCTTATTATTTGTTGTTTGTTTTTTCACTTTATTTTCTGGGTTTCTGTGTGGCAAGAAAGGATGACCAGATCACCAGCCTCAACAAATTGATGGAGTCGAGAAGATCAGAGAATCCGCCACGTGTCCAGCCATGGACAGAAGAAGACACATCAGACTTATCTCCACTTTCTATTGTCCCTCAACAAGGGTCAAAGGAAGAAGATATGATTGACAAGTTGCCAGGTCAACCACAAGTCGATTTTGATCATTATTCAGGCTATGTAACAATCGATTCAAAGGTGGGAAAGGCGTTGTTTTATTACTTTGCTGAATCACCTCACAACTCTTCAACCAAACCCCTTGTTCTATGGCTCAACGGAGGTAATGCATCAATTCCGTTCCAATCAATTGTAAAGATATTAGAGTGAGTTTGGTCGTAGAAATGGTAAAAACACATTTGATTGATTCAAATTTCAAATTATTTTTCATTTCTGTTTTTCAAATTATAAATATATACAAATGGTAAGTCTTTGCAAGTGTAGTTATGTAACAAATAATCAATTCATGCACAATGTATAAATAGTTACCATAAAATACAACTTCAATCCTTCAACTTTGTATAATCAATTATTTGCAACCCCTTTATTTTATAAAATGATATCTTTCATCCCTTTCACCTCCTACTTGGTAAAATATCAATTTTACCCTTTTGTTTTCTAAACTTTCATGTTTTCCCACACTAAAACCTACCGCTCAATTACTAGTTGTATTTAAATTAGAAAAGTAATTGTTATAGTTCCCAAAGTTTTCTAAAATTTCTAAATTGAAAATGAAAACTCCACTGGTTTCAATCAAAACATGTTTTTTTAATTGAAAATGAAAACTCAACTTTATTATCTGAAAACGTTTCTACAAAAATAAAAACAATTTTCCACAACCAAACACACCTTTAACCTCATGTTGTTTCATACGATAGACAGACTTGGAATTAACAATCCTATTGTACAGGGCCAGGATGCTCCTCATTTGGATACGGAGCCATGGAAGAACTTGGACCCTTCCGAGTCAACAGTGATGGGAAAACACTTTATCGCAACGACTATGCATGGAATAATGGTAACACAAATTAATTCCTTTAAAAGCTCTCATGTTGCTGTTTCCAAAATCACAATGTAAAACGTACCCTAAATCCTGAAAATTCGACAGTGGCTAATGTACTATTCTTGGAGTCGCCTGCTGGAGTGGGGTTCTCATATTCAAACACATCGTACGCGACAGGAGACAAGCAAACAGCTAAAGACTCATACACTTTTCTCATCAACTGGCTTCAAAGATTCCCTGAATACAAAACCCGAGATTTCTATATTACAGGCGAAAGCTACGCAGGTCACTATGTACCTCAACTCGCATCCCTCATTCTCTCAGAAAACAAGAAAACCAACGGAACAGTCATTAATCTTCGTGGGATTGCGGTAAGTAATTATCAGACAAAACAAGACAAGACAAGTCAAGTCACATGTAACAGATGCCACATAAGCACAAATACAACCAATGGGTGTTTTGTATTGTGATTGTGCAGATTGGGAATGCTGTGATAGATGACAATGCAACTGATGAAGGAATGTATGATTACTACTGGACACATGCTCTAAACTCTGATGAGACAAATGCAGGGATCAACGAGTATTGTGGCTATGGTTCTGGGAATTTCTCAGCAACGTGTTTTCATTATCAAAGCCAATCAGGTAGTGAATATGGTGAGATTGATATTTACAACATCTATGCCCCATTCTGTGATGGAAGTATCCAGAAACCTGCCACCGGATCTGTAAGTCTCTCATTCCTTTCAAATACAGGAAATTACAATGTACTTTTGTTTGAAGACATGATGTGTTGAACTAGGTCACGACCTTTGATCCTTGCTCTGATGATTATGTCTTATCATATCTGAATCGAGCAGACGTGCAAGAAGCTCTTCATGTCCGAAATACCTCATGGGGATTTTGCGCGTACCTTTTCTTCCCTTTCTCTAAAACTACGATTCCATTATTCCATAATAAACAAAAATCAATGAAAGTCTCATGTTATTTCTTGTATTCGACTTGTGATTTTATGTGCAGTGGTATTGGAATGATAGACAGCCCAACAACCATTTTGCCTACTATCACTCAACTTATTGAAAATGGAATTAGTGTCTGGATATACAGGTAACTCGATCTAGTCTAACACCCAATCAGTTATTTATTAAACATACACAAAAATAAACTTACATTTGATTTATAATGAATCGGCAGTGGTGACACAGATGGACGGGTCCCAGTAACATCCTCAAGGTACTCTGTAAATAAGTTGAAGCTTCCAGTAGAGGCTGCTTGGAGACCATGGTACTATAACAAAGAGGTACATAATATTTTGAATCATCAAAAATTAAATACTTAAAAATATATGTAATAATACTATAATACCTGAATTTAACATGTGATAGGTTGGAGGATATGTGGTAGGATACAAGGGAGTTGTGCTTACTACAGTAAGAGGAGCAGGGCATTTAGTTCCAAGCTACCAGCCAGAAAGAGCATTGCAAATGATCTCATCATTCCTTCAGGGGAAACTTCCTCCATCTTTGGAATAATTACCTTAAATGCCACTGAGTAGTTTTAGTTTCTCACTTGTCGGAATCAAATAACTAAAATAAGTAACGATTCCAAATATTGATTGAATTGAATTGCAGATAGTTCTTGTAAGATGAAAAATTACCAATAAACAGAAAGGGATTCAGATTTCAAGGGTTCCATCAACGTTCAATTCTTCATTTATTATTGCTTTTTGATATACAAGAAAGACCTCTTTAGAAAAAAAAAATCATAAATTGAAAAACAAAAATGGTCATTTACAATTACAGCATTGAAAGTTGATATACATTAACAATTAACAAACATCATGAATGTCACTCAGTGCTAGTTTACTTCTCTCATGGTATTACTACATATGTACAGAGATGTAATTTGTTCTTGTAAATTGTAATGTACTCCCTCATTTAGTCATCATATGCATCAGCTCTCAAATTCTTGCATAAAAAAAAAAGGTACTTTAAACTGGAAACAAGAAATAAAACATGGTCAACAAAGGGTATACCAGTAAATTGTAATAACAAGCTACCTTGGTTTTAGACATTTGAGAGACGATTATGTACACGTAAAGCATCAAAAATGGTGTCAACCCATCTGTCAAATGGAAAGAGTAAATAAAACTGTGAATTTATAATAACAAGAATATTATTATATTTATAATATATATAAATATTATTATATTACCCATGAAGACCAGGGGTAGATGGGTGGTATACATTTGTTAAGCCTAATTTTCTAGCAGCTGAAGCAGTGGTTTCACCAATGCATGCAACAGAACCCTCCCATGTGTGTGGTTCAGGTAGAAGATCCACCCAAGCACTGTTGCAGAATAAGAGAAAAATATAATCTGAAATACAAAGAAAATAGTAAGAGAATTGAGCATCAGAATATTAAGTACCCAACTGCAGAAGGTGATGCAACTGCAACTACAGAAGCAGAGAGTGCTTGTTGTAGAATTGTTTGATCCACATGTTGTACAGGTTCCTAAAGTCCAAAAACCAAAAATAATGTAACAGAAATTCCCTTGATATTAATAAGAATGTGAAACTGAAATGCAACATCAAAAAATTATCACAACTAAAATACATACTGTTGTGTAAGTATTCAATCTTGTGATGTGGAATCCACGCTTAGAAAGACCTTCCTCTGAAACACAGTTTGATTTTAGTACATATTTAAAACTTATGAACTAATGAGATACTGAAAATGTTATAAACAGATGCAATTATGAAGATGAAATGTTATGGAAGAGGAATAAAGTAAGGAGTTAAAGGGTGTACCAATATCATGACTAGCTTTTGCAGAAGCAGGATACAAAACATTGCATCTTTCATTCCCTTGTTTTGGAAGCTCTGAAGCAAGAACCTTGCCAGTTGCTGTGAAAGAAGATAATAAAACTAAATATTACAGCTGTTTGGAGTTTAGAAGAAAGACATTTATTTTAAAGATAGTACCTTTTGATGGAGTAAAGGCAACTTCAATAAACTGCTTAGATGAAGGTGAAGCGTCATGAAATATGGTTGATGTACCAGTTCCAACTGCAGCTACCTTCACATTTGGGGTCCCAGCAGCTCTATGATTGTAGATGACATGAGAGTAACTGGTTAGTTTTCTAGAAATTTTCAAAAGACAACCCTTTTCAAGCTTTCATGTTTAGAGTTTAGAGTACAAAAACTTGCATTGAATCGAATATATAATAATACTAATGTTTACCAAAACAGGAAACTAAGATATAAAGTAACCTGAGATTACACAAATTCCTATACTATTTATATCTAACACTCCTCAAGTTGATCCTAATGAAATACTAATTCTTGTAGAATTCCTAGTGAAGATGATGAGACTTGTATTCTAAGGATATAACTGAGATGTCATACATTTGCTCTTTATTGCAAGGATACAACCTAAACTTGGATACAATGTACAACCCACAACATAAAAGTAAAACAATAACCTAAGACTACACAAATGACAAAACCCTATACCTAGTATATCTAACATACATATATTGATGATATGTGAGTAACCTTATTAATAGAGATGATGCCCATGCATGTTCTAACTTCACCAAATCAGGTCGTGTACTTTTTCCTTGCATATTCTCAGAGTATTTCCTTATAACCCTAAACTATGGTTACAATTAACAAATAACAAATAAGACACTAGTGGAAATAACACAAGAACAAAACTCCAAATTACTAGTGCATATGTGAATAAAACACTGGGTATTTCCTCTCCATTCTTATTACATGCCCTCCATCAAACACTAAGCTATTTTCAACAAAAGTCACTACTAACCAATCATTTTAAGTAATACAACATCCAGAGATAACTGCAACACATTTTACAAGTTGATATTTTTGGATACAGGCTGGGATAGAGTGGTAAGGGATGAACAAAGTTATGAGTAACATTCATTGGAGGTCATAAACAAATTCAGCACCTTGAAAACATCGACTAAAAATAAAGAAAGAAAGAAAAGGATGGCATGGAGCCATTGCAACTTGAAATTATAGATGGGTAATTTCTGAACTTACTTCCATGCTTGAAGAAAAACCAGAGCTGCTTCTGGTGAAGTTATGATGATCCAATCAAAACTAGTGGCTGCTACCAAAAGATTACAAGAAAAAAAAACAGATAAACAATAAACATTACTCTTAGAAGAAAAGAAGCAACAAGCAGAAATTAAGGAGTTTGAGCTTACCACTCAAGAGAGAAACAAGTTTCTCAAGATCAGGCAATTGTTTATGCTGAATTAGAGGAAGCTCCAAACTGTTGATCCCATGTTTTGCCTATCATTATAAAACAAAAAAGTTGCATTTAATGAGTGATCTAAAACAAATAAACAATAACTCCATGGTTCAATGTTGGCATTTTCCCAACATATTCACTCCTTTAGCACTATACCTTCTGCAAATGTTTCTAAAGTTCCACATATAGTAATAGTTAAAACTGTTGGAATAGAAAAAAAAAATATATTAAGACTGCTTCAGTTCAGAATAATTACAAGTCAGCAGCAATATGATCACAGTCTTCATAGACAATGTAAACTTTAACTTTTATAACTTCTTTTACAGAAAAAATTCGCATATATCAAAATAAGCACCACAATGAACCAACTTGTAATTTTCTGAATTAATGTTGTAACCATTAAACCAATATAATACTCTCATGTACAATTAATTAATGCAGCAGTCCACGTGCTCCTTCCCTCTAACCAATAAATGTACGCCAAGTGCTTCATTACATGTTTAGAATTCAGTGTGCCACAAAGGAAATGACCCCTGGAGATTTGAGAAGACCTAAACTAAAATTACATGGAATCGCTCTACTTTTTCCATTACAAAAGAAAGTAAGAAACGCAAGTACTCCATTCATTGATCTAGCCAAAATCAAAGTTTGGGCACTAACACTTTACAAAATTAACAAAGATTAAGAATATAAAAATCGTTGGTGATGAGAACAATTTAATGAAGTGGATTCTAATTGAGAAAATACAGGAATAGTATTTTATACTTCCATACCTAGTCCCATCTTTAGAAATAATCATATTTAATCAAATACCTCGCTGTAATGCATCTTTCAATAATATATGCATCAACAACTAAAGAACTGCGACAAATTATCTAAATGTAAATTAATAACAACAACTTTCAATAATATATGCATCAGAACTACGACAAATCATCAAAATGTAAATTGATAACAAGAACGTAGACATTTTACATGATGTAGAATGAACTGAACTTTAACAAAACCTAAAATGCAGAAAGCAAAAGTAGAAAATAAATGAGAAGAAAAAAAGGAAACGGATAAGTACAAGAGCAGCGATGAGCTTGTCGTTTTTGCCACGTTCTCTCGTAACAACGACTCGGTGATTCGAGAAGGAATTCGCCGGAGAAGAAGAGGCTCGGACCTTGAACGATTGAAAGAAAATTGACCGCCGATGATTGTGATGTAGTTGCGGAGGAGGAGAGAGAATGGTGGATAAAGAAAGCAGAGATAATTTCATTGCGGTGTTGGGGAATGGGGGGCTAACATTTTTTCTGGCCAATTACAAAAATAGGGAAACGTGTTGCGTGGAGAGATTTTTTAAACCAGCCAGCTGTTGCAAGTTTAACAAATGCTTACTTTTCACGAATTTTTACCCATTTTGCCCCCGTATCTTTTGCGTCGTTGTCTAATATTACCCTCCTACTTTTAGTTTCTTCCGTTAAACCCCTACCGATTTTCTATATGATGATAATCCACGTATTTTTTAAGTTTACTCATAATAACATTATTCGTATAATTTTTTATTTATTGAGAAATTAAATTGATTCTTACTTTTTATAGCTACAAATATTTCTACCCAATAAAATTATGACTAGTATCATTATTCCATATTTTTTTAACTAACTCATTAAGGTTATATTAGGAATACATTAAATACAATTAAATTGAATGGTGATTTGTCATAATTTTAATAGGTAAGAATAATTATAGGAGGTAATTTAATTTCTTTTTTTTATTTATTATGGCAAGCATTCGATTCATTTGTTCAACTTTCTATAGTTATTATAATGATGTGTAACGATGATTCTTAACATTTTATGGTTATTATATTTACTCCAAAGATACATAAGGTTAACTTGAATCCATAGGGTTAAATAAATAACATAATGTGAAATATATATGTATAAAATATGAGATTTAATATTATCTCAAATTATATAACATTACAAGAGATTGCCTTACTTGCTACATGACTTGCATTTTATGTTGTATAAGTAGAAACTCCTTTTAGAGTCCAGCATCTAGAATTTCTTTAAGATCTTATGTATATTCTTTGGCTTAATCTAGTAAGGCTCTTAGATCTATCTCTATAGATCTTGTTTCGTAGTATGTATGTTGCATCAACATGTATTTTATGGAAAGTAATTCCTTAGCTAAGTTCCTTCATCATTTCCATGGTAAGGACATCGTTTCTTAAATAAGGAAGACTTCAATGCTCTCATTAGTCCTAACATATACTCAAGGTTTAGCTTGACTTCTAGTAAAATCATACTCTTTGATTTCTCATTGAATAAAAGATTTCAGCTTCGAGATACTTTTTTTGAGTTCATAGATGGACTCATGATTTATTATGAAGACCAGCCTCTTAATTCATTGTAGAAATAACAAAAATAGATAAGAAACTAATAGTGAAAACTATATAAAATATGAAAGTTACATGCACTTAGCTTATGAAGAACATTTATTCTTTATTTCATAGAAAATAACACGGAAGTGTAAAATAAATGAAAATTAAGTGATTCACCTTATCATCCACAACCTCTTATTTGTAGTGCTAATCGTTTCCCTTGTCTTCTTGCTTCATTTAGGTTGTTTGTAACAGTCTGAAATCCAGGTTAGCTTTATGACCCTTCTATATTGGAGAGTTGGCAAATTAGTCCCTTAAAGTTGAAAGGTGGATTGGTGAGTACGCTGGGCGTACTGGGGTGTACGACGCGTGTACTCGCGCGCTTAATTTGTACGCGGGTTCATCCGGGTATGCTAGGCGTACCCAAGGTTACGCCGGGCGTAACCGGCCCAGATGCAAAACCCTAATTCTTGGATTTTGCACTATAAAAAGGATCATGTAGTCCTTTGCCCTAGCCACCATATTCCCTTGAGTGAGTCCTTGGAGAGCTGAGATTCGTGCTTTAGCTTGTGTGTGTGTTTTTGAGCTTGAAGTTATCTTTTCAAGGTGAAGAAGGAGAAGAAGGAGCCATTGTTGGAGCTAGAAGTTGAAGAACAAGTGTAGATCCGAGTTCTACGGTGGTTGTAGATCCTTTCTGAGGTAAAAAGCTCAAATCTTTCCTTGTTCTTCATAAGTTTTGCTTTTTGGATCATTTTTAGGGTTTTTGGTTCAAAGTTGGAGACTTTGTGTGCAAAGAGTCTCCATAAGCTTAGATCTGACCTTTTCTAGTGTATAATGTGTTGAGGAGTCATAAAAATCTAGTCTTGGACGTGGATCGTGTGTCATGCATGAGTTATAGTCTCATTATGGAAAGATGAAAGGTGTTTTGAGCACAAAGTGACCTTTACAGCCATGCAAAGGCTTAAAGGTTTCAACTTTATGGATTAAGTCATATTAGAGGAGTCAGATCTAAAGTTTGGATGCAAGTCTTAACCGATTAAGACCTGAATGTGTTGGATAAAGAAACCGGGCATTAAGTTGGGTGTAATCCCAGTACGCGCCGCATAGGGGGTTGCGTTCCCCGTTTCTGGAGTGCAAGGGTACGCCCCACATACAGGAGCTGGTACGCCCCACGTACTGCTTGCTGTTGACTTTTAGGGTTTTAGTCAACATGTGGACCTTTGAGTCAGGGAGGTGTAAAATGGTCTTTTAACCTTCTGTGGAATTGTAGAAAGGAATATAGTATAGCCTTGAGAGCCGTTAATGATTTGGAATAATTACTTGATGTGATTAGGCGAGGCTAGGTCGATGTTGCGAGATTCAGAGATATCGAGCACGTGAGACACTAGACATCATACGAGGTGAATCTTCTCACTATACTATACCTGGAAGGGTACCTATGTGTGACCGGAAGGTCTGGTATGCTATAAGATATATGCATTATATGTTATTAGTTGCCTGTTTTGTATGCGTTATGTATGTTATGGTTGATATGGGCCGGAAGGCATTATGATATGGGCCGGAAGGCATTATGATGTAGACCAGAAGGTCAGGGATTTATGGACTGAAAGGTCAACACGGGTAGGACTGGAAGGTTTATCGGGTTGGGACGGAAGTCCCCTGAGACACATGGACCGGAAGGTCATGGCCTGGAAGGGCGTATGTGTGTATGTGGTATATTGTGGAACTCACTAAGTATTTATGCTTACAGTTGTTGTATTATGTGTTTCAGGTACTAGCGAGGACCATGAGAAGGTGCCAGCATGACTCATACATACACCCGCATGCGGATTTGGACATAGTTGATCTTGGGATTTGACATGTTTTGTATTATGACTACGTTATATTGGATTTTTATGGTTTGTTTTGAATGAAAATATGTTTTAAGGAAATGAAATATTGTTTTGAAAAATTATGTTGTTACAAGTTGGTATCAAAGCCTTGGTTTGAGGGACTCGGATGCACCTTTGGGCGTATCTAAACTCAAACTGAGGATTTGAGAAATTTTCAACAATTAAAAAAAACTAAATTTTCTAAAAGAACAAGGAGTTTTGAAACAAACAGAGCAGAGCAGTGTGTACGGTCAGTCAGTGCCCAAACGGTGAATCCCTAAAATACCCTTACATTATGTGTTATGAGATATGCTATGTTATGTTATGCATGCTAGAGTAGGCTAGGTATTCATATTAGGACTAGAGTGGCCTGATTTGTGATGCCTTGGCCTAGTAGAATTATGATGCTATGAGATGCCTTGAGAGCGAGTAGGTAGCCAATGCATAGCGAGAATAGAGTACTTGGGGTGAATGTTGATACAGTGTGGTCAGTAGTATAGGGCCCGTACTACTGAAGACACCAGATCAGTGAGCAGCCCAAGTAAGAATCCTTTGGATATTGGAGGATGAGTAGGGTTGCGTTATCGAGTGCAAGTATGCTCGATCGAGTCCCTGATATTTTTATGTTGTATTTCAGAGGCATCATGGTTGGGACACGACACACACCTGAGAGCAGTGGGGTCAGTGACGAGGAGATCCGTCGATTGATTCATGAGGAGGTGGTTGCTTCCATCCGGGCTGAGATTCCGGAGATGTTTGGAGACATCAAGACCACACTGATTGAGACCTTTGACGAGCGGTATGCAGTGGTGACTGAGGCTGCAACTACTGCAGCTATTGCTTCCAGACCTCAGGGAGGAGACTCGTTGTTGTTTCAGGAGTTCAGCAACACGAAGCCACCAGAGTTCGAAGGGATGCAGGACCCGATTGCTGCGATGAGATGGATCTCTAACATTGAGGGATGTTTCTATACGTGTTCTTGTCCAGAACACTTGAGGGTGCGGTTCGCTTTGAACCAGCTCCGCCTGGGAGCGAAGGATTGGTGGAAGTTCGTGACAACGAGCTTCACTCTGGCAGAGATTTTCGAGGTGACCTGGGAGAGGTTCACCGCCATGTTCAGGGACGAGTATGTTCCTCCGTTGGAGAGGGAACAGTTAGTTCAGGAGTTCTTGACCCTCAAGCAGGGTAATGATTCGGTTATTGTGGTTACCCAGAGGTTTCATGAGAGGGCGATGTTCTGCCCTGAGCAGGTGTCTACTGAGCCGGCACAGATGAGCCGGTATTTGGGCATTTTGAGGAGGGACATTCGAGAGTTCTTGTCGAACTCGATGTACCGTACATTTGCTGAGCTTCAGGAAAATGCCCGGAAGCGGGAGATCGAGTTGGAGACTCAGGCCAGGGAGGAGGCCGAGTCTCAGAGGATGGATCGGCGGTCAGCTCAGTCTCAGCCGGCAGCCAAGCGGGCCAAGCCCGCTGATTCGAGGACCGGAGGCCAGAAGGGCCAAACTTGCGGGAAGTGCGGCAAGGTTCATGAGGGAGCTTTTCGATCGGGTGCTTGCTACAAATGTGGCAATGAGGGGTATATCGCCAAGGATTGCCCCAAGGGATTTATGGTTTGCTTTCATTGCAACCAAACTAGCCATTGAAAGGTCGAGTGTCCACAATTGCATCAGGGGTCAACACAGGGATCTGCACCTGCTGCTAGGGTTACTGAGGTTCTATCAGTGAAGGTCGAGGCTCTGAAGGCTCGTGGGAGAGATTTCCAGTTGACAACAGAGGAGGTCCGCGCAGCACCCGACGTTGGCGCCGCTATGTATTCTTCTCTCTATTTATTTAAGTCTGAGATATTATGCTTATATTATGTTATGCGTAGGTACTTTTCTTGTGAATTTTGTACCTGCCTTAGTGTTATTTGACTCGGGAGCGAGTCGGTCTTTTGTGTCATTAACCTTCAGTCGTCATATCAGTATTTGTCGAGAGGCCATGAGTCAACCTTTGCGAGTTTCTATAGCTAACGAACGAGCAGTGTATGCCACGGATGTGATTCGAGGATGTATCCTTGAGATCTTCGGTGTGGAGTTCCCGATAGATCTGGTCCCGATTGCGAAGGGGGGCGTGTGTGTTATAGTGGGCATGGATTGGTTGAGCCGATTTGGAGCTGTTATAGACTGCGAGCGTCAGTTAGTAACGATACGAGACCCTAGTGGGGGAGTACTTACGGTGTACGGTGAGGGTACCCGTCCTGAGTCAGCATTTTGTTCGGATGCTAGGGCGAGACAGAGTTTACAGCAGGGCTATAGAGGATTTGTGGCTTATGTGATGGACACACGAGTGGCCACTGGGAGGCAAAATTCGACTGATGAGGTCCCGATTGTGCGGGAGTTCCCTGACGTTTTCCCCGAGGAGTTATCGGGTGTGCCTCCCGAGAGGCAGGTGGAGTTTCGTATCGACTTGGTGCCAGGGGTGGCACCCTATCGCCTTGCACCGTCCGAGATGCAGGAGTTATCCTCGCAGCTTCAGGAGCGGTTAGGAAAAGGGGTTTATTAGACCGAGTAGCTCACCTTGGGGAGTGCCGATCCTGTTTGTCAAGAAGAAGGATGGTTCACACCGGATGTGTATTGATTACTGGGAGTTGAACAAGCTGACGGTCAAGAACCGTTATCCGTTACCGAGGATCGACGATTTTTTCGATCAGTTGCAAGGAGCGTCTTGGTTCTCCAAGATAGATTTGAGGTCGAGTTATCATCAGATGAGGGTTCGGGATGAAGATATCCATAAGACAGGGTTCATAACTCGTTATGGGCATTACGAGTTCGTGGTGATGCCTTTTGGGCTCACCAATGCACCAGCCGTGTTCATGGATCTCATGAACAGGGTGTGCAGACCGATGCTGGATCGATCGGTGATTGTTTTCTTCGATGATATATTGGTATATTCGAAATTCAGAGAGCATAATGAGGAGCATTTGAGGGAAATCCTCGGAGTCCTGAGATCGGAGAGGCTTTACGCCAAATTCTCCAAGTGTGATTTTGGGTTCCGGGAGGTCCAGTTCCTAGGACATCTCGTTAACCAGCAGGGTATATTGGTCGATCCGGCCAAGATTGAGGCTGTGATGAGTTGGAAGGTGCTGAGGTCACCTACTGAGATCAGGAGTTTCTTAGGGTTGGCATGATATTATCGGAGATTTATCAGGGATTTCTCCAACATCGCCGTGCCACTCACCAAGTTGAACCAAAAGGGTGTTGCATTTTCTTGGGGTCCGGAGCAGCAGACCTCGTTCGAGACACTTCGCCAGAGATTATGTGAAGCCCGGTGTTGGCCCTTCCGGAAGGGATGGAGGATTTCGTGGTATATTGTGATGCATCGATATCAGTGTAACGACCCAAATTTTAAAACCAAAAATTTCTTTTAAATAAACATTACTTTAAGCAAAGTTATCATTCCAAAACATAATCTAAGTATAAGTTTTCAAAACACATGTTCATTATCAGAGTAAACATTCCCAGGTTGTCTAATCTATGGTGTGTGCCATGCAATCACCCCGAGCTCTTCCCTCCGCTACCGGAAGTACCTGAAACCAAAACTGAAAACCTTAAGCACGAAGCTTAGTGAGTTCCCCACCCTACCACATACCATGCATAACCACATACTGCACATACTGGGCCACGCCCGCTATCTTGGGCCTCGCCCCCTACATCGGGCCTTGCCCGCTACAACGGCCCCGCCGCTCCAGGCCCCGCCTGGCTTCGAGCCCTGCTCGGATACAGATCTGTTTTACTTAGGCCTCGTCCGTCAACAAATAATAACACATAAACATATCACAACACATAACTAAACACATACAACTGGTTATGTCCTAAGGCCCCGTCCACGCTCCTAATGTTAGTGAGGTACGGGCCCAGCCCACTCTCACTCCTATTCTAGTTTGGGCCTCATCCCTGTTCTTCTACTAATGAAATATGGAACCCCATCCACACTCTGCTATGATACGAGACCTCGCCCACACTCACCTCCCTACCAGGCATGTACATGTATCACACAAACAACAAGTATAAATTATCATATAAAAAAATCCTTGGGCACCCGCCCGCTATTACTGGACCTCATCCGAAATATCATACTAGCATACTGTGCCTAGGGCTAACCCCCGGGCCTTCTACTCGTAACTACATGGGCCGGCATTGTGGCCTTAGACCCATTCACACAAGGGGAAACTCACCTTTACTGGCTGAACTTGCTGATGATCTCACTAGCTGCTGCCCGGCAACTCACTGAACTCCTGCTCCCCTTGCTCCCCGAACTACAAATATCAAAGCAATACTAAGTCTAACTGACCCCCGAAAGACAACCAAGTCAATTTTGGTCAAAGTCAACCTTCTAGGTCAACCCTACTCGCCGAGTCACCCTACTGACTCGCCGAGTTCAAAATGTTCAGATTCCTTCCATTCGCGTCTCGACTCGCCGAGTCAGTACATGACTCGTCGAGTCTACCGATTTCTGAGCCCTGACCTGTCCAACTCACTGAGTCTCCACCCGACTCACTGATTCGAGTCTCAATTTGAAGGGTTTAGGGTTTCGCAACCTGACTCGCCGAGTCCAAGAACAAACTCGCCGAGTACAAGGCAATCTTCATCTGACTCGACGAGTTGTTCATCCCACTCGTCGAGTTGCTCCATACCTTCATGCTACTCGCCGAGTCCACTCAAAGGACTCGCCGAGTCCATTCAAATCCCTTTACATGTAGAGGGCTTTTGAGTCATGCATGGATTCCAAACTTTAGATCTACCCTTCCCAAGCCTATTCCTCACGTAAAGTTGCAAACTTTACGTGTAGAGAAGGAGATCTAGGCAAAATACACCATAAACTAGGGTTTATGACAACCATGCTCCACCAATATACCAAGAGCTGATACTTTACGGGATTTTAGACCAAAATAAGCATGGATCTGAGGTAGCAACCTCATATCTGAACCCCTAGCTCGAATGGTTACTCTTATGCCAAGAATGCCCAAAACACACACATAGATCTAGGTGTAAAGGAGGGAAAATAGCAACTTGTTACCTCCAAGATGAACACAACTGAAATAGATCTTGGATCTACACCTCCTCCTGTGAAGCAACCTTCTTGATCCTCAAGTTCCTTTCCCAAAGTTTCCTTCCTCCAAGCTATTCCTCTCAATTGATGGAAGCCCTCACGAAATCAAGGGTTTACAGGTTCTCTAGGGTGATATGGGGGCTGAGGGAGGGACATAACACCCTTTAAATAGGATACAACTCCCGGGATTAGGGTTTTTCCTCGTTCAGACCAGACTCGCTGAGTCACCTTGGCCGACTCGCCGAGTCGGTCGCTTACTCCTCGACCCGGATCCCGCTCGGACTCACCGAGTCCCTCCTTGGACTCGCCAAGTCTCCCTTTAAAATTGGGGTTTTCTTTCTTTTCTTGGCTTTCCAAACTTTGGGTGTTACAACTCTCCCCCACTTAAACTAAACTTCATCCTCGAAGTTTGCTATGATCCACCGCCTGCGATCTGCCTCCAATACCCCACCATTCTTTCTAACACGAGCTGCCTACCTTCGCTTGCCTTCCGCTCAGTCATTCAGACTAATGTCAGTCCTTACAGATAATAATATCGGGTGTATCCTGACCCTGAACATCATGGAAACACAACTTACTCAACCGAAAATCCTTCTGGTAATCTCCAAATATTGCACTGACCCCATTGGGGTTCACCCATTCTTTCCTTGCGCGGTTTCCTTGCCTCCCCAAGGCAATGCTCCATAACCATCCATCCCTCTGCCACTGTGAAGACCCTTTCCTCACCCAATCTATTACTCCCGCTACTCCCAGTACGGGTCATCGTCGCCAGTATCCACTGGGCATTCTTTCAACTACCATTTGGTGTCGCGCACCCCACGATCAACTGACTGAATCCTACCATACGATGCATACTCGCACTGCTACTGACTGAAAATTCTGCTATTCCATATTTGGCTTCCGGATGAACTCAGACCACCCTGGTCCCTACCAACCTATCAATATCTGCATTACCGACTCTCACCGATCGCTGACTCAACACAACCACTAGTCGCTCCCAGCGACATTCGAAGAAACTCCCGCCACCTATGCTGCTCAATCTATTCTACCATGCTGGCACTACAATTTCCTGGGATCCCCGATCCCCTTATCTAGACACTAAGATCCTTACCAGGTCCCACCTGTGCTGCTAAAACTCACGGGCCTCGCCCACGGGTCTCACCCACCCCTACAACTGAGCAACCCTGCTCTAGGTCTCACCTATACTGCTATTCTCATACGAGCCTCGCCCACGAGTCTCACCCAACTATATTCTAGAGCAGCCTCTCCCCAGGTCTCACCTCTCAAGGGCTATACAAGCAACTCCTTACCATTCTCACCCATTCCCGATCCCTATCTGAATGCTAGGAGATAAGGGCCTCGCCCCGACTCCGCCAACGAAGCTACTATGGAATGCTACGGCTGCCCCGTAGTCTGACAACACTTCCCACCATTGACTGCTAGTGAATGCTACGGCCGCCCTGTAGTCTTACATCACTTTCCACCACTAACTGCTGCTGAAGAAAGCCGAGGCTCTCCTGCCACTTTTCCATGCTCTACATGCTGCTTCTGCCACTGACTGCTAACACGAAAGCATCCCATGCTATTTGACCTCAAGATCTCCATTCCGACTCACACGAGTCCTACATGCGACCCTTCACCGGAATCCGAACCACATACTCAATCCATCAAATGTTGAACTACTTCTTTTCCTTCTCAGAAATCACGTACTCGTTCTGGATTTGCGTGCTCTTACCCTTGTACACTCAGATGATTCTCCCCCACTTCGATCCTGCTTACACCTCGATGCTCAATAAAGAGAAATCCCAATCCTTGCTACCATTCCATAATCAATCCACTGAGGAATCCCAAGCTTACCATAGCTAGGGATCTAACCTGTCCATTCTAAAACTTATACGGCTCCGAACTAGCGAGACATACCGAGTCCCTCCAAGGCATGCTACAGTTACTGCACCCTATGTAACCTTCTTCGATAGGACCCATCCCTTAACTACTAACCCAATATCCAAGGTATGCAGATGGCATATAACTTGATCACAAACAACCCGCTCAGAAATAAAATACTCATACAAATAATGATGCAGAACCATAACTATAACATCATGCACAAACAGAAGAACTGAAAACGGACATTGCATACCTGCAACGTCCGGTGCTGCTCGTGTCTCTAAGCTAGCCATCTGAAAAGCCCTGCCTCCTACCGCAAGCACCTCCGCACAGCCCTGACGGCCATCTGTGATCCTTAAGGTCGCAGGGGCAGGTGCCATCACCCGTCCTGCTGAAAACAAACTGGGGCACTGGGCCTTCTTGTGGCCCCGCTGATTGCAGTGAAAACATATCAAGTCTGATCCCTGAGTGATGGTAACAGTACAATCCCTGCTAAAATGACCAGTCCAACCGCACCTGAAGCAGCCAGAGTCACCACCACTACCACTCCTGCACGCGCCCCCATGCTCCCTGCCACACTTTCCGCATCGACTACGGTCCTGATAATCCCTCGATCTCGAATCCGATCCCTTGGGCCTTTTACCCGAACTCGCGGCTACCTGAACCTCATCCGGATCTGCTCCAAATCAATTTCCCTCTCCCTGGCCCGATAAATCATATCTTCCAGCGTCTTACAACCGGACCTGCTCACAAACTCCCTGATGTCATCCCTCAGTATCTTGTGATATTGGGCCTTCTTCATCTCCTCATCCGCGACATACTGCAGAACAAGAAGGGCCCTCTCCCTAAACTTGGCGGTGATCTCCGCCACAGTCTCAGTGGTCTGCGTCAAATTCTGAAACTTCCGGACCAACTGCTGCACCTCAATAATTGGCGAAAACTCCGCCCTGAACCTAGCTGAGAAATCGCTCCAAGTCATCGCGTCCAACGCGGCATCATCACCCAAAGCATGACCAATCTCTTCCCACCAATCCCTCGCTCTGTCCTTCAGAAGAAAGGAAGTGAGTCTGACCTTGTCCTCCTCAGGACACCAGATCGTACGAAACGTGTTGGTAACATCAGCCAACCATCTACTTCTAGTGATGGGGTCCCTAGCCCCATGATAATCTGGTGCCCCGAAAGTCCTAAACTCTCTAAATCTCAAGGTACGCGCTCCCAACAAAGCCATCATCTCAGTACGGAAGGCTCCCAGCCTCTCATCCAAAATCTCCAATATAGCCTCCTTGACCGTGCCAAAGATCACAGGAGTCTGAGCTAGAATACTGCGCGTAACCTCGGCTGATATCAACTCTCTCATCCGCTCCTCGAGCTGCTCGGCCCCTGAACCCGAACCTGATCCCTCTCCGGCGCCTGATCTGCCCTCTGGTCTCTCTCGTAATGTCACCATACTGAAACATATAACATAACCATTATCAGAATACTCCTCACTGCTGCGAGACCAAACATACTCACTACCAGGTTCCCGATCTTGTCTCGGCCTTTCCCGAATCGAGTACGGATCCTCTGCTTTCAGTAGTACGGGCCCATACTACCTTCCACATTTATCCGTACTTTCCTCAAGAACTGCATTGAATCCACCAGGCCCCTTTTCTACTACTACTACTCCCAGGACTACCTCATCCTAGGCTTACCCTAGGGAAACCTCTGACTCAACTCAAACTAGCCCTCAGCTGCTGAAGGTCTCCTTGTGATGCCAATTAGCCATCACCTGGATACCATCACATGTGACGAGGCTCAGATAATCCTTCAAGTAGAGAACTCGTTCCTACAACGGTTGGACTCAAACAAGAGCTGCGCAGTAGGACCAAATCCAACACTGTGAGATTATTCAACCCTGATCACATGTGATGTACCGTATCCACCTAATGGCTAACTCCCATCACTCAGAATCCCACCATGCACAAAGCAAGCAACATTCAGACAAAGGGAAAATCTAACCATAACATACTCAAGCAATCATATCCACATAGCAAGAATCTGAACTAGCATGCAACACAACTCATAAACTCAGGCATAACCTAAACAGGCTATCCTACTACTATCTATTCAGCACTATTGTGACATCCCCAAAATCTCGGCCAGAAAAGACCGATTTCATTTATGCTTTTTAAAATAATTTTCAGAGTAAATCCTTTTAATTTTAAAAGAGATGCGGAATTTGTTCCCAAAAACAAAACATGATAAAATAGATATTTATCAAAACATTTCATAAAGAAATATGATTTCATTTCATAATCAAAAGACGGGATGTCATGTTCCGATACAGATCATAAAGCATAAACGATAGCATTACAAGTCATTCAACAAATATATACATATACAGACTTGTAAACAAAACAACTTGATGTTCGCCCATCTTAAGCTCTTGCGCCACTTCCTGTAAAATAAATCAACTGAGTGGGTCAGGCTTGGGAGCCTGGTGAGCATATAGGGTTTTCAACCCACAATAATTATATTTAATTTCAACAATCAACAATAAACCCGATTACCCATTCCCGTTATCCTCACCTTACGTTCCTAAAAATAACGTCTATTATAAGGAACCTATTTCAGGATTTTTCATCGAGACGGACATTACTGCAGAGGGGCTTCCTCAACAATAAGTATCCTAAAGGCAACCATGTGGGGGATAGAGTACACCGGTGAACACGTCGTTCACAACACCTACAGGTAATGAGTCTGCTAGTGTTCCACAAGACAGTCTAGAATAGTCCGTGGTCGTCATCCATACTCTGCTGAATGACTAGAATAACACCAATAACACCGAGGCCTCTCATCTGTTTATTACACACCAATTATCTACCCATGTTCTACCCAACATATTAGTAGATAAAAATATACGTTTTTATACATAGTTTAAAAACCAGTATAACATGCTTTAAGCAATACATATTCCACATAGCAGATGAGGCATACACACATAACACGTATTTCATAGAGAATACATCATATCTATAAGATAGAAGAGAGTGAATATACACTCACACGTATAACAACCAAATATATACACCTAACACATATTTTATATGAAATACTTCATAATATTGCGTTGGAATGAAAATAACTACACACTCACTTGATCAGAAGATGATCGAGCAGCACTACGGCTTGCAGAAGAGGTGTTTCTCCGTAGATCTGGAAGATCTTCACAAAACCGGGCTCCTCGCGGGCAGCGTTTCGGCTCGGGAATAACGCTCTTCGGGATCCTCGGGGCTTCGGATCTTGCTTCGGGGCTCGGGAATATTACCGGGGCTTTGGGGTATGATTGGCATGCAAATCGAGGCAAAAGATGAGAGAAAATGAAGAATTTGACAAAGAAAACTCAGCTGCTTCGGACCTCCTTTTATAGGTGCTGAACCCTCGCACGTACGCGGGGCGTACGCCTTGGTGGTCGTCAGCGCTTACGTCACCGGGCCCTCTACGTCATCGCTTACGACTTCGGACTACTCGAGTGCCCCTCGCTGTACGCGGGGCGTACTCGGGTTACGCAGGGCGTACTTTGACGTCACTGCGTGCGTCGACTGGTGGCACTCGAGTATTGGTCAGACAAGTTGCGTCCGACTGAGTACGCGGGGCGTACTCAAATTACGCGGGGCGTAATTGACTTGTCAAACTTCTAAATTGCGTAACTTTCGCATACGAGCTCCGTTTCCGACGTTCTTTATATCCACGCGAAGGTCATACCATACTCTACAACTTTCATTTAGACTCCGTCGGCTAATTTTGACTTTTATTTTTATTATTTATTTTTAGAAGGCCGGGACAGAAAAACTTCGTTATAAATTCATAACTTCTTCGTTTGACGTCCGTTCTCACCTAACTTTTCATTGCTTCGCTACTAACAACAAGATCTTCGATTCTCATTTAGATTGTTTCGGCTAAAAACCGCTCGATCTCAAATCGAGTATTCGGGCTGTATACTGCTAAGTCGAACTTCATAAAATCATAACTTCCTCATACGAAGTCAGATTTGGGCGTTCCTTTTATGCACGCTCTCGGTTTAACGAAATCTATGACTTTCGTTTAGATCGCTAAGGCTAAATATCGCTCTATCTTAAATTCATATATTACGTCACTCGGCGTCGTGTCGGTTCTGTCGCGAAACTTCGACAGGTCATAACTTCTTCGTTATAACTCGGATTTTGGCATTCCTTATATCTCCGGAATCCTTGTTTCGACCACTACAACTTTATGCAAAGATGTCGGGCTTATCTCACACTTAAATTTTGACGCTTATTTTATTCTTAATTTATTAAATTATAAAATTAAGAAAATACACACATAAATCACATAATTCAAATAATTCACAAATAATACATTCTTATTATTTCAAGTTGAGTTACAAGGTTAACCTAGACTATTACATTGCTAAAAATGGCAAGCCTAGAAACACGGGCGTTACAACTATCATGCAGATCAGAAGCACATATAATAGGCACATAAGGCATCATCCCTAGATCCTCCGTCCTAATCTAGCATGTTGTTCTATTAACTGGTAATCAAAACATAGACTTGTATGGGTATTTTGGGGTACTTACTTGAGCTCGGTTGATTGCATGCACCACACCTCTTTTCTCTTTTTAAAGTTCTTTTCTTTCTGAATTCTTTTTACTTTTCTAAAACCGTTTTCTTTCTCAAAACTCTCTTTTTACAAAACTGTCTTTTCGTTTTGAAAAGTCCCATACCAATTCCTCAGTTTGAGTTCAGACACACCCGAGAGCATGTCCAAATCCCTCAAACCAAGGCTCTGATACCAACTTGTAACGACCCAAATTTTAAAACCAAAAATTTCTTTTAAATAAACATTACTTTAAGCAAAGTTATCATTCCAAAACATAATCTAAGTATAAGTTTTCAAAACACATGTTCATTATCAGAGTAAACATTCCCAGGTTGTCTAATCTATGGTGTGTGCCATGCGATCACCCCGAGCTCTTCCCTCCGCTACCGGAAGTACCTGAAACCAAAACTAAAAACCGTAAGCACGAAGCTTAGTGAGTTCCCCACCCTACCACATACCATGCATAACCATATACTGCACATACTGGGCCACGCCCGCTATCTTGGGCCTCGCCCCCTACATCGGGCCTTGCCCGCTACAACGGCCCCGCCTGGCTTCGAGCCCCGCTCGGATACAGATCTGTTTTACTTAGGCCTCGCCTGTCACAGGGCCTCGCCCGCCAACAAATAATAACACATAAACATATCACAACACATAACTAAACACATACAACTAGTTCTGTCCTAAGGTCTCGCCTATCCTGGGCCTCGCCCATGTCTTGCTACTGATGAGTCATGGAACCCTATCCACGCTCCTAATGTTAGTGAGGTATGGGCCCAACCCACTCTCACTCCTGCTCTAGTTTGGTCCTCATCCCTGTTCTTCTACTAATGAGATATGGAACCCCATCCACACTATGCTATTGGTGAGATACAGGACCTCGCCCACACTCACCTCCCTACCAGGCACATACATGTATCACACAAACAACAAGTATAAATTATCATATAAACAAATCCTTGGGCACCCGCCCGCTATTACTGGACCTCGTCCGGAATATCATACTAGAATACTGTGCATAGGGCTAACCCCCGGGTGTTCTACTCGTAACTACATGGGCCGACATTATGGCCTTAGATCCATTCACACAAGGGGAAACTCACCTTCACTGGCTGAACTTGCTGATGATCTCACTAGCTGCTGCCCGGAAAATCACTGTACTCCTGCTCCCCTTGCTCCCCGAACTACAAATATCAAAGTAATATTGAGTCTAACTGAACCCCGAAAGACAACCAAGTCAACCCTGGTCAAAGTCAACCTTCCAGGTCAACCGCACTCGTCGAGTCACCCTACTGACTCGCCGAGTTCAAAATGTTCATATTCCTTCCATTCGCGTCTCGACTCGCCGAGTCAGTACATGACTCGCCGAGTCTACCGATTTCTGAGTCCTGACCTGTCCAACTCACTGAGTCTCCACCCGACTCACTGATTCGAGTCTCAACTCGAAGGGTTTAAGGTTTCGCAACCTGACTCACCAAGTCCAAGAACAGACTCGTCGAGTACAAGGCAATCTTCATCTGACTCGACGAGTTGTTCATCCCACTCGTCGAGTTGCTCCACACCTTCATGCTACTCGCCGAGTCCACTGAAAGGACTCACCGAGTCCATTCAAATCCCTTTACATGTAGAGGGATTTTGAGTCATGCATGGACTCCAAACTGTAGATCTACCCTTACCAAGCCTATTCCTCACGTAAAGTTGCAAACTTTACGTGTAGAGAAGGAGATCTAGGCAAAATACACCATAAACTAGGGTTTATGACAACCATGCTCCACCAATATACCAAGAGCTGATACTTTACGGGATTTTAGACCAAAATAAGCATGGATCTGAGGTAGCAACCTTAGATCTGAACCCCTAGCTCGAATGGTTACTCTTATGCCAAGAATGCCCAAAACACACACATAGATCTAGGTGTAAAGGAGGGAAAATAGCAGCTTGTTACCTCCAAGATGAATACAACTGAAATAGATCTTGGATCTACACCTCCTCCTGTGAAGAAACCTTCTTGATCCTCAAGTTCCTTTCCCAAAGTTTCCTTCCTCCAAGCTATTCCTCTCAATTGATGGAAGCCCTCACGAAATCAAGGGTTTACATGTTCTCTAGGGTGATAAGGGGGCTGAGGGAGGGACATAACACCCTTTAAATAGGATACAACTCCTGGGATTAGGGTTTTTCCTCGTTTAGACCAGACTCACCGAGTCACCTTGGCCAACTCGCCGAGTCGGTCGCTTACTCCTTGACCCGGATCCTGCTCGGACTCGCTGAGTCCCTCCTTGGACACTCCGAGTCTCCCTTTAAAATTGGGGTTTTCTTTCTTTTCTTGGCTTTCCAAACTTTAGGTGTTACAATTAGGGTTAGGGGTGGTGCTTATGTAGATGGGGCGTGTGATAACATATGTATTGAGACAGTTAAAGCCTCATGAGTCGAGGTATCCTACTCATGATCTGGAATTGGGGGCTGTAGTGTTCGCCCTCAAGATCTGGCGTCACTATTTGTATAGGGTTCGGTGTATAATATACACGGACCACAAGAGCTTGCAGTATTTGATGGATCTGCCCAACCTGAATATGCGCCAGAGGAAATGGTTGGATGTAGTAAAGGATTATGATTGTGAGATCCTGTACCACCTGGGAAAGGCTAATGTTGTAGCCGATGCCCTGAGCCGTAGGATGGAGGGCACCCCGATTCGAGATATTTTCATGAGATTGACAGTGATGACTCCGGTATGGGATGCCATTCGAGGGGCCTAGGCGGAGGCCATGAGACCGGAGAACCGTAAGAGAGAGCGAATGATCGGGCAGGTATCGGATTTTGTTACCGATAGTCGAGGAATTATGACCTTCCAGGGTCCGGTTTGGGTACCATTTGGGGGCGGAATGCGTACCGTCTTGATGGAAGAGGCGCATAGATCGAAGTTCTCGATCCACCCCAGGGCTACTAAGATGTATTTGGACCTGAAGAAGGAGTATTGGTGGCCCTGTATGAAGAGGGATGTTGCATGGTTCGTAGAGAGGTGCTTGACTTGTCGCAAGGTTAAGGTCGAGCACCAGCGTCCGCATGGTAAGTTGCAGCCGTTAGAGATTCCCGATCGGAAGTGGGAACAAATCACCATGGATTTTATCACCAAATTGTCGAGGACTGCCAGGGGTGTCGATGCGATTTGGGTGATTGTGGACCGGTTGACGAAGAGCGCTCACTTTCTTGCTATCAGTGAGAGCTCTTCTGCTGAGAGGCTGTCAGAGTTGTACGTGAGGGAGGTGGTATCGTGGCATGGAGTTCCGATCTCGATTGTTTCAGACCGAGATGTGTGTTTTAATTCCAGATTTTGGAAGAAGTTTCACGAGGAGTTGGGTATGAGGTTGCATTTCAATACTGCATACCACCCACAAACGGACGGACAGAGTGAGTGGATGATTCAGATGCTTGAGGACATGCTTCGGGCATGTGTATTGGATTTCGGAGGAAGTTGGGACACGTATTTGCCCTTGGCTGAGTTTTCATATAACAACATCCATCAGTTGAGCATTGGTATGCCACCTTTTGAGCTGTTGTATGGAAGGAGGTGTCGTACCCCTATTTGCTGGGGCGAGGTAGGGCAGCGTATGATGGGTAGTACAGAGATAGTGCTTCAGACGACAAAGCAGATACGGCAGGTCAGGCAGAGGGTATTAACCACTTAGAGTCACCATAAAAGTTACGCAGATAGGCGACGATCTGAACTCGAGTTCCAGGTCGGTGATTTCGTGCTCCTGAAGGTATCTCCTTGGAAAGGAGTGATCCGATTCAAGAAGAGGGGCAAGCTGGGACCCCGGTATATTGGGTCGTTTAGAGTGATCGCGAGGGTGGGCAAGGTAGCATATCGCTTGGAGCTACCTGCGGAGTTGGACCAGATTCATGATACCTTCCATGTGTCGCAGCTGAGGAAGTGTATTGCCGATGAGTCGGCAGTGGTACCATTAGAGGATATCAAGGTGGACGCAAGTCTGAATTATGCTGAGAAGCCAATCGTAATCTTGGATCAGAGGATCAAGGTTCAGAGGAACAAGGAAGTGCCCCTGGTTCAGGTCCAATGGCAACATCGGAGAGGGTCCGAGCTGACCTGGGAGCCAGAGTTGGAGATGCGGAAGCAGCATCCGGAGTTGTTCACAGCATGAGACTTCGAGGGCGAAGTCTGGTTCTAGTGGGGCTGAATTGTAACAGCCCGAAATATAGGTTAGCTTTATGAGCCTTCTATTTTGGAGAGTTGGCAAATTAGTCCCTTAAAGTTGAAAGGTGGATTGGTGAGTACGCTAGGCGTACTGGGGTGTACACCACGCATACTCGCGCGCTTAATTTGTGCGTGGGTTCATCCGGGTACGTTGGGCGTACCCAAGGTTACGCCAGGCGTAACCGGCCCAGATGCAAAACCCTAATTCTTGGCTTTCGCACTATAAAAAGGATCATGTAGTCCTTTGCCCTAGCCACCATATTCCCTTGAGTGAGTCCTTGGAGAGATGAGATTCGTGCTTTAGCTTGTGTGTGTGTTTTTGAGCTTGAAGTTATCTTTTCAAGGTGAAGAAGGAGAAGAAGGAGCCATTGTTGGAGCTAGAAGTTGAAGAACAAGTGTAGATCCAAGTTCTACAGCGGTTGGAGATCCTTTCTGAGGTAAAAAAGCTCAAAGCTTTCCTTGTTCTTCATAAGTTTTGCTTTTTGGACCATTTTTAGGGTTTTTGGTTCAAAGTTGGAGACTTTATGTGCAAAGAGTCTCCATAAGCTTAGATCTGACCTTTTCCAGTGTATAATGTGTTGAGGAGTCATAAAAATCTAGTCTTGGACGTGGATCTTGTGTCATGCATGAGTTATAGTCTCATTATGGAAAGAGGAAAGGTGTTTTGAGAACAAAGTGACCTTTACATCCATGCAAAGGCTTAAAGGTTTCAAATTTATGGATTAAGTCATATTAGAGGAGTCAAATCTGAAGTTTGGATGCAAGTCTTAACCGATTAAGACCTAAATGTGTTGGATAAAGAAACTTCGCTTTACGCTGCGTGTAATCCTAGTACACGCCGCATAGGGGGTCGCGTTCCCCGTTTCTGGAGTGTAAGGGTACGCCCCACGTACAGGAGCTGGTACGCCCCGCGTACAGGAGCTAGTACCCCCCGCGTACAGGAGCTGGTACACCCCGCGTACTGCTTACTGTTGACTTTTAGGGTTTTAGTCAACATGTGGACCTTTGAGTTAGGGAGGGGTAAAATGGTTTTTTACCCTTCTGTGGAATTATTGAAAGGATTATAGTATAGCCTTTAGAGCCACTAATGATTTGGAATAACTACTTGATGTGATTAGGCGAGGCTAGGTCGTTGTTGCGAGATTCAGAGATATCGAGCACGTGAGACACTAGACATCATACAAGGTGAGTCTTCTCACTATATTGTACCTAGAAAGGTACCTATGTGTGACCGGAACGTCTGGTACGCTATAAGATATATGCATTGTATGTTATTAGTTGCCTGTTTTGTATGCGTTATGTATGATATGCTTGATATGGGCCAGAAGGCATTATGATGTAGACTGGAAGGTCAGGGAGTTATGGACCGAAAGATTGACACGGGTAGGACCAGAAGGTTTACCGGGTTGGGACAAAAGTCCCCTGAGACACATGGACCGGAAGGTCATGGCCTGGAAGGGCGTATGTGTGTAGGTGGTATATTGGGGAACTCACTAAGCATTTATGCTTATAGTTGTTGTATTATGTGTTTCAGGTGTTGGATATGGTGTCTAAGTCCATAACTTATTTGGTATATACTTGACCCGACCCAGCATGTCCATTTGGGTTTCATTTCATCCAAACTATTTATGGATAATTTTATGAGAGTTATACACATATGATTATTAATATATTATAAGTTATAGTATATTAATATGAAGTCATGTTATTTAATTAGTCTTAGTCTTAAATTAATTATGAATTAATTTAGAGATTAAAATGAAGACTAATTAGATTGTAGGCTATTGGTTTTATATGGTGTGGGCTAACACTCATTTGTTAATGGGCTAGGCTTGTATGTTAGTCCATGGATGATCCATGGAGCTTTTAACCCATGGATCCTTGGAAAAGGAAAGGTCATGGGTTATTAGGGTTTCACCCTAATCATGTACACTATATAAGCATGCTTATGTTGCATGAAATAGCCACTAGTGTAACTAGTATGTGTGTTTGTGTGTGGCCGATTTTATAAGTGTGTATACACTCTCTCAAAGTTTTCCAAGAGTTTGTGGTGATTTGTGATTCCATTTGAGGCATTCACACTATTGGTGCTTGGCCCTCAAACTCCTTAGGAATCAAACTCATCATCAAAAGGTATGTAATCTCATCTAATTCTTTTATATTTAAAAGTACCCCATGCCATGTTAGATAGGTTATGAACCTTGGAAAAATTATTATTTTGCATGTATTTAGACAAACATAGATCCAAGGTTTATTAGGGTTGCATGCACACTTAGGAAGTGTTAGATTGCTCAAAACCCAACAGTGGTATCAGAGCCTAGGCTTGCTTGTTTGATACTTGATGCAAAATAGTGAAAAAAAGTCGAAATTTTTGTTGTCTGCATGATGGACTCGCCGAGTCCATGGGGGGACTCGCCGAGTCCAAGGCAAAATTCATCCTACTCGCCGAGTAGGTTCGTGCACTCGGCGAGTAGAAGGTTAAGAATGTAGATTTTTGACGTTTGCTGCTGGAAATGGACTAGATACTTTACCCTAAACTATTTTGATGTTTTAAAACTTATTTTAGTTGGTGTAATGGTTGTTCTAATCCACTTACAATAGCATATATCAAAATTTCATGCTTTGTATGTGTTCATATAATTCTTGAAACTTTGATAATCATGTTCATGTTCTTATGAATTTAGAAGATGATAGGAATTATTTGCTGAATTGTTTAGGATTAATTCTTGATCATTTATGTGTTTTAATGGAGTCCATAATTTGTCCTCAAGTTATGGATATCCAAATGTCACTTTTCTTTAACACACATTAAAAACACATAAGTTACATAAAATGAAGAGTCTTCATTTTATGAACCTTTAATTCATAAGTTATGAAATGAAAAGTTTTGAAGAGTTACAAAACTTTCCCCCAAGTTTTGGAATTTGGAAAAGTTTCACACACTTTAATAAACTTTAATTCCAACACTTAGAATTTTAAAAGTTAAAATTCAACACTTATACTATTTATAACATTAATGGTTAATTATATATATATATATACACACACACACACACACACACACACACACACACATATATATATATATATATATATATATATATATATATATATATATATATGTATAAGAACAAGTTGTTTTACCGTTAGTAGGCCTCATTCACGAAGCCGGTCTATAAGGTGGGTATAAGGTTGTTGCCTATAAAATGGCGACTTAATGGGTGTCCACTCTCACCCACCGCTTGCTTGATCGGTGGAGGGTCGTTAGCCGAACGGGTAGGACAATGACTTTAAATTCTCATTAAAAGTATAATGATTATTATAAAGTAACTAAATATTTTTTATTTAATTCTCAATCTTAGTTACTTTAGGAAAAATGTGAATTTGGTGCTAGCCCATGGAATTCACACTTTGTACCTTACCAAGTCGTTGGTGGAGCATGTGTGGTTAACCGGCACACTAACTTGGACTAGTAAGGACCACGAAGGGTGAGTTAATGTTTGTCATAGATCAATGGAGCGTGTGTGGTTAACCGACACATTGATTAGGTGATAATATTAAGGGTACCAAGTGAATTGGTATGGTTATTCACACCTTGTTTTGTGATCCTCGGCATCCCAGTCACAAAATTTGAGAGGGGACACTCGAGATTGAAACATGCCATTGAAAAGTTCAATGAATCTCAAAAGATCTAGGAATTTCAAATCCAATTAAAACCTAATAAATTATTTCGTTTTTCATGGTGGAAATTGGTGAATCGTCATTCGCCTACCTTCAAATATTTTATAGCTTGGATTACGACATCCCTCTTCCAAATTATAAAATATTGTGTTGGGTCCTAGCCTTAATGTTTCATATTGGGTGTTATATTAAGGATTTTGAATCAACTAACTTGATTTTCTCCCATTATAGATGTCTGGTTCAGACAACTATGATCTTCCCAAATCTCTTGAAGATGGTGTCCCTCAACATCATGCTTCACTTCCTCCACCTCCTCCAATTATTCTCCCTCACCCACAAGTTCTTGAAAAATTTAAAGTCACTCAATCCCTATTGGCAAGCATAGTCTATGTGTGCTCACATCTTAGAGATAAAGTCACATATAGACAAGCCGGGAGAGTTGGGTGTCAAAGTCTCATGAAAGTTGGATGTTTAATCACTTTCTTAGTAACATAGTGAGTCTCTTTGGGACTACTATGAGACAGACTATGACACGAGCCTTAATGATCTTATCTATTTGCTCAGTGCTGTAGATTCAGCAATGATTCGGAACACTAGTAAAGAAAATTTTATTAGAGATCAATTTCCCAAACCTTAAATGGACATTGGCAATGGTAGCATTGGATATCTAGAAAAGCATTTCTCTTCCCAATGGAAAGGGATCGGCCATATTCAACTCGGTTGACCAAATGGTAAAGAGAAAGGCTAAGTCTGAGATAGTCTCATGTGCCATTACCAAAGGGTCTATATGTTTTGTTGCCAAAAGGAAGGGGCATTGGTTGCGAAGCTACCCTATTCACCTGAAAGGTCATAAGGTTGATCAAGTCAAGAGGTTTGACTCTACTTCGGGTAAAGTCCATTGTCTCACTCTATTAAGTTCCTATTTGGAGATTCTTATTACATAATGTGAACGGATCACATGCTGATGTTTTAAGAATCAAAGAAAAGATAGGAAGCTTAAAGTAAGTATATGTTGATTCTGATTGTGAAGGTGGGTTTCAATCGCATGGTTCGATAATCAGAATTTTTTAGCTGTTGCTTAAGAGTTATGATATATTACTTAGGAATAGATAACAACAAGGTTTTCATGTGGATTGTAAGGATAAGTTTTTCCGCAAAGTTTTAAAATAAAAGAAAAAGGGTTTTAATTTTATTTATTTTAAAAATATCCTTACAATGGCATCTGTGGAAAATTGTTGCTTATATAATTCCAGTAATAGCAATATTGGAAAGTGGATTTGATTCTTTCATTTGTGGTAGTGTCTGAATTTACCAAATGAAGAAAGTTTTTCATCACCCAAGTTTCAATTAGATAGAAACCTAGAATCATATAAGTTGTATTGTATGATGAATGAGAATTTTCATCTTTGAAAAATAAGACTAATTCTTTGATCACATGTATATGTGAGTCAATTGAAGGACTAAGGAATTAGGTACACTGGGTGTGCGCTGGTCAAGGTCCACTACAAAGATTGATTTGTTATGATTTACTAAAGATAAGTAAATATGATTATACTTATAAGGTTAAGTATAATTATGTAACATTGGAAAGGTTACAATGTATGACAAAACAAATGAGAGGAATCAACTTAGGCAGAAAGATAAAAGTTTCTCAAATCTGAAAGGATGGGAGAGTACTTTAGTATCATATTTCAGGATCATCTTAATGATTATGAAACCATATCACAAATTCATACTCTAAGGATGTCTTAGTGCATTGTTATGGCTAAGAAGAGAGGTCATGAATTGTTGGATTGGTTAAAATCAAGAAGATGAGTCATACTTCGTTCCAAAACAATTCTTAAAGTCATACTCCAAGATTGTAACCTTGAGTGACCTAAAGGAAGATTTATTAACACTAGTCAAATGTAAGAGTAAAATGTTTTCTACTCTTGTACATTTGAGATTGGTAAGTTGTGATGTCTTGGATGAGACAAAGACCAACTAAGACCAATTGTGTGAAGTTTTAGTCTTGATAAGAATCTGCACTATCCCTTGAATATTTGTTTTGTCAAGGAATGGTTCTTGACTAGGGAAACTTATATGTCAAGGGGACAGTGGGAGCCTTAAAGATCCTGAAAGAGTTTCAAGATTTAATCAAGAGTAAAACCTGTAATTTATCACTAGCACACGACTTAAGGTTTGCAACCTATCGTGTTGACATAATTCTTATTTCTGTACATACTTCAAATAAGTTGAATTTTCATGTGCAGTTCAACTTGGAAGCATTGGTGGGCCTTGTGCTACCAAGGTGACAAGAAACTAAGATTGAACAAGTTTAATCCATGTAAGGCTGAATTTGTGACTAACCTTATCTTGGGATTATGGTTCTGACAAATTCACATGGATAGGAACTCATACACTATAAAATCTAAGTGTCATAAGGTTTCTCTCCGATTCATGAAAATGATGGTGAGGAAACGTTTTCACTAATAGATTTTACGTAGATATCAATTGTGTTATTTGCATTTTCAAAAGTCATTAGTGGAGCGCGTGTGGTTCACCGGCACACTAACATGGACTTGTGAGAAATGGCAACGGTCTAAACAATTAAGACTATGATTACGGTATCCCTTTTCAGAGTTCTGAAAATTGTTTAGACACACATGTGAGCTATCTAAGAAAGGGTGTATGAATCTAAATTTCAGAAGTCCAACAGATTTCTAGAAATATGTCAGAGCTAGTGGGAGCATAAGTGTTATGCTGATAATCATCATGTTAGTGGGAGCATGATTATTACGTTTAGTGTTGCAAGTTATCAATGTTAATTATAGAAAACAAAGTTTCAATTCGTAAAGTTGCAGGGGTTGAAAAGTTGTTTTGCTATAATTAAGGGAGAGGAAATTATACTTCATTTCAATTCTAAAGCTTATATTGAGATTTTAATCATCTTTAGTCAAGAATATATATATATATATATATATATATATATATATATATATATATATATATATATATATATATATATATATATGAATTTTATGTTGGAATGGTTCAACTTGAATAAATTCTATATATATTGCGTTTTCAAAATTCGATTATGATTACAACATCCCTCTTCATAGTTAAATTTTGAAAACGTGGAAAATAAAAAATATTGTAGCAAAAGACTGGTCTAGTATCATGTCTTTATGTCAAACATCATGAATCGTGTCCCATATGCTTCAGATATAGGATCGATTGCATGTGCTATAATATTCATCCTTTCTAAATTTTCCAAATGCTCAGGGCATTTAGAAGGGAAAAGTCTAGAATTGGATATGACTAAAGTGATTAAGCAATTGTCGAGGACAATCTGAGGTTTGTCAAAGATTGGTTGCTTAGAGACATTTGGAAGTATAGTGTTAATTTTGGCAGGACCATATTGACATTTTCTGAAAAAAGATAACTCTTGTTCAGAAGTGATAGTCAAAATGGGACTATGGAAATGTCTCCATAGGTGGAAGTTATTCAATCTATGTAAGATTAGAAAACCTTAATGCAATAAGGATGTTCAAAGCAATGTACTTTGAGTATGAGACTTTCGTTCCATAGAAGTTGACCTTTGGAATACTCTGTAATGACTGGTGACAAGGTTTTGGTGACTTTGTGAATAATCATTACAAGAGGAACATTGCATAAAAGTTTAAAATCTAACATATTTTTGGTAAATGATAGGAATCAGGGATTCTCACATTTACAATAAGGATTTGGGATTGTGAAATGAGTATCATTGGAATCATTTTCAATTGATCTACATCACAATGTAAGGATCATAGACAAACATAGTGTGCATACTTGGAGTATGGCATAACTATTGTTTAGAAAAACAAAGTGTACATGCTAGGAGCATGGGATGACTGTTGTTTTTATTCAAGTCTTAAGTTGATTGTTTGAAACATTATATAATGAATAATGTGTAATCAATATGGTGATAAATAAAAGGTGGTTCTATTTATATTCAAAAGGGTTCTGAGACCATATTGGATTCGATTATTATTGTGTTTCACTTTGCATGTTTTGACTTCCAAAATAGCTAGGTTATTCTTTCCGAATGACTAAGTTATTTAAACACTCCATAGTCGTTCATATGTTGGAAGTAGGTATGAATCAAGACTGTCATGAATCAAGTTTGTAGATGGCTAAATGGGTTTAGTCATAGCAATGGTTGCTACAACATTCATGAGTGCTCATAAGTTATGAGTATTGGATTAAACCCATGCTCACTTGTATCACTTCATGGAATTTATCTCGAGTGATCGTGAGACGGTAATATCATATAAATCTTCAAACCTAGAGATATGAGTTGTTACCTATGAGTTGGTTGTGCATTGATTGCACGTAAACGCATCAGTAACTTGATGTTATAAAACATGCCTTTGTGTACAATTCAACAAGTAGTAGAACAAGCATATGAGTCGAAGTTTATCTGTTCCTTCTAGAAATAGAAGTGATATCTGGGCCCCTCGATGATTTTGTTGTGACCTATGTACCGACCGGTCAGAACTAAATTGATGTGTTCGATTAAGTTCTTTGTCAAACAAATCGAAAATCGGGAAACAAACTGTTGGACAATAAGTATGACGTTGTTCCATGTATTTGTCCGGCTGATATCATGAGAACAGAGGATTATATGATCAGTTATCTAAAATGGCGCTTCATAGTTCAACAGAGTTTTCGAGAGCTACGATTGTTGGTTGGTTCCTGAAGTAACATACGCAAATGTAGTTATTAGACTTATCCAAGTGGGAGTCTGTTGGATAAGGTGTCTAAGTCCATAACTTATTTGGTATATACTTGACCCGACCCGACATGGTCCATTTGGTTTGCATTTCATCCAAACTATTTATGGATAATTTTATGAGAGTTATACACATATGATTATTAATATATTATAAGTTATAATATATTAATATGAAGTCATGTTATTTAATTAGTCTTAGTCTTAAATTAATTATGAATTAATTTAGAGATTAAAAGGAAGACTAATTAGATTGTAGGCTATTGGTTTTATATGGTGTGGGCTAACACTCATTTGTTAATGGGCTAGGCTTGTATGGAAGTCCATGGATGATCCATGGAGCTTTTAACCCATGGATCCTTGGAAAAGGAAAGGTCATGGGTTATTAGGGTTTCACCCTAATCATGTACACTATATAAGCATGCTTATGTTGCATGAAATAGCCACTAGTGTAACTAGTATGTGTGTTTGTGTGTGGCCGATTTTATAAGTGTGTATACACTCTCTCAAAGTTTTCCAAGAGTTTGTGGTGAT
The DNA here is from genome assembly GCF_052625555.1 of Lactuca saligna. Taxonomy (NCBI): domain Eukaryota; kingdom Viridiplantae; phylum Streptophyta; class Magnoliopsida; order Asterales; family Asteraceae; genus Lactuca; species Lactuca saligna. The sequence goes on from NC_136420.1 coordinate 209,869,415, forward strand.
TTGTGATTCCATTTGAGGCATTCACACTATTGGTGCTTGGCCCTCAAACTCCTTAGGAATCAAACTCATCATCAAAAGGTATGTAATCTCATCTAATTCTTTTATGTTTAAAAGTACCCCATGCCATGTTAGATAGGTTATGAACCTTGGAAAAATTATTATTTTGCATGTATTTAGACAAACATAGATCCAAAGTTTATTAGGGTTGCATGCACACTTAGGAAGTGTTAGATTGCTCAAAACCCAACATCAGGTACTAGCGAGGACCGTGGGAAGGCACCGACATGACTCGTACACACACCCGCATGCAGATTTGGACATAGTTGATCTTGGGATTTGACATGTTTTGTATTATGACTATGTTACATTGGATTTTTATGGTTTGTTTTGAATGAAAATATGTTTTAAGGAAATGAAATTTTGTTTTGAAAAATTACGTTGTTACGTTGTTTTTTGTGGTTAGCTTCCATGGTTGTCTACTTGTCTTCTCTGAAGAACGTCTTTCCTTTATTTCAAAGAAAATAGCACGAAAGTCTAAAATAAATGAAAACTAACTGATGCACCTTATCATCTACAAACTCTTCTTTGCAGTGGCCATCGTCTCCTTTGTCTTCCTGCTTTCATTTGGTTTGTCTTTTTGTGGTTAGCTTCCATAGTTGTCTTCTCTGTGTGAATAAAAGTATTTTGATTCGGTTTAATAGAATTTATAAATGAGGATTTAGCCAACTTAGATATGTTTCTTAGATAAATATGGGTGCAACAATGTTTGAATTATGTGCACTCTATTTTGTTCTGTAATGCCCCGTTCTTGGTATGCATCAGTTCAATTAATACTCATTTTGTAAAAGCTACTCAACGAGTTGGCAGCCCTAACTCGTCGATTAGATGCTAGATGGGACGCGGGATTTAAATGGTCTACTTGGCGAGTCGAAGCCTGGACTCGAAGAGTAGGTATGTTAAGAGGAAACCCTATTTTCGGGGTTTTGCACCGTATTTAAGCCACTTAACCTCTTTTGGGCCTCCCTTATTAGCCTCCCTGTCCTCCAAAAATCCTAATCCGTTGTGAGCTTCATCCTTGAGAGATTGTTGAAGTTTTGAGTGTGTTTTAGTGATACAGGAGAGAGTTGGAAGAGCTTGGTGTTGGATAAGGTGTCTAAGTCAATAAATTATTTGGTATATACTTGACCCGACCGGCATGGTCCATTTGGGTTGTATCTCATCCAAACTATTTATGGATAATTTTATGAGAGTTATACACATATGTTTATTAATATATTATAAGTTATAATATATTAATATGAAGTTATGTTATTTAATTTGTTTTAGTCTTAAATTAATTATGAATTAATTTAGAGATTAAAAGGAAGACTAATTAGATTATGGGCTATTGATTTTATGTGGTGTGGGCTAACACTCATTTGTTAATGGGCTAAGCTTGGATGGAAGTCCATGGATGATCCATGGAGCTTTCAACCCATGGATCCTTGGAAAGGAAAAGACAAGGGTTATTAGGGTTTCACCCTAACCATGCACACTATATAAGCATGCTTATGAAGCATGAAATGGCAACTAGTGAACTAGTGTGTGTAAGCTTGTGTGTGGCCTAAATTATACAAGTGTGTATACTCTCTCAAAGTTTTCCAAGAGTTTGTGGTGTTTTGTGATTCCATTTGAGGCATTCACACTATTGGTGCTTGGCCCTCAAATTCCTTAGAACCAAACTCATCAAAAGGTATGTAATCTCTTCTAACTCTTTTATGTTGAAATGTTCCCCATGCCATGTTAGATAGGTTATAAACCTTGGAAAATTTATTATTTTGCATGTATTTAGACAAACATAGATCCAAGGTTTATTAGGGTTGCATGCACACTTAGGAAGTGTAGATTGCTTAAAACCCAACAGTGGTATCAGAGCCTAGGCTTGCTTGTTTGATACTTGATGCAAAATAGTTGGAAAAGTCGAAAAACTTGTTGTCTGACTGATGAACTCGCCGAGTCCATGTGTATCTTCAACCTACTCGCCGAGTAGGTTCATGCACTCAACGAGTAGGATCGACAGAGTGCATATTTTCGACTTTTGCTGCTGGAAATGGACTAGAAACATTACCCTAAACTGTTTTGGTGTTTTAAAACTTATTTTAGTTGGTGTAATGGTTGTTCTAATCCATTTACAATAGCATATATCAAAATTCCATGATTTTATGTGTTCATATAATTCTTGAAATTTTGATGATCATGTTCATGTTCTTATGAATTTAGAAAATGATAGGAATTATTTGCTGAATTGTTTAGAATTAATTCTTGATCATTTATGTGTTCTAATGGAGTCCATAATTTGTCCTCAAGTTATGGATTTCCAAAGGTCACTTTTATTTAACACACACTTAAAACACATAAGTTACATGAAAATGAAGAGTCTTCATTTTTATGAACCTTTAATTCATAAGTTATGAAATGAAGAGTTTTGCATAGTTACAAAACTTGCCCTCAAGTTTTGGAATTTGTAAAGTTTCACACACTTTAATAAACTTTAATTCCAACCCTTAGAGTTTTAATAGTTAAAATTCAACCCTTATACTATTTATAACATTAATGGTTAATTATTATATATATATATATATATATATATATATATATATATATATATATATATATATATATATGTATAAGAATAAGTTGGTTTACCGTTAGTAGGCCTCATTCACGAAGCCGGTCTATAAGGTGGGTATAAGGTTGTTGCCTATAAAATGGCGACTTAATGGGTGTCCATTCTCACCCACCGCTTGCTTGATCGGTGGAGGGTCGTTAGCCGAACGGGTAGAACAATGACTTTAAATCCTCATTAAAAGTATAATGATTATTACAAAGTAACTAAACTCCTTTTAATTCCCAATCTTAGTTACTTTAGGAAAAATGTGAACATGGTGCTAGTCCATGGAATTCACACTTTGTACCTTACCAAGTCGTTGGTGGAGCATGTGTGGGTAACCGGCACACTAACTTGGACTAGTAAGGATCACGAAGGGTGACTTAATGTTTGTCATAGATCAATGGAGCGTGTGTGGTTAACTGGCACATTGATTAGGTGATAATATTAAGGGTATCAAGTGAATTAGCATGGTTATTCACACCTTGTTTTGTGATCCTCAGCATCCCAGTCACAAAACATGAAGGGCACAATCGAGATTGAAACATGCCATTGAAAAGTTCAAAAGTCACGATGCAACTAAGGTGGCATGTATCATGATGGCCACGATGACAGCCGAGCTCCAAAAGTCATATGAAGATTTCTACCCTTTTGAGATGCACCAAGACCTGATGGAAAGGTACCATCAGAGTTCTCGTTAGGAGCGGTATGAAATAATCTCCTCCATAATAACTACCCGCATGAACGACGGTGAATCTGTCACGGCCCACATGCAAAAGATGCAAAGGTATGTGGACCGTTTGCTGAAGCTGAATGTAAACATCCCTGAGGAGTTGGAAATTGACATCATTTTGCACTCCTTGCCTTCTTGTTATGACCATTTTCGTATGACATATAATATGAACAAGGAGGAAGTTACCCTCAGCAAGCTTCAAGGACTCTTGAAGACTGCGGAATCCGGTCTTAAGGGTAAGGCAGTTGTTACCTCTACTACTCCTACTCCAACATCTACCCCTGTTTTGGCTATCGGGCAAGGCAAAGGGAAAAAGAGGAAGCACCCTTCGAAGGGTACCAAGGGAAAGTCTCTTGAAGGCTCCTCATCGAAGACCAAGAGCGGTTCTGTCACTCCTTCTGCCATTCCCAAGGACGCTGAATGCTTTTATTGCCATGAAAAGGCACACTGGAAGCGAAATTGCCCTAAGTACTTGCAGGATCTAAAGGATGGGAAAGTGAAACCCACCCATGCAGGTATTTACACTATATTGTCTAATTACTCAACATATTCTAACTCTTGGGTGCTTGATACAGGATGTGGTATTCACATATGTTCTGATTTGCAGGGCCTAAGAAGAAGTGAGGATGTGGAGCACGGGAAGATAAACTTGATCATGGGGAATAAGAAGGTTTCACCTGTTTCCAAGATTGGAGTTTATACTTTGTTGCTTAATAATGGGTTAAAATTAGATTTGAATAAATGTGTGTACTCGTCTGATATGGCGAGGAATATTATTTCTTTTCATGCTTTGTACAAACAAGGTTTTACCTTTTCGTTTGATAATGAATGTGGTGGTATTAATGCTTTCTTTAATAATGTGTTTTATTTTAAAGCATTACCTTGTGATGGTGTGTATGAAACTGTGTCGATTGTAGACAACTTAGGAAATAATGTGTTGTATATTGATTCTTCTACTAGCCTAGATAAAGCATCATTGTGGCATTGTCGTCTTGGACATGTAAACAAGAAACGCATAGGCCAAATCCAAAAGAGTGGAGTCCTAGAATCATTTGACCTTAAATCGGATGATAGTTGTGAATCTTGTCTACCTGGAAAGATGACAAAATCACCCTTCACTGGAACTTGTGAGAAGGGTGAGGGTTTTTTGGACCTAATATATACTGATGTATGTGGGCCATTCAAAACCGCCACAAGGGATGCTAATCGGTATGTCTACTTAATCAAACATAAGTCAGAAACCTTTGAAAGGTTTAAGGAATTCAAACAGGAAGTAGAAAATCAATTGGGCAGGAACATTAAGATGCTTCGATCCGATCGAGGTGGTGAGTATCTTAGTACTGAGTTCCTTGACTATCTTAAGGAGTGTGGGATTGTCTCACAATTGACTCCTCCCAGGACACCACAGTTGAATGGTGTAGCTGAGAGGCGTAATCGAACCTTGTTGGACATGGTTCTCTTTATGATGAGTCGAGTTTCGTTACAAATCTCTTTTTGGGGGTATGCGTTAGAGACTGCCGCCCATATCTTTAATCTAGTCCCTACAAAGAAGGTTACCAAAACACCTCATGAGATGTGGACTGGGAAGGTTCCCAATTTGGACCACATCAAAATTTGGGGTTGCGAAGCTTTCGTGAGGCGTGAAACTCATGATAAGCTTGAACCCCGAAGCGAAAGGTGTATTTTCATCGGCTACCCACAGAAATTCTTCGGTTACCTCTTCTACAGACCCAGTGAGAATGTGGTCTTTGTAGCATGAAGAGGGGTCTTTCGTGAGAGAGAATTTATAAGCCAAGGAGACAGTGGGAGGAAAATTGATATTGAAGAAATTCAAGAATCAATTGGTGAAAGAACCTCAGACACTAGCAATCAACCTGAGGAGGAAACTCCTGTTGATCCAGCTGATGAGTCTGTACCTCCGAGGCATTCCACACGGGTTAGGAACACACCTGCATTTTATTATGGCTTTCATATTACTATAGAAGGTGATACGTTTATCAGTGATAGTACATTGGTAAATTTGGATGAACCTAGCAGTGTTAAGGAAGCCATGGTAGGCCCAGAGTCTGCCAAATGGAAGGAGGCTATGGACAGCGAGATGTAGTCCATGTATGACAATCAAGTTTGGAACTTGGTTGACAATGTACCAGGCCGTAAAACAGTCGGGTGCAAATGGATCTTCAAGAAGAAGACCGACATGGAAGGAAAAGTGCATACTTATAAGGCCCGACTGGTTGCGAAGGGTTTTACTCAAACTCAGGGTATTGATTATGGTGAAACCTTCTCGCCAGTAGCAAAGGTTAAGTCTATTAGGGTTATGTTAGCCATTGCCTCATTTCATGATTATGAAATATGGCAAATGGATGTCAAAACCGCTTTCCTTAATGGAAAATTGGCTGAGGATGTGTACATGAATTAGCCAGAGGGTTTTGTCAGTGCAGAGTACCCAAATAGAGTATGCAAGCTTAAGAAGTCCATTTATGGGTTAAAACAAGCATCTCGTAGCCGGAATCTTTGTTTCGATGAGAAAGTCAAAGAGTTTGGTTTCTCGAGAAGTGAAGATGAGTCTTGCGTGTATGTCAGAGCTAGTGGGAGTATAGTTAGCTTCTTGGTACTGTATGTGGATGACATACTACTTATAGGAAATGACATCCCAACCTTGCAGGAGGTTAAGTCCTAGCTTGGGAAGTGCTTTTCTATGAAGGACCTAGGGGAGGCTGCCGATATCCTAGGGATAAGGATATTAAGAGAAAGGAGTAGAAGACTAATTGGACTTAGTCAGAGTACCTACTTGGATAAGGTGTTGAAAAGGTTCAACATGGAGAATTCCAAGAAAGGAGATTTACCGATCCAAAGCAATGCCAAACTGAGTAAGACTCAGAGTCCAAGTACAGAGGCAGAGATAGCTGAGATGAGCCAACTACCGTATGCTTCCGCTGTTGGCTCGATCATGTATGCTATGACTTGTACCCGCCCTGATGTCGCATTTGCTTTGAGCATGTTCAGCAGGTATCAGGGGAACCCTAGCAAGGCTCATTGGACCGCGGTAAAGAACATTCTCAAGTACCTGCGGAGGACTAAGGATTGGATTCTTACCCTTGGTGGGAGTGATGACTTGAGAGTATTAGGGTATAGTGATGCTAGTTTTCAGACTGATAGGGATAACTTCCGCTCTTAGTCAGGCTGGATCTTTACCTTAAATGGAGGGGCAATCTCTTCGAAGAGTTCCAAGCAGGAGACGGTGGCTGATTCGACTTGTGAATCAGAGTATATAGAAGCGAGTGAAGCAGCAAAGGAGGCAATATGGCTAAAGAACTTCATCGTAGACCTTGGAGTTGTACCAGCTATTAAGGAGCCTATGGAGATTTTCTGTGACAACAATAGTGCGGTTGCCTTAGCCAAGGAACCAAGAGATCATGGCAGATCCCGACACATTGGCAGAAAATTTCACTTCATAAGACACAAGATTGAAGAAGGACTCCTCGTGGCAAGGAGGATATCGTCGGATGAGAATCCTGCAGATCCCCTTACGAAGGGACTGACGAGGGTTAAGCATTTTCACCATGCGAGGTGCATCGGGCTAAGGGACGATATTAGTTTTACAGATTAGATAGTTTTCCTGAAACTTGTAAAATGTAATCGACATTTGATGATGAATAAAATTTGTGATTTATTTATGAGTAAAGTGTTACTGTCATTATCAATTATTTACTATTGTTTCAGTTTTGCATGTTTTGACTTCCAGAATAATTAATTTATTCAAACCTCCACAATCGATCATACGTCGGAAGTAGGTATGAATCAAGATTGTCATGAATTGGGTTTGTAGATGGCTAAAGGTGTTTAGACATGGCAATGGTTGCTGCAACATTCATGAGTACTTATAAGTTATGAGTATTGGTATAAACCCACGCTCACTTGTATCACATCATGGAATTTATCTCGAGTGATCGTGAGACGATAATATCATGTAAATCTTCAAACCTAGATATATGAGTTGTTACCTATGAGTTGGTTGTGCATTGATTGCACGTAAACGCATCAGTAACTTGATGTTATAAAACGTACCTTTGTGTACAATTCAACAAGTAGTAGAACAAGCATATGAGTCGAAGTTTATCTGTTCCTTCTAGAAATAGAAGCGATATCTGGGCCCCTCGATGATTTTGTGTTGACCCATGTACCGGGCCCGGTCAGAACTAAACCAATGTGTTCAGTGAAGTTCTTTGTCAAAAAAATCGGAAAATTGAGAAACAACTGCTAGACAATAAGCAAGACATAGTTCCATGTGTTTGTCCGGCTGATATCATGAGAACAGAGGATTATGTGATCACTTGTCTTAAAAATGGCGCTTCATAGTTCGACGGAGTTTTCGAGAGCTACGATTGCTGGTTGGTTCCTGAAGTTATATAGGCAAATACAGTTATTAGACTTATCCAAGTGGGAGTCTGTTGGATAAGGTGTCTAAGTCAATAACTTATTTGGTATATACTTGACCCGACCGGCATGGTCCATTTGGGTTGCATCTCATCCAAACTATTTATGGATAATTTTATGAGAGTTATACACATATGTTTATTAATATATTATAAGTTATAATATATTAATATGAAGTTATGTTATTTAATTTGTTTTAGTCTTAAATTAATTATGAATTAATTTAGAGATTAAAAGGAAGACTAATTAGATTATAGGCTATTGATTTTATGTGGTGTGGGCTAACACTCATTTGTTAATGGGCTAAGCTTGGATGGAAGTCCATGGAGCTTTCAACCCATGGATCCTTGGAAAGGAAATGACATGGGTTATTAGGGTTTCACCCTAACCATGCACACTATATAAGCATGCTTATGAAGCATGAAATAGCAACTAGTGAACTAGTGTGTGTAAGCTTGTGTGTGGCCGAAATTATACAAGTGTGTATACTTTCTCAAAGTTTTCCAAGAGTTTGTGGTGTTTTGTGATTCCATTTGAGGCATTCACACTATTGGTGCTTGGGCCTCAAACTCCTTAGAACCAAACTCATCAAAAGGTATGTAATCTCTTCTAACTCTTTTATGTTGAAATGTTCCCCATGCCATGTTAGATAGGTTATAAACCTTGGAAAATTTATTATTTTGCATGTATTTAGACAAACATAGATCCAAGGTTTATTAGGGTTGCATGCACACTTAGGAAGTGTAGATTGCTCAAAACCTAACACTTGGAGCCATCAAGATTGTGGAGAAGATCGAGATCCAGGATTTCATCCCTCTTTGGCATCCTTCTGTGGTAAAAAGCTCTTAGCTTGATAACCCATAGTTTAGATCTATTTAAGTGTTATTTATGGGTCTTTTTGACTCCTTTGAGAAGGATAAGTTACTCTTCATGGATTGTATGCCAAGAAATCCCTTCTTCATGTGATATTTAGCTTCTAGAGCCGTAAAAGAGGTCTTGAACCCGTTTTTGTCCAAGCAATGGGCATGTTCTTGGAAGTAGGTTGCTATAGCTTGAGTTTGGGTCCATTTGAGGTGTGCAAAACCATCAAGTCGCCAACTTTATAGAAATGGACCATGGAAACGATCTGGATCTGTATTTTGGAGCCTTAGAAGTGTGAAATCAGCTATATAGGTTAGATCTGCAAGGGACTCGACGAGTTCAGTTTATAAAGGAACTCGGCGAGTCCAATCAAGGATCCTCAATGATGTTCATGAAACTCGGTGAGTTGTAAAGGAACTCGACGAGTTGGATGATCTTGTCCCTTTTCTGACTATGCTAGGACTCGGCGAGTCTAAGGACGACTCGACGAGTTAGTTCATCTAGTTGCGATGATGGTTAGCTTGGGAACTCGACGATTCATAGGGTGACTCGACGAGCCGAGTCATGATTTTAGGGTTTATGAGTTCTAGAACTCGACGAGTCAATAGTCTTACTTGGTGAGTTAGGTCAACCTGGAGAGTTGACTTTGACCAGGGGTAAAATGATCATTTTACCTTAAGAAGGATTATTAGATTTTGATTAAGTGTTGTTATGGAATTGATAGTCGGAGAGTCACCGGAGCAGCAAACATGGATTCCTCACTCGAGTTTTCAGCAGTCAGTCTTGTGAGGTGAGTTCCCTTTCAGTAGGAACGGGTCCAAGGTATCAAGGTCGATGCATATATATGATATGTTAGTAGACGAGTATAGGTTGGGCTCGAATCTCGTAGCAGTTTAAAATGGGCGAGGCCCGAACCTCATAATATTATTTGAGTATAGATATGTGCATGATTATTTAGTAGTTATACTTGTTGTCTGTGTGATACTTGTATACATGTTAGACAACGGAGTGTGGGCTGGGCCCGAATCTCCTAGACAACGGAGTGTGGGTGGGGCCCGTATCTCCTAGTTGCATGATATTTTTATGGTATGTGGTAGTTTGGGGGAGCTCACTAAGCTTCATGCTTATGGTTTTCAATTTTGGTTTCAGGTAATTCCACTAGCAAAGGGAATGGCTCGGGGTGATCGCATGGCACACACCACAGTCTTCAGCCTGGGAATTTTAATTTGATATTTGATATGATATTTTGATATATGACAGATATTATGATACTTTGCGATACCTGTTACACGATTTTATTTATGATTATGGATGATTTATGGTTTTAATAATGAATTGAAAACTAAATTTTTTGGACCGTATTTTTTGAATGTTTCATGTTCGGTATATAGTTACCTAATTAATAAAGATTGAAAAATGTCAATGACGCAATTGCATGCCATCATCAAGGACATTATTGTCCTTTTTACCAGTAACAAGTGAAATTACTTATATACCCTTGTGTTTTCTCTAGTTATCAGTTATGAAATCAAGAACAATGTGAAGTAATTAGTACCTTTTCCCTCAAATCATAGCTCTAACATCGCCTTGAATAACCATGCACTTGGTCTTACCAAGGTATAAACCAGTTAGGGCAAGTGAACTAGGTTCATTGTAGTCATTGAAGATTGCAGTTATTTCCTTTGGTTTAACATGCAAAATATTAGCCATGAAAGATTGATGTTTGTGGCATAACATAAACATCTAGTGATGGTTTGTGATTTCTTGTTCAAGAGTGATAATCCAACAATTTATTATAGAATCCCATAAAAAATACATAGATACATTCAATCCGTATATGTTTTTTCCATAACCAGATTTTCAGTCAAACTAATTTGAAGATTTCATGGTGTTAATATGCGTTTGTGTGTCTCTCCTTGTTGATCTTTCTCACCCAATAAGTTTTTCTCCCTTTATACTTTATACTGACCAAATAATCAATAGTGGTTTCTCATTCAACATTATTGCAATCCATATATTTCACATTATTCAAATAAATCGAATGTTGAGTTCAAGTTTACATTCATACGTCATGTGAAATATTTGTACATGATTTTGTCAAAATAAGTAAAGATCTGGCCTTTTTAGATCGTAACATCAATGAAAAGACATGCACCTCTAAAAATCAATTATTATCATTATTCACATCAAGGTCTATAACAAATCAAACAGATCTAGCACATGCAACATCTCTCGGAAAAAATCAACTAATCTAACAATAAACAATAATTTTTTAAAAACCAGTTTTTTAGTTGAACCGGTATGATGATTGATTTCTGGTTTAACCTTCGACCCGTCAGGTAAACATGTTTCTATAATTTTCATTATTTTTCCTATTTTCCTACATTTACATACATACATACATAAATCAAGAATTTGACGTCCACAAGTTCAAAAATTAAAAAAAAAACACATAGAAATAAGTTGTAGATCGATCCAAATATATTAAAGAAATATGTAACCATAAGTTTTACATCAATCTACGTACATAAAAAAGTATAATACTGAAACAAAATATAGTTTTTGATGAATACAAATGCATCAAAAAACATCATGACATTTACCATGTGTTTTTATTCAGAGAAATGTAAATAAATGTGATAAAACTGCCAAAGTTTATTGTAACATTCATAAAATTCTTGAAAATTTTAAACTTTTTAAATAAACCCAAAACCATCATTGTTTACAAATTGTTTTCAAAATAAGTTCAACATCAGAGAAATCCCAAGATCATAAAATAAAAAAATGAAGAGGTGCACGATCACGCCTTCACATTCCTGCGATCATCTGAGGTACCTGAAACATAATCCAAAACTGTAAGCCTAAAGCTTAGTGGTTTCCCCCAAAATACCGATACATAACAAATAATCACGAATATAATAACATGTAATTGGTCCACAACTAAGAGACTGAATTATCCCTAAGCCCACAGTATAAGTCTGGCTTGCCCTCGCCCGCAGCTTATGTCTGGCTTGCTCCCTGGCCTGATTAGTCATCCGACTGAATGCTACTAAGCCCTCAGTACGAGTCTGGTATGCCCTTCTCAACCCTTAACTCATATCCAGAATGCTCATGAGCCCTCAGTATGAGTCTGACATGCCTTCTCTGGCCTTCAGCTCACATCTGTCATACTCCAGGGTTTTTTGGCTACAACACAGAGCAGTACAACCTCAACCCAACCCACACAATATGATGACATATAACAGATAATATCATATACTGATAAACAGGCAATATCACAGGTAGTCCTACAGATCTACCATACTAGCATAACAAACTAGCATGCATATCTAATCCATACTAAACATATCAACAAATACTAGGTTATCAAACCAATAGGTCAGACTTGGTGTCATCGACCCCTATTTATAGTGAGGAAATCTCACCTCACAATGTCAAACCACAAAGAAACCTCCGGCTGCTGGTTCACGAAGAATCCCAAACTATTACAACAAACAAACATCCAATTAACAATTGGATTACCATCCTTGACTAAGGGTCCATACTTAGCATAAATGTACAATTAACCCTTTCCCCAATTGGGCCAAGGCCTAAGTCCAAATCGTTGATCCAAAAGGCCCAAATTACTTCAAGGCCCATAATTGGCCCAATCTTCCAAATTGGGTCCGACTCCTTATTTATATCCAGAAATCCAATGAGGGGCCAAGCATCCAAGCCCAAAATATGGCCCAACACTCAAAGCCTAAAGTCCAAAACCCAAACAGAAGGCATATGCGGTGTGTAATCCTTCGCTACGCTAGGCGTACTCCGCCTCGCATTGACGACCATCAGGGTGGTTGACTCAATACGCGGGGCGTACCCTCGCAGAGCTCAAAATTCCAATATGTTCTTAATGGCTTAAGCACTTAAGCCCAAACTTTAGATCCATGGTCCAAATGCATCTTAGAGTCATAAAGTTTCCAACTTTATGACTTTAGATGTCCGAAAGCTCTTAATACAAGGTCTTAATCCATTAAGACCCTTCTACCAAATACATGGGACACTACTAGACATTGGGACCTCATTTTTGTTATTAAGGACCAATCCAAGGGTCTGAAAGGACCACTTAAAACATCTAGAACATGTCATGCTCAAGATAGGGCATTTGGGACCAAAAAGAAGTATAAAAAGAACCCAACAAGAGATCTATCAATTTAATTATAAAGGTATGAACTTTATACCTTTAGATGATGGAAAAGGAAGCCAAAGTCCCAGATCCAATCCTTACTTCACGTTCCAAGATTCTTGTTGAACCTCCTTTTTACTCTAAACCTCCAAGAACACACTTTAAGGCTCTCACTCTCACACAAGGGATCTAGGGTTATTGCAAGAACAACATAGGGACTTGGAGGCTAAAATGAGAAGGGCTAATAGTCCATAATGAGGTTTAAATACTCCCTAAACCCTAAAATTTAGGGTTTCACCCGGACACTAGTATGCCCAGTGTACATATGTGTACGCCCAACGTACTAGGGCGCTCCCTAGTACGCTTAGCGTACCCACATGTACGCCCAACGTACTGTTGGATATAGTGTCTAAATCCATAACTATATTTGGTATGTACTTGACCCGACCCGACATGGTCCATTTGGGTTGCATTTCACCCGAACAATTTATGGATAATCTTTTGAGAATAGTATGAGTTATGATTTATTAATATATTATAAGTTCTAATATATTAATATAAAATCATATTATTTAATTAGTATTGATCTATAATTAATCTAGAATTAATTTAGAGATCAAAAGTTTTACTAATTAAATATGTGCTCTTGTATTTATATAGTGTGGGCTAATGCTTATTTGGAATGGGCTAGGCTTGCATGGAAAGTCCATGGATACTCCATGGAGCTTTAACCCATGGAAATGAAAAGACATGGGTATTAAGGTTTACATGGATGTAACCCTAATCCACCAAGGAGGCTTTGGTTCTTGAAATGACACTAGTTGTGGTGAGTAAAGCAAGAGGGACGATTTCAAGAAAGGTGATTACTATTCTCTCAAAGTTCCTAGTTTGTGGTGATTTTTGATTTCCATTTGAGGCATCTACACTATTGGTGCTAGGCTCTAAAACTCTAAGCAATCAACTACAACTACAAGGTGAGTAATTCTACTAGCTTTATTTGATTCAAGTTCCCCATGCCATGCTAGTTAGGATAAGAACCTTGGAAAAATAATTATTTGCATGTATCTTAGTTAAACATAGATCCAAGGTTTATAGGGTTGCATGTACACCATAGGAGTGTTAGAATGCTCAAAACCCATCAGTGGTATCAGAGCTTGGGCTTGTTTACTTGATACTTGATGCAAATAGATTAAAAATCGAATTTTTTTGTTCACTTCCATATGAACTCGCCAAGTCCATGGGGGGACTTGACGAGTCCATGAAGAAGTGCATGTTACTCGCCGAGTCTGTTCATGCACTCGACGAGTAGAGGCTGCAGTGTCCAATTTTTCGAGTTTTGCTGCTGGAAGTGGACTAGAAACATTACCCTAGACTGTTTTGGTGTTATAAAACTTGTTTTAGATGGTGTAATGTTTATGCTAATCCATTTACAATGACTATTATAAAAAATTACAAGTTTTATGATTAATTTATGATTCTTGAAATGTTCATATTCATGTTCTTGAACTTATGAAGATTAGATGATCATAGGAATTGTTTGTAACCTACTTGGTAGTTTAATTCTTGATCATAATTTGTTTTAATGGAGTCCATAACTTGTCCTCAAGTTATGGAAAACAATAGGTCACACTTTAATAAAAACCATTAAAAGAAAACAAGAGTTAGAAAAATGAAAAGTCTTCATTTTAATACTCAATTAAATTCATAAGTTATAAGAAATGAAAAAGTTTTGAAAGTTTACAAAACTTGCCCTCAAGTTTTGGAACAAGTAAAGTCATGATTAAAATTTAGTTCCGACCCTTAAAATTTTAAAAGTTAAAATTAAACCCTTATAGTTTATAATATTATAAGTTTATATATATATATATATATATATATATATATATATATATATATATATATATATATATATATATATGTGTGTGTGTGTGTGTGTGTGTGTGTGTGTGTAAGATCAAGTTGTCTTACCGCTAGTACGCCTCATTCACGAAGCCGGTCTATAAGGGGGGTATAAGGTTGTTGCCTGTAAAATGGCGACTTAATGGGTGTCCACTCTCACCCACCGCATCCATGATCGGTGGAGGGTCGTTAGCCGAACGGGTAGGACAAGGACTTATAAATTCTCATTAAAAGTATAATGATAATACTAAAGTAACTAAACTTTATTGAATTCCCAATCTTAGTTATTTTAGGAAAATGTGAATAAGGTGCTAATCCATGAAATTACACTTTACACTTTGTTTAAGTCGTTAGTGGAACGTGTATGGTTAACCGGCACACTAACTTAAACTTAACAAGGTAGGTAAAGGGTGACTTAATGTTTATCATAGTATCGATGGAGCGTGTGTGGTTAACCGACACATCGATTGAGGGGTAATACATTAAGGGTACCAAGTAATTTGCATGCATGGTTACTTCACACCTTGTTTTGTGATCCTCGGCATCCCAGTCACAAAACCTAAAGGGCACACTCGAGATTGAAACATGCCATTGAATAAAGTTCAATGAATCTCAAAGAATCTAGGAGTTTCTAAACCAACTAAAACCTAATTAAATATTTCATTTTTTATGGTGAAAATTGGTGAATCGTCATTCACCTACCTTCAAATATCTTATAGCTTAGATTACGACATCCCTCTTCTAAGTTATAAAATATTGTGTTGGGTCCTAGACTTAATATTACATTTGGGTGTTTTATTAAGTACTATCTCTAAATGTAATATAATATATTCCCTCTTCTTTTCAGATGTCTTCTAATAACAATGCTTCTGGCTCAAACCCTACTAGCTCATTCTCTTTCATGATCTTTGTGGGAGAGTCATCTTTGATGGGTCCAACTTTATAGATTGGATCAGAAACATCAGGATGGTCACTCGATATGAGAATAAAGAATATGTTCTCGACAAGGAGCTGAAGGTACCTAAGCCAACTAATACTCCTGAAGAGCTTGCTGAATATGAGGTACATGAAAGAGATGCTACAAAAGTGGCATGCATCATGATGGCTACCATGATAGCCGAGCTCCAAAAGTCCTATGAGGACTATTATCCTTTTGAGATGCACTAGGACTTTATGGACCGCTACCATCAATGTGCTCGTCAAGAGCGATATGAAATAATCTCCTCCATGATAATAACCCGAATGAAGGATGGTGAACCCATCACAGGCCACATGCAGAAATTGCAAAGTTATGTGGACCGTTTACTGAAGCTAAATGAGAACTTCCCCGAGGAGTTAGCAATAGACATCATTTTGCACTCCTTACCATCGTGTTATGATCAATTCCGCATGACATATCACATGAACAAGGAATAAGTCACCCTCAGCAAACTTCAAGGACTCTTGAAGACCGCCAAAAGTGGTCTAAAGGGTAAGTTGGTTGTTACTACTCCTACTCCTACTCCAACTGCGGCCAATGTCTTGGCAATCGAGCATGGCAAAGGGAATAAGAGAAAGAACCCTCCTAACGGTACCAAGGGTAAGAGCCTTGAAGGCTTCTCCTCAAGAAAAACCAAGAAAGGTTTTGTCACTCCTTCTGCTAAACCTAATGAGGTTGAATGCTTTTATTGCCATGAAAAGTCGCACTGGAAGTGAAACTGCCCAAAGTACTAGCAAGATTTGAAGGATGGGAAAGTAAAACCCAACCATGTAGGTATATACACTATATTATCTAATAACTCACCTCATTCTAAGTCTTGGGTCCTTGATACAGGTTGTGGTATTCACATATGTTGTGATTTGCAAGGACTAAGAAGAAGTGAGAATGTGGAGCAGGGAAAGATAAACTTGATCATGGGAAATAGGAAAGCTTCACCTGTCACCAAGATAGGAGTTTATTACTTAGTGCTAAATAGTGGGTTTACGTTAGATTTGAATAAATGTTATTATTCGCCAGAAATGGCAAGAAATTTTATTTCCTTTCTTGCATTGTATAAACAAGGTTTTACCTTTTATTTTGATAATAATAATGGTAGTATTGATGCTTTCTTTAATAATGTTCTTTATTTTAAAGCATTACCTTGTGATGGTGTGTATGAAACTATATCTATTGTAGATAATCTAGGAAATAATGTATTGTGTATCGACTCTTCCACTAGCTTAGATAAAGCATCTTTATGGCATTGTCCTTTTGGACATGTAAGCAAGAAACGCATAGGCCAACTCCAAAAGGATGGAGTCTTGGAGTCATTTGACCTAAAGTCAGATGATAGTTGTGAATCTTTTTTGCTTGGTAAAATGATAAAGTCACCTTTTACTGGCACTTGTGCTAGGGGTGAAGGTTTGTTGGACCTCATAGACACGGATGTGTGTTGATCCTTCAGAACTGTCACAAGAGATGCTAATCGGTTCTATGTGACTTTTACTGATGATTTTAGTAGATATGGATATGTCTACGTAATTAAGCATAAGTCAAAAACCTTTGAGAAATTCAAAGAGTTTAAGCAAGAAGTGGAGAATCAGTTGGGCAGGAACATTAAGATGCTTCGATCTGATCGTGGTGGTGAGTATCTTAGTACTGAGTTCCTTGACTATCTTAAGGAATGTGGGATTGTCTCACATTTGACACCTCCTAGGACACCATAGTTGAATGGTGTAGCTGAGAGGCGCAATCGGACCTTGTTGGACATGGTTCGTTCCATGATGAGTCGAGCTTCGCTACCAATCTCATTTTGGGGGTATGCCTTAGAGACTGTCGCCCATATCCTTAATCTAGTCCCTACAAAGAAGGTTGCCAAAACACCTCACAAGGTGTGGACTGGAAAAGTTCCCAATCTAGACCACATCAAGATTTGGGGTTGCGAGGCTTTCGTGAGATGCGAGACTCACGATAATCTCAAACCTCAAAGCGAAAGGTGTATTTTTATCGGCTACCCACATAAATCCTTTGGTTACATCTTCTACAGACCCAGTGATAATGTGGTCTTTGTAGCAAGAAGAGGATTCTTTCGAGAGAGAGAGAATTCATGAGCCAAGGAGACAGTTGGAGGAAAATTAACCTTAAGGAAATTCAAGAGTCAAATGGTGAAGGAACCTCAAACCCTAGCCCTCAACTTGAGGAGGAAACTCCCGTTGAGCCTACTGAAGAATCTATACCTCTGAGGCGTTCCACCAGAGTTAGGAATGCACCTGAGCATTATTATGGTTTCCATATTACTGCAGAAGGTGAAAAACTTATCAGTGATAACACACTGGTAAATCTGGATGAGCCTAACAGCTACACGGAAGCCATGACAGTCCCTGAGGCTACTAAATGGAAAGAGGCTATGGATAGAGAGATACAGTCCATGTATGACAATCAAGTTTAGAACTTGGTTGATAATGTACCTGATCGTAAGATATTTGTATTGAGATATTAATCTCTAAGATCGTTTAGATCTTTCACAGGTTTAACAAAACAATTCAAGTAAAGAAATAAACAAGAGATGGAATCAACAGTATGCTTAATGATTCAAATGATTCAAGCCTCAGTAGAGCTCGACAAAGAACTTCCGTTGTAGAGGCTTTAGGGTTTACAAAATAATGAAGACTATATGATTATCTCTAGAATCTTACGTACTAAGACGCATGCAGTCATCTATAAATACTCAAAACCTAACAAAATAAGTCACGGATGGACAAGTCCAATCCAGATACAAAATAAGGCTAAGAGACGAGCCCAAGACGCAACACCATATACCCAACAATCTCCCCCGTTGCATCAATTGGGACGAAACCTCACTTCGACTTGCTTGCACCTGCAGCACCGGCTTTCTTCACGGTCTTGAACAGGCATGGAATAATAGCTAGAAGTGTTTGTCGGAAGTGAATATACCAATTGATCACGTCGTTGAAGTATTTCTTATCAATCTCCGAATTCTGCTTGCACCGATTGACGATTCCCAGAACATGCTCCAAGTAGGAAGTGGTGTAAAGATGTTTGTCAGCCAAAGAAAATAAGCATTTCTGACCTTCTGCCCTGGTGAACATGACTGAGTTTCATTTTGGGTCAATCTTTCCCATCTGCATTTTATTTAAATCACTTGCAGAACCGACTGGAGTGATAGTAGGCTTCTTTCTAAGAACATTTGCAACTTCTTGATCCAACTTAGCAACCTCCAAAATATAGCACACCAACATCCTCTTGAAATGATCTATAATCGGACCATATTCCATTTCATTGACGAGAAGAATGTTGTGCAGGATTATCCAGTCATGAGGATTTAAGTTGGGAAGATCGGCTAGAGAGATGCATGCTCGGTTTTGTCAGATCCCCTCAAGACCTTGAATCTGACATTAGTGAAGTTACCCTCCCGAACGGGTTTGAGGACCCGAACATTGATAATCTTCTGTGCGCTCCACGTCTGATACTGAGGTTGAGCTGTCCTTAGATAGAAGTCTATAAGTTCCCTATCAACCTTTGGGTGAGGATGAGGAACTTCAGCTATGTGGGCGAATGCATGGAAGATAAAAGCTTTTCTGGTCAAGGGCATGTCAAATTGGGAATCCACCGAATTGACCCGGTCCAAGGAGATCACAGGTTCAAGCCAAAGAGTGTTGGGGGACTCGATAGCTTCTTTAACAAGCTCTTCAAGAGTCCAAGGAGGAAATAGAGTTTTTCTGCTTTCAAGGAGATCATGAGCCTCCTTTACCTTCCTCGTCCATTTTATTTCTAAAGAACCATTTGAGACCAACAACCGAGGCATCTTGAGGAGTTGGAATGAAACACCAAACTTTATTTCTTTCGAACTCATTAAGTTCGTCTTGCATAGCTTGAACCCAATCAGAGTGATCAAGAGAGTTGTTTATTGTCTTTGGTTCAACTTTTGAGACGAAAGAGTTAAACATAAAGAACTCTACTTTTGAAAATAAAGAAGTTTGCTTTGCCTTCAGTTGAGATCGGGTCAGCACCTTTTCAGAGACATTACCCACAACCTGTGAAACAGGATGTTCTCTAGTCCATTTGACAAGAGGAGGGTAATTTGTATCATAGGATGGATCCAATTCAGCGTTCACCATCTCTTCTAATTCAGATTGACTGTCATCGTCATAAGACATATCGACATTCTCCCCCTCGAGTGATGAGCTTTCCGGTGTGGCTGGTGTTTCTGGTGCTACAGGACTTTCGGGTGTGGTTGTGCTCCCGGGCTGTGTAGAGCTCTCTGGTAGTGTTGAGCTTTCGGGTGCTACAGTACCTTCGGGTGCAGTAGAGCTTTCGGGTGCTACAGTGCCTTCAGGTGCAGTAGAGCTTTCGGGACCTACAGTACCTTCGGTTGTAGTAGAGCTTTCGGGTGCAGCTGGAGAAGAGTTCTCCCCCTCAACTTGTGAACTTGGTTGTTTTGAAGAAGACGGATTCTCCCCCTCAACTGAAGCACCGTGCTGAGAAGGTTTATTTGGAGTTGATTCTTCTTCACCCAGTCGTTTGGCAGCTTCATCGACGATTTGCTTCAGATGGTCAACTTTGTTGTCTGCTGCATAGGCTTATGAGAGAGTAGCCTTCTCCGGTTCATCGAATAACTCCACAAATTGCTCAAACAAATTTGCAATCGAGGCTGTGACTTGGCCTGTTTGAGAGAAGATTTCTCCAACTGGTTCTTCCGTGGCCTTCAGCTTCTTGACGTAGCTATCATCAAAAGTCACATAGTACGTTTCTTCAAGCTTTCTCGAATGCTTGTTTAAAACCCTGTATGCTTTTGAAGTGAGAGAATATCCCAGAAAAATCCCTTCATCGGCTTTTACGCCGAACTTGTTATGATGTTCTTTAGAATTGAAGATAAAGCATCGTGAGCCGAACACGTGGAAGAATTTGACATTTGGCTTTCTATTGTTGATGATCTCATAAGGAGTGAGAGTGAAACGCTTATTGAGATAGGACCTGTTCTGCGTAAAACATGTTGCAGCAATAGCATCAGCCCAGAAATATAGAGGTAGAGAAGCGAAACTTAGCATGGTTCGAGCCGCCTCACACAAAGATCGGTTTCGTCTCTCGACAATTCCGTTTTGTTGAGGGGTGTAAGGAGCTGAGAAGTTGTGTCTGGTTCCTTTTTCTGCTAAAAAGTCTTCAAATTCTTTATTTTTGAATTCCAGCCCATTGTCGCTTCTGATGTTGCGGACGACTTTCCTCAACTGCACTTCAACCTGCTTGATAAACATCTTCAGCTTGAGAGTAGCCTCATATTTATGCTTCAGAAAGAACACCTATGTAAAACGTGAAAAGTCATCAATAATAACAAGAATATACTTGTTACCGCTAATGCTTTCGATAGAAGATGGACCACACAAGTCAATGTGAATTAACTCAAGTGGTTCAACGACTTTAGTGTTTATGATGGATGGGTGACTTTGACGACTCTGCTTCCCCATTTCACACGCAGAACACAAATGTTCTCGATCAACTTGAGCAATGGAAGACCCCTAACATGACCTCCTGTGACAAGTTTGTTGATATCCTTGATATTGAGATGGGAGAGCCTACGGTGCCACAACCAGCTTTCGTCAGAATGTGCTTTGGATAATAGACAGATAGTTGGGTTTCCTTTGATAGGTTTGAGATTGAGAGGAAACATTTTGCCTTTGCGCTCCGATTTGAGAATTACTCTTTTTGTTTTCTTCTCTATTATTTCCGAACCCTCATCATCAAACGAAACTTTAAGACCGGTACCTCCAACAAGCTGAGATACACCGATGAGGTTATGATGTAGTCCTTCAATGTATGCAACTTTTCTAATCGTGAAGTCTCCATTTGTTATCATCCCATAACCTTTAATTGTGCCATATGAGTTGTTCCCGAACTTGACATTCCCACCGTTTGGAAGTGATTGAAATTCCCTCAGCTCTTCCTTCCTTCCTGTCATGTGACGTGAGCAGCCACTGTCAATATACCATTCTTCGTCGAACTGCTCGTCACTGATAACCTGCAAAAATCAAGCAGATTTAGAAACCCAAAGTTTCTTGGGTCCACGTGAGCCTTTCACAGGAACAGGAATAGTAATAGAAATGTCAACGAGATATGTTCTTTTTATTAAAGTTGTTTTATCATTCTTCTTAATAGTGTAAACTTTAATTTTATTGGGATTTGTTACAGTCGGTTTGGAATCAGGTTCAGGTGTTTGGACCTTGGAATGCTTTAGATCACTCTTGACCGAGGAAACCTTCTATTTTCCTTTCAAATCTATTGAAGATTTTAGATTTTGAGTTTGAACAGAATTGGATTTAGAATGGGGTTGAGAAGAATTAGAATGAGAGAATTTAGACTGAGAAGTTTTCTTGACTTGAGGTTCTAGGTGACCCTTTTGTTTGTGGTCATTAGTGAGACAGAACCTTGAACCTTGGTAACTTTTGCTCTCGGAACCAAACCTATGCTTTCGGTAGCTAGTGTTCTCTGAACCTTTCCTTTCCTTTAGGTTGTTAATACTTTCTTGAGGTCTGACTGCTGTTTTCTCTGACTTCCTGTTATGATCAGAAAAATGGGCATTTTGAGATCGCCAGAACTGTTTTCGCTCTGAGAGATTCTTCTTGTATCTCAGATTCCTCTGCTGCTTTTGATTTTTCACCTGTCTGGGTTGCCTGTGAATATTTGCCTTCTGTTTTGGCTTTTGAACAACAGGTTCGCTCTTTATAGATGAGGTTTTGTTTGTGGAGGTGACTTCTTCTACATGAATTTCTTTAGTGCCACTTGTACTTGGTACGTCAAAGTTGTCAGGCTTGTTCATCGGCTCTTGTACATATCTTCCTTTTGTTTTCCAGGACGTTCGCTCTGATAAACCAACTGTTTCATCGGTATTATCTATAGGAGCAGACCAGAAGAACTCATCGCAGCCATCTGCGTTATCTTCGTTCACAATGGCAGTGAGTTCGGCTGTTTGATGTTCGGATACTCCGTTGACTTTATATACCTGATTTGGTGTTATTGTCACCTTTTGGTACACAACAGCCTTTTCCTTAAGAATCAGGGACATATTTTGTGACAAACGAGCGAACTCCACAGAATTTTCAGAAATAAGATTTTTGTGGTTTTCGTGTTCGCTTTTGACAAATTCAGAACAGTCGACTTCATCTTCTACAGAAATTACACTCATATCATCATCCTCATTAAGTTCAGATGCGTTTTTAACATCAATTTTATTTTCTGAACTTAAATTGGCGTTAAATGAGTCAAATTTTTGTATGGTTTCGGTCCTTAGTTTCAGCTTATCGTTTTCATGCAAAAGATTTTTCAGCATGTCCTTATGGTCCTTGGACTTTATAAAAGATTCTATTTTGTCCAGACCATACATGTAAGTGGGATTCACATAATCAGACGATACAACACTTTCGCAGTTGTATGCTACAGCATCAATTTCATCCTCCTTAAACTCAAGGAAGGGAAAAATCATGAGATGAATTTTCTGCCCTATTTCACAGTTCAGATGAAGTTGAGTGATGTTAGCATAAAGACGTTTAGCAATTAAACAAAAAACATTTCTCTATTTCAAAAGTTTTAAATTGTCTCTTTGCAAATAAATGTTTTCATCTTTGGATTTAATCAGCTTTGATTCCTTCAGCTCTATCCACATCCTCCGTTCTTCACTCTTGGAAGACACCCTGCTTATTTGGTCAGTTAGGTTAGAATTGGTGACCCGTGTTTGAGTTAAACTACTATCTAGATTTATTCTTGAATTTAAGCTTTTTAATTCTTTTTCATACGAATTTTGTGGGACTTTAAATGAAACAAAAACGGATTGTACCTTCTTGATCAATTCATCTAGCTCATTGATCTGCACGCTGAGAGGTTTTGTTGTGAAGCATAGGTCCTCTCGCTCCTTGGAGTCTTCATTCCCACCATCCGTATTGTATCCCCTCATTTGAGATACATCTGTCACCATCAAACACTTCCCACCGCATTCTTCACCTCTTGCAACGTATGCCTCTCCATGAGATGGTTTCCTGACCTCATCATCCTCTGAGTCGGTTGACCAGACCTACATGCCACCGAACTCATCATCCGCTGCCGAACCCTGCACAATTAAAGCATTCATTGAAGGGTTAGCAGTAGCTTTCTTTCTCTTGATCTCTTCCAGCTTTTTCATCAACAAGGCCTTTTCATCTTTTTCCTCATCCTTCTCTGCCATTTTCTTTAGAACGCAGTCTTTGGCATAGTGGTTCTTTCCTCCACAGTAGTAGCAATTCACACCTGAATCTTCTTCAACTTTCGCCTCTTTCTTTGGTTCCCCTGTCTTTGGCTCCTCCCTAACCTTTTCAGAACTATATCTTCCCTGCCAGTTTTGGTTCTTATTGGTAGGGAATCTCTTCTTGATGAACCTCTTCGGATTAGACACCATCATTTCATAATCTTCAGAAGTAAGATCATAGTCTTCTAGGTTCAGATCTTCATCTTCTACCACATTTTTTCTTTTAGATAGGAGGGCCAAGGACCCCAAACTTGAGACCATATTCTTCTCTTGCATGACAATCTTTTCTTGGGATTTCAAAATTCCCACCAGCTTTGCCAGCGAATAAGACTTGAACTGCTCGTGAGCTTTGACTGTAGACACAACAGCTCTCCATTCAGATCTTAGGCCATTCAAAAAGGTGACTTTCTGTTCAATCAACTTCCTTTCTATATCATGTTTGATCATCTTGCTAAGAAGATGATTGAAGCGATTGAACGTCTGAGTAACAGTTTCATTAAAATTCTGCTTAAATTCACCAAACTCAGACAAAAGCAAGGTCTGAATAGAATGCTCCAAATCTTCATCTGTGGAATATAGCTCTCGCAGCCTATCCCAGATTTCTTTAGCGGTACTGTAGGAACTCACCAACCTAAATGTATCAGATTGAAGAGCGAATCGGATCAGTCTCAATGCTTTAATGTTGCACTGAAACTTTTCCTTTCCGTCTTGAGCAACATCTTTAACATCTTTTAATAGATCATTATACTCTTTCTGAGTTTTAATGATTCTAGATGTTCCTGAGTGAGCGAATGGTCCTGACACAATAGCGTCCCATATAAGATACCCATTGTCTTCAGATCTGATGACGTAGTCTTCAAAGTGATGCGCCCAAACTTCGTAATCTTGAGCGTAAAGAATAGGAATCTTTGTTGTTGATCCAATACTGTTTGAGATGTTGATAGGATTAGATTGAGAATCGTCCATGCTTGATCGTTTAACCTGTTTGAAAGATCAGACTTGTAATATATAATATTAGGGCAAAACGAATAAGTAATGAGATACATCAATTATGGAGTGACGGCTCAATAAATATCAGTTAATGCGGGATAAACCCTAATAACTTCTTTCACAGAAGAGATGTGTATGAATTACACAGCCTCCTGCTCTGATACCAATTATTGAGATATTAATCTTTAAGATCATTTAGATCTTTCATAGGTTTAACAAAACAATTCAAGTAACGAAATAAACAAGAGATGGAATCAACAATATGCTTAATGATTCAAATGATTCAAGCCTCAGCAGAGCTCGACAAAGAACTTCCGCTATAGAGGCTTTAGGGTTTACAAAATAATGAAGACTATATGATTATCTCTAGAATCTTACGTACTAAGACGCATGTAGTCATCTATAAATACTCAAACCCTAACAAAATAAGTCGCAGATGGACAGGCCCAATCCGGATACAAAATAAGGCTAAGAGACGAGCCCAAGACGCAACACCATATACCCAACAATTTGGGTGCAAATGGATCTTCAAGAAGAAGACCGACATGGACGGTAATGTTCACACCTATAAGGTACGACTGGTTGCAAAGGGTTATTGTCAAACTCCGGGAGTTGATTATGATGATACCTTTTCACCAGTGGCCAAGATTAAGTCTATTAGGGTTCTGTTATCCATTGCTACATTTCATGACTATATAATATGGAAAATGGATGTCAAAACCGCTTTCCTTAATGGAAAGTTGGCTGAAGATGTTTACATGGTTCATCTAGAGGGTTTTGTCAGTATAGAGTACCCTAATAGAGTGTGTAAGCTCGAGAAATCCGTTTATGGATTGAAACAGGCACCTCGCAGATGGAATCTTTGCTTTGATGAGAAAGTCAAAGAATTTGACTTTTCAAGAAGTGAAGATGAATCTTGTGTCTATGTCAAGGTTAGTGGGAGTATAGTAAACTTTCTGGTGTTGTATGTGGATGACATACTACTCATAGGAAATGACATCCCAACCCTGCAGGAAGTAAATTCCTTGCTTGGGAAGTGTTTCGCTATGAAGGACCTTGGTGAAGCTGCCTATATCCTAGGGATAAGGATTTTGAGAAACAGGAGTAAAAGACTAATTGGACTTAGTCAAAGCACCTATGTGGACAAAGTGTTGAAAAGGTTCAACATGCATAACTCCAAGAAAGGAGAGTTACTCATCGAGAGTAACGCCAGATTGAGTAAGACACAAAGCCCTAGTACTGAGGCTGAGATAGCATAAATGAGTCAAATACCTTATGCTTCAGCTGTAGGATCGATCATGTATGCTATGACTTGTACTCGACCTGATGTAGCCTTTGCTTTGAGCATGGTTAGCAGGTATCAGGGAAACCCTGGCAAGGCACACTAGACTGCGGTAAAGAATATCCTCAAGTACCTACGGAGGACAAAGGACTGGGTCCTTACCCTCGGTGGGAGTGATGACTTGAGAGTTGTAGGGTACAGTGATGCTAGCTTCTAGGCTGACAGGGATAATTTCCGCTCTCAGTCGGGATGGGTCTTTACCCTAAACGGAGGGGGCAATTACTTGGAAAAGTTCCAAGCAGGATACAGTGGCTGATTCTACTTGTGAATCAGAGTATATAACAGCAAGCGAGGCAGCAAAGGAGGCTATATGGCTAAAGAACTTCATCGGAGACCTTGGAGTTGTACCAGCTATAAAGGAGCCAATGGAGATTTTCTGTGACAACAATAGTGCGGTTGCCTTAGCCAAGGAACCAAGAGATCATGTGAGATCCAGACACATTGACAGAAAATATCACTTCATCAGACATCGAATAGAAGAAGGAATCCTCGTGGCAAGGATGGTATCATCGGATGAGAACCCAACAGATCCCCTTACGAAGAGACTGACTCGGGCTAAGCATCTCCAGCATGCTCGGAGCATAGGGCTGAAGGATGATATTAGTTTTAGTAGTTAGATAATCTTGAAATTTGTAAAATGTAATTGAAATTTGATGATAAATAAAAGTTGTTATTTATGAGTAAAGTGTTGCTATCACTTGTCAATTGTTTACTATTATTTCTTTTTGCATGTTTTGACTTCCAGAATAATTATGTTATGGTTTATATCATATTATTCAAACTCTCCACAGCCGATCATATGTTGGAAGTAGATATGAATCAAGATTGTCATGGGTTGGCTTATAGAGGTCTAAGATGTTAGACAAAGCGGGGCTATAACACTCATGAGTGCTCATAAGTTCTGAGTATTGGATTCAACACATGCTCACTTATCACTTCATGGAATTTATCTCGAGTGATCGTGAGATGGTAATATCATATAAGTCTTCAAACCTAGAGATATGATTTGTTGCTTATGAGTTGGTTATGCATTGATTGCACGAAAACGCATTAGTAACTCGATGTTATAAACCGTGCTTTTGTGTGTAATTCAACAAGTAGTAGAGCAAACATATGAGTCGAAGTTTATCTGTTCCTTCTAGGTATAGAAGCGATATCTGGGCCCCTCGATGATTTTGTTTTGACCTATGTACCGAGCCCGATCATAACTAAATTGATGTGTTCAGTTAAGTTCTATGTCAAACAAATCGGAAATTAGGAAACAAATGATAGACAATAAGCAAGATCATGTTCCATGTATTTGTCCGGTTGATATTTAGAACAGAGGGTTATATGATCACTTATCTAAAATGGTGCTTCATAGTTCAACAGAGTTTAAAGAGCTACGATTGTTGATCGGTTCCTGAAGTCATACTTGCAACTATAGTTAGTAGACTTATCCAAGTGGGAGACTGTTGGATATAGTGTCTAAGTCCATAACTATATTTGGTATGTACTTGACCCGACCCGGCATGGTCCATTTGGGTTGCACTTCACCCGAACAATTTATGGATAATCTTTTGAGAATAGTATGAGTTATGATTTATTAATATATTATAAGTTCTAATATATTAATACAAAATCATATTATTTAATTAGTATTGATCTATAATTAATTTAGAGATCAAAAGTATTAGTAATTAAATATGTGCTCTTGTATTTATATAGTGTGGGCTAATGCTTATTTGGAATGGGCTAGGCTTGCATGGAAAGTCCATGGATACTCCATGGAGCTTTAACCCATGGATCCCATGGAAATGAAAAGACATGGGTATTAGGGTTTACATGGATGTAACCCTAATCCACCACACTATATAAGGGAGGCTTTGGTTCTTGAAATGACACTAGTTGTGGTGAGTAAAGCAAGAGGGCCGATTTCAAGAAAGGTGATTACTATTCTCTCAAAGTTCCTAGTTTGTGGTGATTTGTGATTTCCATTTGAGGCATCTAAACTATTGGTGCTAGGCTCTAAAACTCCAAGCAATCAACTACAACTACAAGGTAAGTAATTCTACTAGTTTTATTTGATTCAAGTTCCCCATGCCAAGCTAGATAGGATAAGAACCTTGGAAAAATAATTATCTGCATGTATCTTAGTTAAGCATAGATCCAAGGTTTCTAGGGTTGCATGTACACCATAGGAGTGTTAGAATGCTCAAAACCCATCACATACTACTCATGCTTCTAAGAATTGCCAATTTGCCACTAGGGATTCTTAGGGATAATTCCAACCAATCTCAAGGACCAAAATGACATATTTAAATACCAAATGAAGCATTTGAAAATACCTGAAAGCCCAGGACATTACATTTATTATGCAAAATGTTTCATTTTTATGGTTTTTATTCAATTTAACATGTTTAACCGATTTAACCTAACCAGTTCAACCTGGTTTTTATAAAAACTGGACGATTTGTTAAGGTTATAAAATAAGTAATGCTAACTGAACCGCTACCTTCACCGGTTCCTGGTCTAAACCGATTGGACCGATCTTTTTAAACCAATTTTTAAAACATTGATAAATAATGACACAATCACAAAGTCACAATAACATTAAAATTTAAAGGTATATCACCTTATCCCCTATTTCCTCCTTTACTTGAAATATGGCAAGGTACCTAGTGTGCATAAAAAGCAATTAATTTTCTGCCAGAATATTAATACTTCATCAAAAAGTATGATACATGGTAGAAGATACATTAATTCGTTCAAATTAAAGGATCGCTTGTACATGAAACTGGTGATGATGATTGAAGAAATAAGACTTACCTCTGAAACATGTGTAAAACGCACAAGAACTATGCTCCTTTAGTTTTGTAGAAGTCAAAATCCTAAAGCATGACACAAATTTATAATTCAATTAACATTTTTCGTCTTAAAATATAGAAAAAAAAACCCAAAAAGAAACAAAATTCACCATAGGAATGAAGCTTTTCCCAACAATCCAAGTGATTGTGTTATCAATAACATTGGCTTCAATTGGAGCTTCAATGGTGTGTTTGTAAAGAAAGGAAAGCCCATCTGATTAAAGCTTTCACCGGTAGATGAAGAAAAATTCAGATAAAAAAAAACTAAATTAAAAGGGAAAAAAAGATTTATAACACCTTAGTGCTCCGGATAATTTCATCAACTGATCTTTGGCGACTACAGAGACTAATTAGTAGATGAGATAGCAAGGCAGTGGAGCATGTGGAGAAAAAATGATGGAAATTCCAGACATATATCCTTCATAACCAACATCTTAAGGAGCAACTAGATGAAGATGGACACCCAAATCAAACCCAAACTTAAAATAAATCAAACCACACAACCTTATATTTGTATTGGTGTTAATTGTTAAAGCAAAAGAAGAGAGCGGTATTCAAGGTTTGGGTATATGAAGTTTCATCTTCCTTCAAAACATAGAGGACGACATTCAAGGTTTGTGTGTGTGAAACGAAAGCAATTCGTGTCTTGAAGATACAAGTGCATGTGTGTCTTGAAGATAGCAATGCAGACAAATGAATCAATTGCATTTAAGAGATGTTTGCCTAAAACTAGAGAAGCCGAGTGAAACTAGGAAGGTGAATTAGTTAGACTCAATACCGACTACTCTTCATAAGCAGTGACTAGGGCTGTAAATGAACTGAACGTTCGGCGGGAATTTCGTTTATGTTCGTTTATTTAATAAATGAACGAACATGAACAAAATTATCGTTCGTTTAGTTAAATGAACGAACGTGAACAATGGTCTCGTTCGTTCATTTATGTTCGTGAATGTTTGTTTATGATGTTTGTTTATGTTCGTTCGTTTAAGTTTATTTATATTCATTTATATTCAATTTTTTTATTTATTATATTGCTATATTATATATTCGTTTATGTTCATATATGTTAAATTGTGTTTTTTTTATCTTTGTTCGTTTATATTCGTTTAGCATGTTCACGAACATAAACGAACGAACATCAACAAAGTAATTTGTTAAACGAACGAACATTAACAAGAAAATCTCGTTCGTTTATTCGTTCGTGTTCGTTTGTTGTTCGACTAACTTAAACGAACGAACATGAACAAAACATTTTTCGTATTCGTTTGGTTTGTTTACAGTCCTACCACCGACTATAATTAATATTGTATATAATTATAATATATTATTATTTTATTAGTACACGTTATACGATTATAAAGCAATTAAAAGATATTTATTATATTTTAAGAGTCATGAATAAATGGTATTTAATTCATATCATAAAAAAGTTATTCATATTGACTACATTTGGTTTATAATAAGTAATTTCGCATATATTCCTCCCAATATCCTTATATTTATCAAATAACATCATCTCTTAAAGTAGAATATATTATTATTTTTTATAATTTACAAGGTTCTAAATAACGTAAGGCGTGACTTGGCGGTAATGTCAAGCTTCAAGCTTTTTCGAGCATTGGCGAGTCACGTCGTTTGTAAGACATGATTTAAGGCGGCAATTTTGTATATAATTCATATTTTTATATATATTTTTTACTATTATTCATTTTTATACACATATATGGGTCAAGACGGCGTTTTGGCAAAATTTGGCGGCACATGCAAGCCTTGGAGTCATGGCGTGCCATGGCGGAGCCATTGCGAACTTTTTAGAAACTTGATAATTTGTAATAAATGGTATTTAATTCATATCATAAAAAAGTTATTCATATTGACCACATTTCCTTTATAATAAGTAATTTAGCATATATTCCTTCCAATATCCCTATATTTATCAAATAACATCATCTCTTAAAGTAGAATATATTATTATTTTTTATAATTTGTTAAATAATTATATCTCAGTATGACACTATCCATCCAAACGAACACCTTCATAACTATTTCATGAAGTAAAATATATTGTTATTTCCTGAAGTAAAATATATAAATTCAAGAATACAAGGACTACTTGGACAACAAGCTCAAAAGTTGAGGGATCGAACTTGCATAGCAATCTTTATTGCCCCGTCGACACTCATTACAATTATTGTTCCTTTTTTGTAGGTTTATAGCTTGTGGTTTAACTATCAAATTATTGTTCCCTTGTTATTTTTAAAAGCAAAAGAGGGACACGTAAGGCAGCCATGTTGTCTCATCGTGACCGTTTGATGGGCACATGAATTTCATCTACTTTAAATCTAAGGACGAGATCTAGTTTTATGATTTCAGATACGATGTAGACGATAACTTATTCTCCTGCACCCCAGCGCTGGACCAATCCAAATATGCCATGGCATGACGTGTGTGCTCCCATGATGGAACTTGTACAGTTGTATCGTCTTTTTGGGTGCGCATATTAAATTTTACCAATTCTGGTACTCTTCAAAACTTGTACTTTTGGTAAAAGAAAACCGTTTGTAATAATTAGTTTTTTTTTCTTTTAAATAAATAATTTTTTCATTACATATATTATGATCAAATAATAAAATCTTAATAATGTGTATATGGTTATTATGAATGAATATGGGTTTTTTATGGATAAATATAAAATTTACTAAATTCTTATAACTTCATAGTTTTGTATCACTAATAATCTGATTTAAACTATGATTTTTGAGGGTCATAAGGTACTAGGAAAACATAATATTATATATATATTTCTTGAAAATATATAAAACAAAACATATTCTATAGTACCAAGGATGCCTTCAACCCAAATCCCTAGGCCCGCAATGACTCCCTCAAAGATTATAAAACCAATTTTGTAAATTGACAATTAAGGCGGCTTTGTAAATGGATCTATCTATTTTGGATATTTATATTTATGTAATTATTTATTTTTGAATAACGGGTTAATGGTTACTGGTTAGTATTTCGAAATTATTCATGTCATAGTTGAAACTCAAGACCTTCGATTCGATCTAAGAGGTAAAACTCTACCAAGTTGGCTAGTGCCACATTAGCTATATTAATATAATTATTAATAATATATGGTGATATTAAAAAGAAAAAAATATGATTGATAAAGTTAAAAGGAATCTATACGGGTACTCCAAAATAACATAACATAATAACACAAAAATGGCTTAGATAATTTTATTATTGTAAGATTAAGTCATACCTTTTTTATTATATTATTTTATTAAAATATCATAATAATGGCATCAAACTCATCATTGAGGTCGAGGCTACACCAATGTCTGACTCGGAAGTTCTTGCCCTTTTGTTAGAGCTGGTGGTAGATCACAAATGCACTGTTTCCGGATAAAGGACCCATTTTGGACCATTACGATAAATTTCTCATGCTTTTTGGTTGCCGAATGGTTTACTATTGTTTTTAATTTTGTGTTGATAGAAAGCAGTTGATAAAATGTTGAAATCATTGCTACCACTTCTATGCAAATTTTTAATATTGTTAAATACGTTGTTAAATTTGGTGCAAGTCATTCGAAGGTTATGCCATTTTTGTCACAACCAGCATTTTCAGCTAGGAAGTTCTATTCCCATGTGAACATCAGCTATTGTAGAACTTGTACTCTAAGTGAATATCATGATATATGCTAACCTGAAATCATCCATTTGAATCCAAACTTTTGATTGAAGTTCAAAACCTAATACAATACATCTCATATGTTCAACTATGGATTGAAAACCCAAAAAATCCCGATTCAAGGTTATGATGGACTAGGATTCTCTTATTGGGCCTAATGGACCAATAAACTTTCAATTTGACTACTTTGGGCCTAGGAACCCTATTTAGGCTCTAATTGGACCCACATCCATGAAATTAGGGTATTTTGGGTCATATGGGCCTAGAATGATCCATCTTATTTCTAATGGGCCATGATGGGCCATAACTAGTTTCATAAACCCTAATGGGCCGTAAACTACATCATTGGGCTTCTTTGGGCCGTGAACCCCCATAAAAGCCCAATAGGACGAAAAATATTTATTTTGGGTCTCATAAACTCTAAATAAGACAAGAGAGGGACCAAATCTTCTCATTTCCTTTCTCCTTACACCATTCTCAGCCCAACAAAAATACAAAAAAAAGGAAGATTAACTAGCTAATTGCATGACACCTCACTATTACATATTGGACACCCATGCAAGAGTGCATGTACCCGTGCAACTCTCACATCACCCTATTTAAAAGTCAACTTTCTTCCCTCTCTCTTATCCCTCCTCACTCTTTGCCATAGGGCCTTCATTACCATCATCACTTTTCATCTTCCAACTCAAGAATTCTCTCTCATTTTCCTCTCTAGCACAAAGAACATCCCCCTTCCATCCTAATAGTTTTCGAGAATTTCAAGAGCACACCAAGAACTCTTCATCAAGGATCATCCCATTTGGTAAGTTTTTGGTTAGACTTCATAGTTTTAATTTCAAGTTACACCAAAAATCTCTTCTTAACCCACATCATTTCATGATCTATGCTCTTAGAACATACTAAAGTTCGAAAATCCTTCTCAAGAAGCTTGCTAGGGCCGAGACCTCCTCATCTCATTGCCAAAAATCAAAAACATCAAAGCAAAGTGAGTTTATACCCCATATTTTTCGATTTTTACTTGGTTTTAGGGGAACATACAAGTTGTTTTGTATAGATATATGTGTGTATGCATGATTTTGTGTGTTTTCTTTGGTTACATATGTGTTTATGTGTTGTAAACTTCATGAATTAAAAGATCTACTAAAAAGATGATGATATTGGTATAACATAACACTCTTTTCAACATATCTCACAAGAAAAAGGTTTAAAATATATCAAGAATACTTGAATCTAAGAAAACTTCATGAAAGGAGCTAAAAATGACAAAAATGATAAAAAAAAAAATATAGGTTGTTTATGTAACTCTCGGATAGCATGTGGGTCAAAAGGAATTTTTTGCTAAACAATGGCTAAACTTGGCATTTGAGACCTTATAGGGACAAAAAATGTAAATATTTTTATAAATGGGCCTTATTTGGGCTTCTCACGGTTTTGGGCCCAAAAATGGTAAGTTTTGGTCTTTTGTGGGTTAAATTATTCATTTTCAAGAAAGTTGTGTTAAACATGTAAGTTTTTGATAAAAATGGGTCAAAGTTGCGAAATTATGAACATTTGGGCCAAAAAGATGAAAATTTCTATATATGGGCCAAAAATGTATATTTTCACAAAAATCAAGCCAAAAATGATATTTTTGACAAAAATGAGTTAAAAATGTTATTTTTACAAATACTAGTCTTAATACAATTTTTGTCCAAAATGGGGCCAAAAATATTATTATTTTTTTTTTACTAAAATTGGGCCTTAATTGCAAATTTTTGGCTTAATGGGCCAATGATGTCATTTTTACAAAAAGTGGGCTCTTATGCTATTTTAGTAAATAATTGAGCTAATACTAGCAAAATAATAACAAATGGGCTAATTTTGTCATTCTCAAGTTATTGGGCCTTAGTGGCCTATTTATATGCTTGATGGGTCCCGAATACTATTTATTTGTTTATTGGGCCTCATTGACCTATTAACATGCGTGACGGACCTTGGAAACTATTTGCATGCTATTTGGGCCTGTAAATACCTTACATGTGAAATCGGCCTTAGTTATCCTTTTACATATATTTTGGGCCCATGTTATATAATCTCGTTCCCTTTGGGCCTGAAAATGACTTACGTGTTTAGTGAGCCTTAGTGGCTGCTTACATGGTTCATTGGGCCCGAAATGAGTTTTATATGTTTCTCTTCACGTATAATTTGATTAAGGATCTAATGAGACGTGTCGGTTGACACCTATTTATAGATCTATACAGGGGTGACGCCCTACCCCTGAGCTGTTCGCTATAGTTAGACTAGACCAGTCTAGGGTGACAAAACGTACCATATTCCGTTGGCGTCCGAAAGACGTCAATACAAGCGAAATTCTCCTTATCAAGTATGATTATAACGACTCACTTAGAGAAATTAACATTATGAAATTTACGGGAGACCATTATGTTGTCTATTTGGATTATTCAGGAACATACTCGCACTCAACCTCGGGGTTTGGTATGGCAGCATTCTCTTTTATAGACAACATAGGGTTGTCTAGGGACATTCTCTTTACGTTCTCTTCACTTACTTTTGGGATTCTACTAAACAAAAACACACATGCATAAATACCAGATTGGACACAAACACACTAAACTATTTTAAGAAAATACATGATTTTTTTTGTGATTACAAAGTTATACAAATCATTTTCTCAAAACATGCTTATGAACTCACCAACATTTTTATGTTGACCTTTTCAAATTAACTTGTATTTTCAGGAAACCGCTGAAGTAGGTTGAACTGAACGATCTAATGGATGTTTTATTATATTTTGTTCCATCGTACTTTTATATTTCTGGCATGTAATATGTCACAACTAGCATTTTAGCTAGGAAATTCTATCCTAATGTAAACATCATCTATTTTAAGGCATGTATTCTAAGTAAAAATCATACGCTATGCTTAATCAAAACCATCCATTTGAATCCAAACTCTTGATTTAAGTTTAAAACCTATTACAATACATTCCATATAGTCAAGTACGGGTTGAAAACCCTAGAAATCCCGGTTCAAGTTAATATGGACTAGGATCCTAGTATTAGGCCTGATGGACCAATAAACTTTCAATTTAACTACATTGGGCCTAAGAACTCTATTTTGGCTCTAATTGGACTTACTTCCAAAAGATTAGGGCAATTTGGATCATACGGGCCTAGAATAATCCATCTTACTTCTAATGGGCCATGATGAACCATAACTAGTTTCGTAAGCCCTAATGGGCCGTAAACTACCTCATTGGGCACCATTGGGCCGTGAACCTTCGTAAAGGCCCAATAGGCCGAAAAATATTTGTTTTGGGCCTCATGATTTCGAACTAAGTCAAGGAATCGCCAAACCATCTCATTTCCTTTCTCCTAGCCTATTCTTAGCCCAATCAAAGCAAATGAAAAAAGGGAAGATTCAACTTGCTAGTGCCACCTCTTTGTTGCATGGAGGACTTCCATGCTATAATACACGAAATATCAAGACACTTCTGTAACATCTCAAATTTCAGAAGTATAATTTAAGGGATTAAGTGTAAATTTGAAGCATGGACTCGTCGAGTAGGATCGCTTACTCACTGAGTCGGAGCGGGTTTGGGTCACGGATTAAGTGACAAACTCGCCGAGTCGGAAGCTGGACTCGACGAGTTGGTGCTGAAGAGGGAAAACCCTAATTCCAAGGGTTGTGCCCTATATAAAGAACACTATATTCCTCCCTCAGCCTCTTTACTTCCCTATTGAGTTCTAGAGGCCCTAGAAATGAGTGAGCTTTCATCATTTGAGAGAAAAGAACTTTGGAGGAGGGAATCTTTGAAAGAAACTTGAAGATCAAGAGGTTTGCTTCAAAGGAGAGGTTTGGATCCAAGATCTACTACAGTTGTGCTCATTTTGAAGGTAATAAGCTGTTACCTTCACTCTTTTTCATCTAGATCTATTCTTGTTATGAGATTTGGGGTTTTTATGCCATGTTTAAAAACCATTTCGAGTTAGAGCCCAGATCTAAAGTTGCTACTTCGGATCTAAGTGGATTTTGGTCTATAGAGTCATAAAACATCAATCCTGGGGGTGTAAGTGAAGCATTGTTGCCTTAAAACCTAGTTTGAAGTGTTTTGGGCCAACACTCCTTAGCTACACATAAAGTTTGCAACTTTACGCGAGGAATAGGTGTAGCACCTGGTTTCTGGTATGTAAATCTTAATTGAGTTTTTTTCCTTTTTAAGCCTTGGACTCGGCGAGTCATAGGTCCGACTCGCCGAGTAGGGATAGGACCCCGAGATGCGTTTAATTTGGCGACTCGGCGAGTCCATATCCTGGACTTGGCGAGTCACCGTTGTTGGATGAAATTCTAAGTTTCTGGGGTTTGCACCCTATTTAATCCCCCTTTCCGCCCCAGGCCAGCCCCCATTCACCCCCTAGACTTCCCAACCCTCGTTTAAGCTTGTTCTTTGAAGAGTTGAAGCAATTGTTGTGTGTTCTTGAAGGTTTTGAAGAAAAAGGGAAGTAGATCCAGAAGAAGGGAAGCCATCCAAGCACCATTGTGTTCTCTCAGCAGTTCCTTTGAGGTATATCCCATTTTCCCCATGTTTCTATGCTTAAGGCTTCATTTAACATATGCTTGGCTCATTTCCAAGCTTGTATGTGCATGATAATTCGAAATAAGTTGATTGGTCTCTAGATCCAAGCATAGTTGAGCTCCAGGAGCTCAGATCCACTACCTTTATGAGCCCATATTTCATATAAACCTTAGATCTACTCTTTTGGTGCATTTTGAACCCTAAAAACCCCATAGATGGATATCTACACGTAAAGTTGGAAACTTTACGTGTTATTCATGCTCTAGGAGCCTAGATCTACGAATGACATGGATTGGATTCGAGCAAAATCGCATTTTTAGCTCTTGCATGGAGCGGAATCGGCGAGTCCAGTCGCGAGTCTCCGAGTTTGTCCCTTTTTTGTTATGTCGAGTCATGTGGTGAGTCCAGGAGGGACTCGGTGAGTTGGAAGCCAAAACTCACCCATAGTGGGACTCGGCGAGTCGATGCCCAGACTCGGCGAGTTCAAGGCAATCTCCTTAGATCAAGATCAGACTCGGCGAGTTGTTCATACAACTCGACGAGTCACAGTATAACTTGTTCATCGGATGAAGATGAACTCGACGAGTTGTTCATACAACTCGGCGAGTGGGATGAAGGACTTGAACATCAGTTTGGAAGGAGAACTCGTCGAGTAGACGCCTAACTCGACGAGTAGAAGCAGAATTCAGGTCAGTCGTTTGGACATTGACTCGGCGAGTTGGCGAGCCAACTCGGAGAGTCGGGTCAACTGGAAGTTGACTCTGACTTTGACTTAGGGCATGATTAGGGGTAAAATGGTCATTTTACCCAAAGATCAGTTAGTAGTTTTTGACTAAGTGTTTGGTGGGAATACAGCCGGAGGATTTCCAGAACAACAGTAACAACAGTCAGACTATTCCCACAAAGATCAGCAGCTACTCTGAGGTGAGTTACCTTCCAGTAGCGGTGGGTCTAAGGCCACAATGTCGGCCCACCAGTAGGAGATGTATGATTAGATGATTGTCTCTGTGATATTCATCTAGGGTTGCTACTACCTATGTTATGTTTATGTGGTTGTATGATATGTGATATATGTGCTATGTTGTAGTAGTAGGCGGGGTGAAATAGTCCCCGGTACCCGGTCGAGAGGACCGAATAGGGCCCAACACCCAGATATGCTAGGCGGTATCTGGTCGAGAGGACCGAAGGGGAGGCCAGCACCCAGATATGTTAGGCAGTATCCGGTCGAGAGGACTGAAGGGGTAGGTCGGGCACCCAGATATGCCTGACAATTTATGTATGTTATGTGATTGTATGGTTTGTGGTACAATGGGGGAACTCACTAAGCTTTGTGCTTACAGTTTACAGTTTTGGTTTCAGGTACCTCTTCATCGAAGGGGAAGGAGCTGGATCGGTAGCGGCACATCATGCACACACATTGGGTTCCGCATTTATTAGATTTCCTTGGGATTTATACTCTGATGTTTCGATTGGTTGTATGACTTGACTTTTGAACATGGTTATATTGTGATGTAGTCTGGTCAAACAATGTTTTTATCTATTAACATTTTCTAAAGTAATGTTTTAAAAACGAAATTTTTGGACGTGAAAATTGGGTCGTTACAAGTTGGTATCAGAGCTCTAGTTTGAGGGATTCGGACACACCTTCGGGGGTGCTCGAACTGAAATCGAGGGATTAAAAGATTTTGGAAAGAGAAAATGTTTTCAAAAAGGGTTTTAAGAAAGAATAATGTGTGTGATGTGCGCAACCGGCCAAGCTCAAGTAAGTATTCCCTAATGTACCCATACAAGTTATTTATGTTTATCAGTTTCCGTAGAACAGCATGCCAGAATAGGACTAAGGATCTAGGAGTGATGCCTTATGTGCCTGCTTTATGTGCTTCTGTATATGAAAGAGCTGCATGCTAGAGCTGAGTAGACAGCAGTAGGGTAGCCTGTTTAGGTTATTCCTGATAGTACGAGTTTAGCATTGTATGCTAGTTCAGTTCTCTCTTCGATGATAGAGTTGCTTGAGGTCGTTTTCTTACGTCCAAATGCTGCTTGCTTTGTGCTATGTGGGCCTTGAAGTGATGGGAGTTAACTGTTAGGTGAATATGTTTAAGTCACATGTGATCAGGGTTGAATAATCTCAGAGTGTTGGATTTGAATCTATTGCGTAGCTCTTGTTTGAGTCTTAATCGTTGTAGAGATGAGTCCCCTACTCGAAGGATTATCCGAGCCTCAATGCATGTGATTGTATTCAGGTAATAGTTAATTGGCATCACCAAGAGGCCTTCAGCAGCTGAGGGCTGGGATGGGTGGAGATAGAGGTTTCCTAGGGTAAGCCTAGGATAATGAGTAGCGGTGATCATCGGTAGGGGAAGGGACCTGGTCGAGTCGAGGCAGTCTTTGGGGAGGGTACGGATAGATGTGGAAGGTAGTATGGGCCCGTACTACTAAAAGCAGAGGATCCGTACCCGAACCGAGGAAGGCTAAGATAAGACTAGGGAACTAGTAGTGGGTGGGATCCCTCCAGGGGTATCCGTATCACTAACAGTTGTTATTTCTTTATTTTTTAGAATGGTGGTACTACGCCCGAGACCAGCAGTTGGTAGTTCAGGAGAGGGATCGGGTTCGGGATCAGGTTCTGAGCGAATAGATGAGAGGCTACGCGAGTTCATCGCGTCAGAGATCACCAGAGGTATCCTTGAGTCGACCCCCATTATCTTCAGTTCGATCAAGGAAGGGATCATCGAGATGATGGAGGATTGCTTCAGGGCGTTCAGGAGCGACATGGCATCTGGCCAGTCGGGATCTCGCACGCTGTCCTTTAAGGACTTCAGGGGCAGCGGTGCGCCAGACTTCCACGGGGTAAAGGACCTCATTGTTGCCAGGCGGTGGATTGCAGACATCGAGTCTGCACAGTTGACTAGCTTCTGCCCTGAGGGGTTGAAGGTGAGGTATGTAGCAGGGTGTTTACGAGACCGAGCTCGAGATTGATGGGAGTCAGTGGTTGATTCTTTGGGAGCCTCAGCTATTGAGGTTATGACCTGGTCGAACTTTGTGACCAGGTTTAGGACAGAGTTTGCACCGACTGTCGAGCTTCAGTAGCTGGCCAAGGAGTTTTTGGATATGAGGCAGACGACTGAGACTGTAGCGGAAATCACCGCCAAATTCCGGGAGAGGGCTTTGTTGGTGCCCCAGTATGCAGGTGACGAGTATATGAGGAGGACCCGTTATCATGATATGCTTCGGGCTGACATCCGAGAGCATGTTAGTTTTTCAGCTTGCCCCACCTTGGACTCCATGATTGCCAGGGCAAGGGA
Source organism: Lactuca saligna (assembly GCF_052625555.1). Taxonomy (NCBI): domain Eukaryota; kingdom Viridiplantae; phylum Streptophyta; class Magnoliopsida; order Asterales; family Asteraceae; genus Lactuca; species Lactuca saligna. Next base: position 209,910,161 of record NC_136420.1, read on the forward strand.
GAGGGAGATAGATTTGGAGCACATCCGGAAACGGAAAGCGGAGGAGGGGCAGCCAGGAGGGGCTTCAGGGAAGAAGCCCAAGGGATCAAATGTGGGGCCAAAAGGCCAACAGGGACGGGGCCGCTGCAGGAAATGCGGCAAGACGCACGAGGGGGCGTGCAGGTTGGGATCATCAGGCTGCTACAAGTGCGGAAAGTTTGGGCATTTTAGCAGCGATTGAACTGCTCCGGCAGCAATTATTCAGACATCGGAGTTGCTGTGTTTCCACTGCAACCAGAGGGGCCACAAGAAGGCCAATTGCCCCCAGTTGACAGGTTCAACGCAGGTAAAGGCGCCAGCTCCAGCGACCCTGCGGATCACTGATGGCCGACCGGGCAAGGTAGAGGCTCCAGTGGTGAGGAGCCGAGCATTCCATTTGACCACCGAGGAGGCACGCGCAGCACCCGATGTGGTGACGGGTATGATTCTTTTCTCTCTTGTTTATTTATATGATGTTATGATATTGATATGTGCCCGGTATATGTATATGTGTTAGGATCGTTCCATGTGAACGGTATCCCAGTCCAGGTGTTGTTCGACTCAGGTGCATCCTGATCGTTTGTGTCCCTTGCGCTTAGTAAGAAGTTTCCTGAGTCTTCGGGCATGCTGGATTGTCCTTTGGAAGTAGAGATTGATGATGATCGATCGGTGCGAGCATCAATGGTATTTCGGGACTGCGTATTGCGTTTGTTCGAGGAGCGCTACTTGGTGGATTTGGTTCCCATTCCGTTGCGTGGGAACAAGGTGATCATAGGCATGGACTGGTTGAGCCCTAATGGGGCGGTGATAGATTGCACGCAACAACTAGTGCGAGTTAGGACCCCAGGTGGGGGAGAGTTAGTGATCCACAACGAGAGGCCACAGCACGGACCCGCTGTATGTTCAGCAGCGAGGGCTAGACGTTACCTTCAGCAGGGATGCGCAGGATATGTCGCATACGTGATGGATACCCGGGAGGCGGGTAATGCGACCATGAGCGAGGTTCCAGTGGTGTGAGATTTCGCAGATGTTTTCCCAGAGGAGCTTCCTGGGATACCTCCTGAGCGACAGGTGGAGTTCAACATTGACCTTGTTCCTGGTGCGGCCCCGATAGCCAAGGCACCATATCGGCTGGCTCCTCCCGAGATGCAGGAGTTGTCTACGCAGCTACAGGAGCTGCTAGACAAGGGATTCATTAGACCAAGCAGTTCACCCTGGGGAGCCCCGATTCTGTTTGTGAAGAAGAAGGACGGGTCGCACCGGATGTGTATAGACTATCGGGAGTTGAATAAGGTAACGATGAAGAACCGTTACCCACTCCTGAGGATTGATGATCTCTTTGATCAGCTTCAGGGAGCATCTTGGTTCTCCAAGATTGATTTGCGTTCGGGTTATCATCAGATGAGGGTCAGGGAGGAGGATACGCAGAAGACCGCGTTTCGGACGCGCTATGGCCACTATGAGTTCGTGGTAATGCCGTTTGGGCTCACCAATGCTCCTGCTGCGTTCATGGACCTCATGAACCGCGTATGCAGACCGATGTTGGATCGATAAGTGATAGTCTTTATCGATGACATCTTGGTTTATTCCAAGACGCAGGAGGAGCATGAGGAGCATTTGAGAGAGGTTTTAGAGACCCTGAGGAGGGAGAGCTTGTATGCCAAGTTCTCCAAGTGTGAGTTTTGGTTGCGTGAGGTGCAATTTCTCGGACACCTTGTCAACCAGAACGGGATTCTGGTCGATCCGACCAAGGTCGAGGCCGTGATGAGATGGGAGGTTCCGAAGTCTCCATCTGAGATTCAGAGTTTCCTAGGTTTGGCGGGCTATTATCGGAGATTCATTCAGGATTTCTTCAAGATAGTTGTACCCCTGACACGGCTGACGAAGAAAGCCGTGGTCTTTTGGTGGGGACCCGAACAGCAGGCAACATTTGAGACACTGAGACAGAGATTGTGCGAGGCGCCGATCTTAGCCCTGCCAGAGGGCGTAGAGGATTTTTTGGTTTATTGTGACGCGTATATTTCAGGGTTGGGCGCGATATTGATGCAGAGAGGGCATGTCATTCCCTACGCTTCGAGGCAGCTCAAGCCTCACGAGGCGAACTACCCGACGCATGATTTGGAGTTGGGGGCGGTGGTTTTCTCCCTCAAGATTTGGCGGCATTACCTCTACGGGGTTCGGTGTACCATTTACACGGACCACAAGAGTTTGAGGTACCTCATGGATCAACCGAATCTGATCATGAGGCAGTGTCGATGGTTGGACGTGGTGAAGGATTATGATTGTGAGATCCTTTACCACCCGGGAAAGGCCAACGTGGTGGCCTATGCGCTTAGCTGCAAGGCGGCGCCAATCAGGGATATTTGCATGAGGATGACTATGGTGACTCCCCTGTTGGAGCAGATTCGGGAGGCTCAACAGGAGGCTATCAAGGAGGAACATCGGAAGAGCGAACGTGTGGTGGGTCAGGTTTCCTCCTTCGATTATGATAGTCGAGGACTATTGACACTACACCGCAGGGTGTGTGTGCCGTATCACGGAGGCGTGCGTCAGATCTTGATGGAGGAGGCGCACAAGTCCCGATTCTCTATTCATCCCGGGGCGACGAAGATGTATAGGGATCTTCGTCTAGATTATTGGTGGCCCTACATGAAACGGGATGTGGCATGGTATGTCGAGCGGTGCTTGACCTGCAGGAAGGTCAAGGCCGAACATCAGAGACCGCATGGGAAGATACAGCCGTTGGACATCCCGTTGTGGAAATGGGAAGTCATCACGATGGATTTTATCACAAAGCTTCCCAGGACTACGTGCGGAGTAGATTCGATTAGGGTCATCGTGGATCGATTGACCAAGAGCGCCCATTTTATTCCGATCCAGGAGAGCATCTCAGCCGAGAAGTTGGCCGATATCTACATCAGGGAGATAGTAGCGCGGCACGGAGTGCTAGTGTCAGTGATATCAGTCCGAGATGTGCGATTCACTTCCAGATTTTGGAAGAAGTTTCATGACGAGTTGGGCACTCGTTTGCATTTTAGCACCGCCTTTCACCCGCAGACGGATGGTCAGAGCAAGTGGACCATCCAGACTTTGGAGGATATGTTGCGGGCATGCGTGTTAGATTTCGGTGGTAGTTGGGATACCTACCTTCCCTTGGCTGAGTTCTCATACAACAACAGCTACCACGCGAGTATTGACCGTCCCCCATTCGAGATGTTGTACGGACGGAGGTGCAGAACCCCAATATGCTGGGGTGAAGTTGGCTAGAGGGTCATGGGGAGCACCGAGGTGGTGCTCGAGACGACCGAGAGAATCCAACAGGTTCGGAGCAGGCTTCAGACTGCTCAGAGTCGGCCAGAAAAGTTACGCCGACAAGCGTCGATCCGACTTGGAGTTCCAAGTCGGGGATATGGTTCTCCTGAAGGTGTCGCCTTGGAAAGGCGTCATTCGATTCAGGAAGCGGGGCAAATTGGGCCCGAGATTTATCGGACCGTTCAGGGTTGTAGCCCGGGTGGGCAAGGTGGCGTATAGGTTGGATCTATCGGACGAGCTCAACCAGATCCACATCACTTTCCATGTCTCTCAGCTGCGGTAGTGCTTAGTGGATGATTCAGCAGTAGTGCCGTTGGAGGATATTCAGGTTGACGACAGCCTGAATTACATTGAGCACCCAGTTGCAATCCTCGATAAGAAATCGAAGGATTTGAGAAACAAAAGGGTGGAGTTAGTAAAGGTGCAATGGCAGCACCGCAAGGGTTCGGAGTGGACTTGCGAGCCGGTGGATGAGATGATGGAGCATTACCCCGAGCTGTTCCAGGATTGAGCATCAGACTTCGAGGACGAAGTCTAAAATAAGTGGGGGAGATTTGTAGCACCTGGTTTCTGGTATGTAAATCTTAATTGAGTATTTTCCTTTTTAAGCCTTGGACTCGGCGAGTCATAGGTTCGACTCGCCGAGTAGGTACGGGACCCCGGGATGCGTTTAAGTTGGCGACTTGGCGAGTCCATATCCTGGACTCGGTGAGTCACCGCTGTTGGATGAAACCCTATGTTTTTGGGGTTTGCACCCTATTTAATCCCCATTTCCGCCCCAGGCCAGCCCCCATTCACCCCCTAGAGCTCCCAACCCTCGTTTAAGCTTGTTCTTTGAAGAGTTGAAGCAATTGTTGTGTGTTCTTGAAGGTTTTGAAGAAAAAGGGAAGTAGATCCAGAAGAAGGGAAGCCATCCAAGCACCATTGTGTTATCTTAGCAGTTCCTTTGAGGTATATCCCATTTTCCCCATGTTTCTATGCTTAAGGCTTCATTTAAGACATTCTTGGCTTATTTCCAAGCTTGTATGTGCATGATAATTCGAAATAAGTTGATTGATCTCTAGATCTAAGCATAGTTGAGCTCCAGGAGCTCAGATCCACTACCTTTATGATCCCATATTGCATATAAACCTTAGATCTACTCTTTTGGTGCATTTTGAACCCTAAAAACCCCATAGATGGATATCTACACGTAAAGTTGGAAACTTTACGTGTTATTCATGCTCTAGGAGCCAAGATCTACGAATGACATGGATTGGATTCGAGCAAAATCACATTTTTAGCTCTTGCATGGAGCGGACTCGGTGAGTCGCTCATCTGACGCGGCGAGTCCAGTCGCGAGTCTCCGGGTTTGTCCCTTTTTTGTTATGTCGAGTCGTGTGGTGAGTCCAGGAGGGACTCGGTGAGTTGGAAGCCAAAACTCACCCATAGTGGGACTCGGCGAGTCGATGCCCATACTCGGCGAGTTCAAGGCAATCTCCTTAGATCAAGATCAGACTCGGCGAGTTGTTCATACAACTCGGCGAGTCACAGTATAACTTGTTCATCGGATGAAGATGAACTCGACGAGTTGTTCATACAACTCGGCGAGTGGGATGAAGGACTTGAACATCAGTTTGGAAGGAGAACTCGTCGAGTAGACGCCTAACTCGACGAGTAGAATCAGAATTCAGGTCAGTCATTTGGACATGGACTCGCCGAGTTGGCAAGCCAACTCGGCCAGTCGGGTCAACTGGAAGTTGACTCTGACTTTGACTTAGGGCATGATTAGGGGTAAAATGGTCATTTTACCCAAAGGTCAGTTAGCAGTTTTTGACTAAGTGTTTGGTGGGAATACAGCCGGAGGATTTCCGGAACAGCAGCAACAACAGTCAGACTATTCCCACGAAGATCAACAGCTACTCCAAGGTGAGTTACCTTCCAGTAGCGGTGGGTTTAAGGCCACAATGCCGGCCCACCAGTAGGAGATGTATGATTAGATGATTGTCTCTGTGATATTCATCTAGGGTTGCTACTACCTGTGTTATGTTTATGTGGTTGTATGATATGTGATATATGTGCTATGTGGTAGTAGTAAGGGGTGAAATAGTCCCTGGTACCCGGTCGAGAGGACCGAAGAGGGCCTAACACCCAGATATGCTAGGCGGTATCCGGTCGAGAGGACCGAAGGGGAGGCCAGCACCCAGATATGTTAGGCAGTATCCGGTCGAGAGGACCGAAGGGGTAGGTCGGGCACCCAGATATGCCTGACAATTTATGTATGTTATGTGATTGTATGGTTTTTGGTACAATGGGGGAACTCACTAAGCTTTGTGTTTATAGTTTACAGTTTTGGTTTTAGGTACCTCTTCATCGAAGGGGAAGGAGCTGGATCGGTAGCAGCATATCATGCACACACATTGGGTTCCGCATTTATTAGATTTCCTTGGGATTTATACTCTGATGTTTCGATTGGTTGTATGACTTGACTTTTGAACATGGTTATATTGTGATGTAGTCTGGTCAAACAATGTTTTTATCTATTAACATTTTCTAAAGTAATGTTTTAAAAACGAAATTTTTGGATGTGAAAATTGGGTCGTTACAAGTTGGTATCAGAGCTCTGGTTTGAGGGATTCGGACACACCTTCGGGGGTGCTCGAAATGAAATCGAGGGATTAAAAGATTTTGGAAAGAGAAAATGTTTTCAAAAAGGGTTTTAAGAAAGAATAATGTGTGTGATGTGCGCAACCGGCCAAGCTCAAGTAAGTATTCCCTAATGTACCCATACAAGTTATTTATGTTTATCAGTTTCCGTAGAACAACATGCTAGAATAGGACTAAGGATCTAGGAGTGATGCCTTATGTGCCTGCTTTATGTGCTTCTGTATATGAAAGAGATGCATGCTAGAGCTGAGTAGACAGCAGTAGGGTAGCCTGTTTAGGTTATTCCTGATAGTACAAGTTTAGCATTGTATGCTAGTTCAGTTCTCTCTTCGAGGATAGAGTTGCTTGAGGTCGTTTTCTTACGTCTAAATGCTGCTTGCTTTGTGCTATGTGGGCCTTGAAGTGATGGGAGTTAACTGTTAGGTGAATACGTTTAAGTCACATGTGATCAGGGTTGAATAATCTCAGAGTGTTGGATTTGAATCTATTGCGTAGCTCTTGTTTGAGTCTTAATCGTTGTAGAGATGAGTCCCCTACTCAAAGGATTATCCGAGCCTCAGCGCATGTGATTGTATTCAGGTAATAGTTAATTGGCATCACCAAGAGGCCTTCAGCAGCTGAGGGCTAGGATGGGTGGAGATAGAGGTTTCCTAGGGCAAGCCTAGGATAATGAGTAGCGGTGATCAGCGGTAGGGGAAGGGACCTGGTTGAGTCGAGGCAGTCTTTGGGGAAGGTATGGATAGATGTGGAAGGTAGTATGGGCCCGTACTACTGAAAGCAGAGGATCCATACCCGAACCGAGGAAGGCTAAGATAAGACTAGGGAACTAGTAGTGGGTGGGATCCCTCCAGGGGTATCCGTATCACTAACAGTTGTTATTTCTTTGTATTTTAGAATGGTGGTACTACGCCCGAGACCAGCAGTTGGCAGTTCAGGAGAGGGATCGGGTTCGGGATCAGGTTCTGAGCCAGTAGATGAGAGGCTACGCGAGTTCATCGCGTCATAGATCACCAGAGGTATCCTTGAGTCGACCCCCATTATCTTCGGGTCGATCAAGGAAGGGATCATCGAGATGATGGAGGATCGCCTTAGGGCGTTCAGGAGCGACATGGCATCTGGCCAGTCGGGATCTCGCACACTGTCCTTTAGGGACTTCAGGGGCAGCGGTGCGTCGGACTTCCACGGGTAAAGGACCCCATTGTTGCCAGGCGATGGATTGCAGACATCGATTCTGCACAGTTGACTAGCTTCTACCCTTAGGGGTCGAAGGTGAGGTATGCAACATGGTGTTTACGAGACTGAGCTCGAGATTGGTGGGAGTCAGTGGGTGATTCTTTGGGAGCCTCAGCTATTGAGGTTATGACCTGGTCGGACTTTGTGAGCAGGTTTAGGTATGTTATGTGATTGTATGGTTTGTGGTACAATGGGGGAACTCACTAAGCTTTATGCTTACACCCAGATATGCTAGCTAGTATCCGATCGAGAGGATCGAAGGGGTAGGTCGGGCACCCAGATATGTCTGACAGTATTTGTATGTTATATGATTGGATGGTATGTGGTACGTTGGGGGAACTCACTAAGCTTTGTGATTACGGTTTTCAGTTTTGGTTTCAGGTACTCAGTTTTCAAAACAGGAGCTCGGGAAGATTGCAGTGCACACACCATAGCCATCCAGCTTGGGATGTTTTACTCTGATAATAAGTTTATGTTTGAAACGAATACTATGAAATTATGTTATGACTTATGATACGGTTTTTATAAATGTGGTTTTAGTAATGTTTTAAAATAAATTTTTATCTGTGAAAATTGGGTCGTTACAAGTTGGTATCAGATCCCTGGTTTGAGGGATTCAGAAAACCCTTCGGGGGTGTCTAAACTCAAACTAAGGAAACGGTAAAAAGGTTTTCGAAAGAAAAACATTTTTGAAAAGAATTTTGAGAAAAGAAAAGAGTTTTAGAAAAAGTGAAAAGAATTTTTAGAAAGAAAAGAACATTGAAAAGAGAAAAAGGGTGTGGTGCATGCAATCAGCCGAGCTCAAGTAAGTACTCCCAAATTACCCATACAAGTTATGTTATCAGTTTCAGATCAATTTAGTTTCAGTTTCAGTAGAACAACATGCTAGTATAGGACTAAGGATCTAGGAGGATGCCTTATGTGCATGCTTTATGTGTTTCAGCTTGATAAGAATTGCATGCTAGTATTGAGTAGATAGTAGTAGGATAGCCTGTGTAGGTTATGCCTGATAGTATGAGCTTAGCATTGTATGCTAGTGCGGTTTCTTGTTATAGGAATAGTTTTGCATGAGTATGTTTCCTTTATCAGAATGTTTCTTGCTTTGTGCTTTGTGGGACTCTGAGTGATGCGAGTAAGCCATTAGGTGAATATGTCACGTCACATGTGGTTAGGGTTGAATAATCTCAGAGTGCCAGATTTGACCCTATTGCGCAGCTCTCGTCTAAGTCTAACCGTTGTAGGGACGAGTCTTTTACTCGAAAGATTATCTGAGACTCATTGCATGTGATGGTATTCAGGTGTAGGCTAATTGGCATTACAAGGAGGCCTTCAGAAGATAAGGACTGGTTTGGGTGGAGTCTGAGATTCCCTAGGGCTAGCCTAGGAAGGTAGTAGCAGAGATCAGTAGCAGGAGAGTGACTTGGTGGAGTTGAGGTAACTATTAAGGAATGTACGGCTAGATGTGGAAGGTAGTATGGGCCTGTACTACTGAAAGCAGAGGATCCGTACTCGAATCAAGAGGAGCCGAGACAAGACCAGGTAACTTGTAGAGTGTGTGAGAGATCCCTCAGAAGCGGTATGTATATTGATTGGGAAGTGTTATATTTTCATCATGGTGACATTGCGCGAGTTACCAGTTAGCAGTTCAGGTACCGGGGAGGGATCTGGCTCGGGCTCTGGAGTTGGGCAGGTTGATGATCAGATGAGGGATTTCATTTATGTAGAGATATTGTGCAACATCATTGATCAGACTCCAGTGCTTTTCGGTTCGGTTAAAGAGGCCATCGTGAAGCTCTTGGACAGTCATCTTAAGACCTTTAGGGTCGGGATAGTTTCAGGATAGATTGGGGCTCGTCTAGAGCCTGATTCTTATAAAGTTCAGGGATCCATCAGGGAAGGAGATTCCATTTCTAGCTTTTGCCATCAGGGGATAGGAGTGAGTGGGGCGCCCCATCTCCAAGAGAGACCTCTGCACGATTGGATAGTTGAGGAGGCTTTGCGAGCTATTCGTGAGAAGCTGCCCGGCATGGTCGTGAGGATCACTGATAGGTTGACCGCGAAGCTTTAGGATCAGGCAGCGGTTGTTCAGATGACGGATGGGGTCGACGAGGTAAAGTAGGAGTGAGATACGGGCAGGGAGTTGGAAAGGAAGACGAAAACGGATGAGACACAGGTAGCCACAGGTTCGGGAAAGAGGCCCAAGGGGTTGGATTTGAGATCGAGGTACTATCAGAGTCGCAGTCGATGCGGGAAGTGTGGTAGGACGCACAAGGGTGCGTGTAGGCATAGAAGTGGTGGTGATGCTGGATGTTTCAAGTGTGGCTGGATTGGACATTTTAGCAGAGATTGTACTATTACCATCGCCCAGGAACTTGATCCGATATGTTTATGTTGTAGTCAGAGGGGTCACAAGAAGGTCCATTGTCCGAGTTTGTATACAGCAGGGCAAGTGATAGCTCCTGCCCCTGGGACTTCGAGAGCCACCAGCAGACATCAGGGTCGGGAAAGGGAGCCCACGGCTCGGTGCAGAGTATTCCAGTTGATTTCAACAAGGATTCGGGCAGTTTTGGATATTGGGGGTACGTATCTTTTACCTTCATGTCAATTATTATTCATGATATTATTGTTATATTGTTGCATCGATATTAATAAGCATATGTGTTGGGATATTATATTACCTGCTTGTGACTGTGTTTTTATGCCATCTGCATACATTGAAATTAGAATGGTAAATTGGAGGTCGTCCCCTTTATATTAGGCTACTTCAGATACGGTGATTGTAGCATGTATGTGTAAGATCCTGGAGTGCCTCACTACTTTTGGAAGGTGCATTCGGGTATTGATTAGTTATGTCCTCAATAGTGACGATTTAAAGCTTCTAGTGAAGCAGCTAGCGGACAGTAGGGAAGTGAGTTAGGGATGTTTACCCTGAACGCAAGTTCTCAGGATGCAATCACTAAAGCAAATTCAGTAAAGGATTGAAGAGTGCTTGGTTAGTTAACAGGAATGGTTCGGATCTGGTAACGGTTAGTTGGAGCGCCAACAGAGGTAAACAAGGGCGGGGAGCGGATCGCCCCTTTTCATGGAAGGAAGGTTGGGAATCCTTTCGACCAGTGAGAAGTAAGGAGTTAGTCGGAACCAAGTGGGGGAGAACCCTCTGAGTATACAAGGGTAAGAGTACGCAGATCCAGAATGAGTACGCAACCTTCGAGAAGAAAAGATAGTAGCACAACGATTGATGAATTGAGGAGTTCAGGGTTGGGAGTTTGAGGAACTTCCTAAAAAGTTAGTTCACGTTATCGAGATGGTTAGTAGCTGGTTGGGAATTTAGGTTGGAGGGCCTCCTGTAGGATTCTAGTGAGTCGGAATGAAAATTTTGAGAATGGTTAGCGAGAGATGCTTTCGTGTTAGTAGTCAGTGGCAGAAACAACATGCAGATCATGGTAGGGAGGCGGGAGAGCCGCAACATTTTCTAGCAGCCAGATAGTAGTAGAGTGTTGTAAGTATGCGGGGGTAGCTGTAGCATTCACTAGCAGTCAGATAGTAGTAGAGTGTTGTAAGTCTGCGGGGGTAGCCGTAGCATTCACTAGCAGCCAGATAGTATTAGAGAGTGTGAGTCTGCGGGTTTAGCTGTAGCATTTATCAGGTGGTAGGCAACATGAGCGCATTGTTTGGATGCAGGGGAAGCGGTAGTACCCACCGGTTCGGGTGCAGCAGTGAGGATATGGGAATCCACGGGTTAGATTTCGGATTTCCCAAATGGTTCAGTTATGGTTAAGCCGAAGATTCGACAGTCGGATGGTCACCACAATTATGAGATTGGGGAAGCAGTGGACCGCTTGGGTTCGTGTATATTAAGGACTACCATTAGTCTGGGAGCCATCATTTTTGAGTCGTGGAATTGATGATATCGGGAGGTGACGATTGGACCTGATCGGTGGATTGGGAGGTTGTTAGAGCCACAGTGACAGGATAACTAGTGGAAACTAGTTCCAGAGAAAGATTTCATTCAGAAGTTGTAGGAGCGACTAAGTGAGGAGTCCTTGGACGCCACAGTTGAGTTGGATCTTGGTGTTGCAGATAACCGACAGATGATTGGAGACCAGGAAGGTCTTGAGATATTTTGGGAAGCAGCCATATGGCAGTTCAGTGTTTCAGGCAGTTCAGTGTTTCAGGTAGTTCAGTGTTGCAGGCAGTTCAGTGTTTTGGTTAGTTGCAGTGTGATGGTCAGTATTTATTTGGTGTTGGGTTGAAAGTGCAGGCATATTAGTTGGAACAGGGTGGTCTCAGTTCATTCGGAGAGCGGAAAAAGGACAACATAATTCTCAAAGAACGGCAAGGATGATAGAAGGTCTACGGGGTAAGTCAACAATTGACTAAAAGGAAGTAGTAAGAAGTATTCAGGGTGTACCGACAGTAGTAACCAGCACTGGGAGTGGCTGGGGTATTGGATGTCGTGACGGGTAGGTCCTTCACAGTGATAAGGGAAGTGGTAGTTCTGGGAAGTTGCCTTGGGAAGGCTAGATAGCGCATAAGTCAAAAGGGAGTGAACCCTAAAGGGGTTCAGCATAAGTACTCGGGGAGCACTGGAAGGATCACCAGTGGTGAGGGATGAGTTCTCAGAATGGCTGAGGATTGTTATCGCAAGAATTAGGGTTGATCTGCATGATCGGGCGGAAAGCCAACGAAAGTAGTCAGCAAGTGTTAGAATTACCAAGAAGAGAGTTGAAAGCGGATTGTAGATTGATTAACCGTGGAGAACTTTGAGGGCAAAGTTTAGATTAAGTGGGGGAGATTTGTAACATCTCAAATTTCAGAAGTATAATTTAAGTGCTTAAGTGTAAATTTGAAGCATGGAGTCGACGAGTAGGATCGCTTACTCGCCGAGTCGGAGCGGGTTTGGGTCACGGATTAAGTGACTAACTCGGCGAGTCGGAAGCTGGACTCGACGAGTTGGTGCTGAAGAGGGAAAACCCTAATTCCGGGGGTTGTGCCCTATATAAAGAACACTATATTCCTCCCTCAGCCTCTTTACTTCCCTATTGAGTTCCAGAGGCCCTAGAAACGAGTGAGCTTACATCATTTGAGAGAAAAGAACTTTGGAGGAAGGAATCTTTGAAAGAAACTTGAAGATCAAGAGGCTTGCTTCAACGGAGAGGTTTAGATCCGAGATCCACTACAGTTGTGCTCATTTTGAAGGTAATAAGCTGTTACCTTCACTCTTTTTCATCTAGATCTATTCTTGTTATGAGATTTGGGGTTTTTATGCCATGTTTAAAAACCATTTCGAGTTAGAGCCCAGATCTAAAGTTTCTACTTCGGATCTAAGTGTATTTTGGTCTATAGAGTCATAAAACATCAGTCTTGGGGGTGTAAGTGAAGCATTGTTGTTTTAAAACCTAGTTTGAAGTGTTTTGGGCCTAGAACTCCTTAGGTACACGTAAAGTTTGCAACTTTACGTGAGGAATAGGCTTTGGAAGAATGGATCTATAGTTTGAAGTCCCTGCATGACTCAAAAAGCCTCTGAATGTATGAAGGACTGAATAGACTCGGCGAGTCCTTCGAGTGGACTCGATAAGTAGTATGAAGATGGAGATGAACTCGACGAGTTGGATGAAAAACTCGGCTAGTCTGTTGAAGATTGCCTTGGACTCGGCGAGTCAAGTTGCGAAACCCCAAACCCTTCAAGTTGAGACCTGAATCAGTGAGTTGAGTGGGTACTCAGTGAGTTGGACAAGTCAAGACTCGGAAATCGGTAGACTCGGCGAGTCAGGGGATGACTCGTCGAGTCGAGTCGCGAATGAAAGGATCCTGAGCGTATGAACTCGGCGAGTCAGTAGGCTGACTCGACAAGTAGGGTCAACCTAGAAGGTTGACTTTGACCAGAGTTGACTTAGTTTGACTGTTGAAGGGCAGTTTGGGACTAAGTGTTGTATTGGTATTAGTAGATCGGGGAGTCATTGGAGTAGCAATGCGGGAGTCGTCAGATAGCGGTTAGAAGGGTATCAGCAAGAACTTCAGCAGTGCATTTAAGTTACCTTCCAGCAGCGGTGGGTCTACGACCACAATGCCTGCCCACCAGTAGGAGTTGTATGTTAGATGATTGTATTTGTGATATTCATCTAGGTTTGCTACTACCTGATATGTTATGTGCTAGTATGATATGATGTTATATGCCAATAGCAGTAGGGGAGATAGTCCCCAAGATTTCCGGTTGATAGGGCCGAAGAGGGGTAGTCATACCCAGTCACACTAGATAGAATATGATTATGTGATACATGTTATGTGGTAGTAGTAGTAGAGGGGTGAAATAGCCCCCAGTAACCGGTCGAGAGGACCGAAGGGGAGGCCAGCACCCAGATATGTTCGCCAGTATCCGGTCGAGAGGACCGAAGGGGAGGCGAGGACCTAGATATGCTAGCCAGTATCCGGTCAAGAGGACTGAAGGGGAGGCCAGCACCCAGATATGCTAGCTAGTATCCGATCGAGAGGATTGAAGGGGTAGGTCGGGCACCCAGATATATCTGACAGTATTTGTATGTTATATGATTGGATGGTATGTGGTACGTTGGGGGAACTCACTAAGCTTTGTGCTTACGGTTTTCATTTTTTGTGTCAGGTACTCAGTTTTCAAAAGAGGAGCTCGGGAAGATTGCAGTGCACACACCATAGTCAGTCAGATTGGGATGTTTTACTCTGATAATAAGTTTATGTTTGAAACAAATACTATGAAATTATGTTATGACTTATGATACGGTTTTTATAAATGTGGTTTTAGTAATGTTTTAAAAGAAATTTTTAGTTGTGAAAATTAGGTCGTTACAACTTCTCATGCACCAATGTAACATCACCTCAACATTTTCTCTCTCTCTCTCTCTCTTCTCTTATTACCCTCGGTCGAGAGTAACCACAAACACACACACTTACACTTTCAAACTCTCTTATAATTCCTCTCAAGGTCAAGAAAAATTCCCTCATTTCCCTTACAATTTTCGTGACTTGGTGTGTGTTTTCAAGAGGTTTTCATCAATTTTTTAACACTCTCGGTAAGTTGTTGTCATACACAAATACATGCTCTCCATTTTATGTTAAGAACTCTTCCTTACATAGGTTTATTTTGTGTTCTAGTTTCCTAGGACCATCTAAGTTTTGAAACTCCTTCCAAAGAAGCACTCAAGGTCGAAAACAACATCATCTCATCTCATCTCTTCATCAAAACCGAATCTAAACCCTAATGTGAGTTCGTACCCCTTGTTTTGTTGGTTTTACTATGTTTTATGGGAGGATACAAGTTTCTTATGTGCTAGATCTATGTAGTTGTGCATGTTTATGAGTTTTCTATGTTATGTGTTGTGATGTTGTGATGAAACTCCATAAATCTCGAAAACTCTAACAAAAACTTGATGATAATTGTGAACTAAACCACTTTATATAACTTACCTTGAAGATGAAAGTATTATACATGTTAAAGATGTCGAAAGACTAAACTAGTTCTTGTAAAGGGACCATTTTTGATAATAAAAAAAAGAATGGAATTTTTATGATACTTACGGTTTTACAAGGACTAAAAGAATCATATTTATATAAAATGGGTCTTTATGAAAATCATAGTTTTAAAAAGGGCCAAAAGTGTTAAATTTTGCATAATGGGCCTTAATATGGGCCTTCACGGTTTCATTTGGGCTAAATTGTAAATTTATGATTTTTATGGATTTAATTGTCATTTAACACAAATCTGAGCCAAAATTGTAAATTTACGTTTTTATGAGTTGAAATTGTCACTTTATTTAAATTTGAGCCTAAAGTGTTATTTTTTCAAAACTTGGGCCGAAAATATCATTTTTATCTAAATTGGACTGAAAATGTAAATTTTATATATATATATATATATATATATATATATATATATATGGGCTAAAATGTCATTTTTATCTAAATTGGGCTGAAAATGTAAATTATATATAAATAGGGCGAATATGTAAATTTTTATAATTATAGGCCGAAAACATCAACTTATATATATACTTGGGCCAAAAATGTTAATTTATATACAATTGGACTAAAGATGTAAAATTTCATGTTTATTGGGCCTTAGTGGCCCATTTACATGCTTATTGGACCTAAACTACACATTACATGTTTATTGGGCCTTGGTGGTCCTTCTACATGTCTGTTGGGCCTTCTACATTCATATACATACTCATTGGGCTTTTCAAACATAAAACGCACACGGAAACATTATATAATATAATACAATATTCGCGTAAACTCAGTTAAGGATGCTAGTGAGACATTTCGGTTGACACATCTTGAATGTTCAATCGTAGCCTGTAGTTATAAGCAGAGTCTCCTGGAGGGAGAGCGAGATTTTGTGTATAGATCTATACGGGGTGACACTACACACACGAACTATTTGCTACAGTTAGACTAGGTTAGTCTTGGGTGACAAACCTTACCTTAATCAAGTCGGCGCCTGAAAACGCCACGACATGCGAATTCATCATAAGCAAGCATGGTTAAAACGACTCACCTAGAGATCCTCTACAACATAATTTTATGGAACACCTATAAAATCTTGTTGATACGAAACATACATACACTGATATTCGATCTTAGGGTTAAGACCACAACACTCTTATAAACAAAAAATATAGGATTTTCTGGGGAAATACACAGTTAAACAATACATTTTACTTTCAATAGAAAATACACGATTTTTAACCGGATTACATCTTTATATACATTCCAATAACATAAAACACACGTGCATTAATACTTGATTTTGACACATCACGTTCAAACTGTTTTCAGAAAATATCGTATTTTCTGGCGTTTTACTAGCAATACAAAAACTTTTCATTCAAACATGCTTACGAACTCACCAACATTATATATGTTGATGTTTATAAAATAACTTGTATTATTAGGGAATCGTTAAGCGGAAGGGTCTACAAGAACATGTGAAATTTGTTGAATTTTGTTATGATCATACGTTGAATATTTTGGCATGCAACTTATGATACCATACTTGATGTAAACAATGTTGGTTGTATTTTGATATGTATGATGATGGTGTTGTCTTGCTTCAATTATATTCATTGTGTTGTCTTGTTTCAATAATATACATTGTGATGCTATTACAAGATGAAGTCACGCACAAGCCCTCGGACGTTTCCGCCGTCTGGTTCGGGGGTGTGATATAATATTTAAACATAATATTCGATGTAAAAAATGTACGTTGTTATATTACATGTGTGATGATGATGATGTTATGTTTCAATTATATATTATGTGATGATACTACAAGGATGAAGTCATGCGCAAGTTCCCAGACGTTTCCGCCGTCAGGTTCGGGGGTGTGACAATTTTGGATTGACTGAGTAGTATGTACATTTCGTTTTCCTTCCTAATAACGTGTGAAAGTGGTCTAAAGCACGATTCCAAAAACTTTGACCCTTTTTTTCGCTGCCGACATCCCCGTCTTGTGATATGAAAATACAAGCTTTAGCTCAGTGGCGATGCTAGAACAGAAACCCACATTGTTCACTATTTAAATTAAACGGAAATATAGGTAACAAATTTTTTATCAGCGAGTTGGGTCGGTAGTGAACGGTGATGACGACCATGAAAAGTTAAAGTTTTTTTTGCTACTTAAATCTTCGTCCGTGCGTAATTCTGAGGGCGGACGCTTGAATGTTGAATCAATATTCATGATTTTTCTTTTTATTTTATCTAATTTTAAGTTGTATTGAGTTATTTCTTAATAGGTAATATTCTAAGTGAACTAAATATTTGTGTTACTAGATATAAAAGATGGGGAAAAAAGTCTTGTTTTATCTCAATATTTTTGCCAAAGTGGTTCACTCATAAAATTTAAGGTAGGTCATATATATTTTTTATATATTGTTTGTTATAAAAGAAAAGAACTTAGGTGGGTCAAGTGACCCACCTTGGGCCTATATATACTTACCACTGCTTTAGCTAAAGCTTCCTCCTTGTCTTCGGTCCAATGCGTAGTTTTTTTGGATCTTTTGATTTTTTTTGCCTTCTACGATTTGGTAGTGTTTCTTCAACCTGTTCGTCGTCATCGTCATTGTTGAGGTTTATAGGTTCTGATTGAGATAATAGAACTTGAGATGGTTATGAAGGTTGTGGTTGAATATGTTGATGTTGAGAAGTTTGGGGTTTAAAGTCTAGAAATTGGGGTTCATTGAATTGTGGTAGTGTTTGTTGTTGGTAGTAGGTTGGGTGGTATGGCAGATTGGTGAATAGAGGTTGTTGTTGGTTCGGAGATGTTATCAATTGCATGCAACTAAGATTTGGAAATGGATTGTTTGAGGAGTTTGGAGTGGGTGAGGTATTTTGATTTGGGTCCATAGATAGAAGATAAAAATATATGAGAAGAGAGTGTTTTTTGTAGTGTAAAATGTTCATAAAATAGTGGATATTTGTAGTTGTAGTTGATAGGTTTTTAAATTGAAAAAAGATTTTTTTTTCTTAATGTATAATGGTAAGAATTTGGTCAAAATGACCGTTACCAACTTTAACCTTCTCCCATTGGACGACTCCTTCCGTCTTTGGACTCACGCCATAGTCAGAGCACCGGCCTAAGGCGGTGTTCACGTGTCTCCACCGGTGCCAAGTCAGCATCAGGGGTGTGTTTCCTCTCCCACTTCAGGCAGCATAAGGGTATCCACAATGCATTGAACTTTATAAAGTTTAATGAAGTGTCATATCATCATTCATTAATCCATATAACTATATTCATTTTTATCCCACAATGCATTGAACTCTACATGTTTGATGAAACATAATTAAAAAACATTTATTTATTTAATAACTAAAAATACATTAATAAAAATAAACTAAAAAAATGCTTTCATTAAAAAAAGGAAACATAATAATTAAAAGACATTAAATAAAAATAAAATATAGAAAACTATAATAACTACAAATATTGTATTTTATTTCGATATCCATACAACGGTTCCTTTAAATATATCGTTCCACCTATGATTTTATCCCCCTCCCTTACACTTTGTAAGTTTACATTTACTCCATATACCTCAAAAAAATTTGAAACCTAAATTAAAATCCATTGTGCTTATCTGCTCCTCACTCCACCTTAGATCACTACTTTGTCCTATGAGAAACGAAACCATCAAGAGTTAGGGGTCACACTCTATCGTTCATTCTATCATAGTATGGATGGATTATGTCTTTCAATAGTCACTTATCGCACAAAATACCATAGTGGAAACCTTAGAATCTGAAGTACCTCTTAGTAAGTATTGCCTCTATCAAATGAAATCAACTTCGACCGTTCATTTTTAGGCTTTCATTCTTCAATATGGTAACTATTTCATTGAAGTACTACAACATTAAATAATCGGTGAAGGGGCTGAAACATAGCATTAAAAGACATTGATTACTAGGAAAAGAAGAATTTGAAGAGGTAGGGAATGTGAAAGCAAAAATAAAAAACAAAGAAGCCACATTAATCCTTGTCATTCTTTTACTTGTTTTGAAATTATACTAACTTCAATCTACAAGATACTAAATAATGATTAAGAAAATATCTAAGGAAGTTAGGCTGAATAAAATTAGTTTTCATATAATGCACTTGCAGTTCTGGTTTATACTTTTAAAGAGTAAGTCATATTCTTTACTATTTGATTTTGTGGGTTATGATTTCATTATCTTTTGGCGGTTACGTGGTTATTACTCACTAAATTTTTAATAGTTTGAATTATAGGAACATATGAAACATTTTAAAAGTTATAGGATATAGATCAATGATTGATTTGTGGTCTCATTAGGAAAAGGACTAATGTGCTTGTTATGACAAAAAGATCCCAACCCACTTGTGCTCCAGACATATTGTAGTTTTGTTTAAGTTGTTTCTATTAATACAAGCACAAAATCATGTCTTTGAGGGCCTTTTTGTTTTATACAAATGTTAGCTATGGATTCACTCCATGTGTATTACTGTAATTATGATTACAAATACGATCATTAGTCTTTGGGCACAAGAAAAATCAATTGGCATGCTCCATCAGGTAATCTAAGGATGGTTACCCTTCCCTATTTCTTTTAATTTTGGCTAATAGTTGATTGGTAATTTGATAATCATATGTCCTCTCCTTAACATAATCTACCAGGTCTTGAATTTTTTAAAGTATAATGTTATTGTTAGTACAATTTACATCTATGGTAATTTTTTAAAGTATAATGATATTGTTGGTACATTGTGCATCTATATTTCTTGTTAATATTGTAGCAAATAGTTACATAAATTGTCACAATACCAAATAATTACATAAAATGGTCCCTGTTGTAGCAATTTTTTTACAAAAATGGTGTATGTGGCAGCTAAATGTTACAGAAAAAGTCCATATGATAGTAAAATGTTACGAAAATAGTCCATGTGATAGTTTACTACTACATACACCATTTTTGTAACAGTTCATTGTCATAGGGACCATTTCTATAACAGTTTGTTGTCACAAGGACATTTTTGTTACATTAAACTATCACATGGACCATGTCAGTAACAGTTTGCTACAACATGGACCATATATGTAACTATAAACATTTCAACATGGACCATTTATGTAACTATTTTGTACAACGGGGACCACTTTATTGATTTATGTAAATGCAAATTGTACCAATAATAACATTCTACTTTAAATTATCAGGTATGATAATTTTTGAAGTATAATTTTAGTCCCATAGACAAAACAGAAATTGTCATTTTATAGTATACTGGTATTCCCATCATCCTCTATTTTGTACTTTTAATTATCAGGTCTAGTACGACATTACCACGTACCACATGAACCATTTATGTAGATGCATACTATAATTTTTAAAGTATAATTCTAATCCCATGCAAAAGTGTTAATACTCTTATTGGTTCATGATAAATCTCCTTTAGTATTACACTATATATTAATGACAATATTATTATGCATTTGCATTTAAATCAAGTTCTTGATAACTTTCTTATGGTTCCCAATAACCTTTCTTTAAAGAGCTTAAGATCCTCATCTGAAAGTCATCTCAACAATGGTAATTACTTTTAACTCGGTTAACTAAGTGATCTACGCATTTTTATATATCATGTTTATTGGTTATATTTCTTTATATTTTTATATGATGTATTATGTATAATATGTAATTTTTTGTAACTTGGATAACCAAGAGGATCAATTGTATGAAGTTCGAAACCAATCAAGTTCCTTATTGTATTTAGCACAACAACTATGTAGTTATATAATATTGTATTTTGAGTAGTAGTGCAACATTTAGATTTGTTAAACTTTTTTGAAGACGTTTATGTTGTAACTATACTAAATATATTGTTTTGATAAATTTGAATTGATGTGATGATATTATGTTTCTATTTATTATCTTAATTGTCTTGTTATTATTTTATATTCCATTTAAAATAAAAATAAAATCGAACTTAATTTATTAATATAAATTTTTTATATAAAAAAGTGTCATTAAAAGCATGAAAATAATATTTATTTTAGTAGTTCAATAGTGTCATAAAATAGTGCCACTAAAACGTATAAATGTTTTAGTGGCATAATAAAAAACTGCCACTAAAACCCAAGCTACAACATCACAATCAAAAAGTGCCACTAAAGGTCTTTAGTGCTGTAACATTCGATTCTAGGTATTTTCCTTTTTGGTCCTTGAATTTTAAAATATTTTACGAAAATGGTCCCCTTGTATGGTGGGCATACATTTATGTACGCTTAGCGTACATGCGCGCCTTGGATCGTGGAGCTTAGCCACGTACGTTGGGTATACATGGTGTACACACGACGTATGTAGCCAAAGATTAAACCCTAATTTTTAGGGCATGAGCCCTATTTCAGCAACATTATGGCCTTTGGACACTCATCCTCATTAGCCTCCACTGCTATTCACATCCCATTTAACCCTAGTTTATCCTTTTTAGTGTTCTTGAGCTTGGAAGTGACTTTTGTGACATTTTCGTGTGTTTTCAAGAAGAATAAATTGGAGACTAAGCATTTGTTGAGGTTGAGCTTCTAGATCCATAGACTTCATCAACCTAGGAAGCTTTTGAAGGTAAAAATTTCTTACCTTGATGATTCATTTTGGTTGTTATAGTTTAGGCTTGTTTATGTGTTCATTTTGGTCCCATGGGTTCTTTTGTGAGTTTGGGAAACTCCAGAAGTTATAAGTGTTAGATCTCAGTCCCTTTGATGTTTTAGATATATAAAAATGTCACCTTGGTGGTTGATATGAGTCAATGCATGAATTTATGTCCTTAATGTGAGCCTTGTTGGACAAAAATGAATTTTGGGTTCCATTAAGACATGCTAAGGCATAAAGTTGTCAACTTTATGTCTTAGAACCCCATAATAGTCGAGATATGAAAGTTGGATCGAGTGGCTGTAAGGATTAAGCACCAAATGGCTTATGGTGGTAAGAAGCTCAATATGTTGAGTGTACCAAGGGCTACACAATGTGTATTGGCAAGCGGATGAGTAGGCCGAGCATACAGAGCATACGTCGAGCATACACCTCTTAGTGGGCTTGTGGACTTCGTGTGGGCTTTGGACCTTTGGTCCTTAGTTAGTTTTGGGTTTTGACCTGTTTAGGGTAGGTAAGCCTTTGAATTCTGTTAGTAGGCTTTAAGATGTATGAGTTGGGCCTTTTGTGCCTTGGGGCCTATTATTGTATTTTAGCCCAAGGTTGGTTAGGCTCATTATAGGAAAGGTAAATGGGTCTTTATCTTAGGAGTATGGACTTGGGGCTTAGGCCCAAGATTACGATTTATAACCTATCTCTGATTAGGGTAATTTGTGTATGTTTAGTGTGGGATTTTCTGGTTCAGGAGTCGAGTAGTTTCACCGGATTAGGGTGAGTTTTCTCACTGTATCAATGGGTCGAAGGCAGCAAGGCCGACCTTTTATTTGTGATATAAGGTGTTAGATATATTTGAGATATGTATATGAAAGACCAGGATTCTTCCCTTGGCAAATGTATGAAAGATTAGGATTTGACCCCTGTCAACTATATGAAAGACCAGGATATGACCCCTGACATTTGTGTGAAAGACTAGGATCTGGCCCCTGATAATTGTAAGCAAGACCTAGATTTGGCGCTCGAAAGTAAATTATTTGTAATACTATGGTTTGACCCATAACACTATGTTGTTTATATTTGGTATACGGTACTACGGGGAAACTACCTAAGCTTTAGCTTACGGATTATATTTGTTGTTTCAGGTACTTGCGATACTAAAGGGAAGGGCCTGACGTGATGGCATAACATTCACTCCTTAATATTTTCCGCATTTTTGATATTGTACTATGATGATTTAACATTATTGTTACGTGATGGTTTTTGCAACAATGTGATGGTTGTAACTCTTGTTTTTAAAAAGAAAAATTTTATCCTAGTTTTGGGTTGTTACAAGTTGGTATCAGAGCCTTGGTTTGAGGGATTCGGGAATATTTTCAGGTGTGTAAGAACTCAAACTAAGGAAATGATAATCTTTTCAAAATAAAAAGAACTTAAATTTTCGAAAAAGAATCTTTTAAGCAAAGTGGGAGTCCAATGTGTGCAATCAGTCGAGCTTAAGTAAGTGTTTCCTAATTTACCCATACCTATGTATTGTGATTAGTATGCTTAATATGTGAACTATTGTAACATCCCAATTAAATAGAATAATTAAAATAATAAACCCGGAACCCCAAGAAGTAATTTTACTATTATTTTATATTATTATTGTTCAAAGTCAAATAATAATTAGTGGGATGTTGATTTCGGGGTGCCAAATGATATACTTGTGATTTCTGAGGGTTAAAGAGTAAATACCAGACTTAATCTGAGAAGGATTCTTGAAGTCAAGGTAGAAATGGTAATTTATGGATCTTAATTGAGAATAATTTGTAGAGGAGGGGTTGTTTTGTAACTTTTAGACTTATATTGAAAAGGGTTATGGGAGCAAGGGTTTAAACGGTAAATTAAGGATTTGTTTTGAAAGAAATAGGAAAGGAGGGATCGGTTGTGTCAATGTGGGATAATGTTTCCATGAAGCGGGTATATAGCCTAAACTGTTCCATTATCTCAAACCCTAATCCTAGGGGGTGTTTGGGATAGCTTTTTCAAACCAAAAAGTCCTTTTTAGAAAAGAACTTTTTGATTCATATCTTTTTCCAAAAGATGGTTTTAAAATGCGTTTGTTTAAACTTTTGAGGGGGGAAAGAGAAAAAATGCAAAAGTTGACAAAAGTCACACATACGTGACTTTTTAAAACCCTCCTTTTCCTTCTTCTCAAAAAGCTATTTTAAAAGATCTTTTTTAATTACCAAACAAATTTTAAAACTTTTGACTTTTTGGAAAAGCCAAAAGTCTCAAAAGTCATTTTAAAAGCAAAGCCAAACACCCTCCTACTATTATGCATCGGCCGCCAACCCACCTCCTCTTCATCCTCCATACGCCATCACCGGTTTCCCTTCTTGTGCTCCGACCAGATGGAGTTCCGACAACCGCCGCCTACTGCCTCACCATCGAGTGGTCGTCACACTTTGCTGCCGGACACCATGCGAACGAAAAAACCACCAGGAGAGACTTTGAGGGGGTGTGTTAACGTTATCAGATGCTCCTTCTCCTCTTCTTCTTCTACTCCGCGTTCAGCCAACGCCGCCGATGTCGCTAGGGTCCTCAAACGTCACCGTTGTTGTTGTCATAAGAGTCATTGTTGTCGCCGATGGTGTTGCTTCCGCCGCCGGACTCAACCACCAATCCGTTTAATACTAAGTGGGTACCGGTTTCCTATGGATAGTGTAACATCCGAAAAATACAACCAATTTGAATTTTTCAAAACAACCTGATTTTCATTAAAATGTTTACAAAAAGGTTTTCAATACAAGTCATTAGAGTATTCCCAGAATCACACTGCTACAAAATCATGAGGAGCGGTACGATCGCGCCTTCGCCTTGCCACAGTCTCCTAAAGAACCTGAAAAACATTAAACCACAACTGTAAGCCCGAAAGCTTAGTGAGATACCCCCAAAATACCAACCACGTATACGCCCTTCCAGGCTACGACCTCCCGGTCCAAGACATATAAAACATACATAACATAACAGAACATAGAACAACCATGCATATCGGGTCTACCGTGTGACTGGTCCGCCGTATCGGGCCTTCAGTCCAACGGATCCATCCTCCGGGTCTAGTCATGTCCTTCGAGTCTACAGTGGGGTTGGTCCGCCCGCATCGGGCCTTCAACCCACCTGGTCCACTCTCTGAGTCTACAGTGTGACCGGTCTGCCCGCATCGGGCCTTCAGTCGGCCTGGTCCACTCTCCGAGCCTCGGCACGTCTGGTCTGCCCTCGTGGGGCCTACAGCCTATCCGGACCGCTCGCTGGGCCTTCGGAACAACCGGTCCGCCCTGGGTATCTTGGCCTACAGCAAAAAGCAGGACCCGCCTCAACCCATCTCCAGTCCAAACAACCATGTGCACAAAACATACATTCATATAACAGTCATAGTCAACAAACCGAGCAAGCAGATCACATAGCATATCATTACCCTAACCGGGTTACCGACCTAACCGGTCACTAGCATAGCATCACCCTGTATATCGGGAAAACTGACCTTAACAAGGCCTCCTAGCATGTACCATCCTAGCTACCAGGATGCAGACACATCAAACAATAGCGTAATAACCATAACCGAATCTCAATACAATAAAGGGCCGACCTTGGTGCCTTAGACCCTGTTGATATAGTGAGGATAACTCACCTCGAAACTGTCGGCTGAAAAGATAAGATCCCGCTGCTCCGAACTCTGCCACGAACTCCTCCACTGAACATCAAAACATACAACTCAATAAATACCCTTAATAACCAAAATACCCCTGGAAAACAACTGGTCAACCATGGACAAGTCAAAGTCAACCCCTGACTGACCCTACTCGCCGAGTCAACCCGATGACTCGCCGAGTCCATATGTTCAGATCTTCTTTCAAGCAGCGACCCAACTCGCCGAGTCACCCCAAGACTCGTCGAGTCCAACAACTCTGAGTCCACTCGCACCCAACTCACCGAGTCATCCCTTGACTCACCGATTCATCGACTCAACTAGAAATATTGGGACTTCCTCGACAAGACTCGCCGAGTCCAAATGGACTCGTCGAGTCCAAGGCCATCTTCAACCTACTCGCCGAGTTGTTCTTCCAACTCGTCGAGTCCCAGGCCATCTTCAAGCAACTCGTCGAGTCCACCCATGTGACTCGTTGAGTACCACCGTTCTGAATCCATACAGAAGCATCTCAGGCCATGCAATTAATCCAAAACATAGATCCAACCTCCTACAATCCATCCATCACGTAAAGTGGCAAACTTTACGTGAATCTAACGAGATCTAAGCCATATTCACCTTAAAACCAAGGTTTGGGACATGGTGGCTTCACTAAGTACTCAAACACAGGAACTTTAATGCACTCTAGGCCTTCAATATTCCAGATCTGAGGTAGCAACCTCAGATCTATCCTCCAAACTCCAAAACATTCCAAGACATACTCCCCACAAACCCCAAAATGATGAAACTAGGAATGCACAGCCTAAGGACGAAGATATTACCTCCAAAAGATTCCTTAATAGCAGCCAAACTCGAATTCAAGCAAAGCCCTTTGATCCAAGCCACTTCTCCTTTAAGATCTCTTCAAACAACACCTCTCCAAGCTCTAATTTGCTCCACAAATGATCTCTCCACGTATCTAGGGTTTCTGGAACTCAAGGGGGGAATAAGGGAGGCCGTGGAGGAGTATAATGCTCTTTATATAGGGCTCAACCCCGAAAATTAGGGTTTTCTCCATACAGCACCTACTCGCCGAGTCCATCTAGGGACTCGCCGAGTAGGCCACTTGACACGCGACCATGACCGCGACCTGACTCGTCGAGTCTATCCATGGACTCGCCGAGTCATCCTCTAAAACTTACACTTTTAGCCCTTCAACTCTACTCTTGCGATTCCGGGATGTTACAATTCTCCCCCACTTAAATTAGGCTTCGTCCTCGAAGCCTACAGCATCTCATCTTGAAATTACTTCCCACGACGCGCCACTTGACCTTGACCGAACCAAGTCCCTCAAGGTACAACCATAGAACTGGAAGCTCACTTTCTCCTTCCATACGGTGTCCCCACCACCTACTCAAACCGGGCACCAACTGTACCCTCCGATAACCACACTCAACAACCGAGAATTATCCATGATGCCCTACTGCTCCAATTCTCATCTTTCACTTGACTCATATGGCTATAAAGCCACGGACCATCGGATTCCCGATCTGAATTCCACTCTATCCATCCCATGACGATCGAAAGACCCATTCTTCCATTTCGGAGCAACTCCTCCGGGTTCTTCTCTCGCAATCACACACACATGCTGATCTAGCTCTAGCACCCTCAGGTTTGGAAAAACTGATACACTGATGATATCCTCGAACATCCTTCCAGGATGAACCGCTAAAACATAGCCAAAACCCTGATCAAAATCACGCTGAGAGTCCAAGACTCTCCCTTTGTATCCCTCCGAACCCCTCTCCCTGGCTCTACACCGCGGTATTCCCTCTACGCCCAGAGCAACATATCAAGTCGAATGAGCTTTTATTCCACCGCCGCAACACACTACTCAAAGACCATCGACGGACCACTCCAATCATAACTCTACACTGCCGCTTTCACTTCCGTGAATTCGCACTCCCTTTTCGGAATTCCATTCCTCCCTCTTTCCTTATCAAGGAAACCACTCGTCCGCCCAGTCACCATGGTGCTCATCCCACGCTACATTACCTCTTTAAAGCGTGCCCAACATCCATGCATCACCACTACTCTGACTCTCATCACAGGGACTCTCAAGCCCATGCACTACCTTCACTGCTCAAGATTGCTACCCGGGGCCAGACCTCCCAATGTAATCACACTGCAACATACGCAACCCATAACCTCAATCCGATCCAACAATACTCGCAGAGTCTTCAGCATGGCTGGACCGCCTCCCCAGGCCTTCAGCCAATCAGGACCACTCTCAGAACCTTCAGCCAATCTGACTGGACCGTCCTCCGAGCCTTCGGTCTGACTGGTATGCCTACCGGCTTACAGTCTATCCGGACCGCTCAACTAGCATTCATCACTCCGAACCATCCCTTCGGGAAATCCTCCCGTGCATACCGTTCTAGCCCTCTAGGGGCTCCGAACTCTATCTCCATCATACATGCTCGATCCCGGCCTGCTCCCATGCCTTCCTCA
Organism: Lactuca saligna; assembly: GCF_052625555.1. NCBI lineage: Eukaryota > Viridiplantae > Streptophyta > Magnoliopsida > Asterales > Asteraceae > Lactuca > Lactuca saligna. Next base: position 209,937,678 of record NC_136420.1, read on the forward strand.
ATCAACTGCTCTAGGTCTGTATTCCGCCCCGCACGCCTGTTACTCACTCATACGAGCCTGCTCTCGACTAATAGAAATACCGCTGAATTCCCCAAGCAGCTAAACAACCTCTCAGGCCCAACGATCATCCGGAGAATTTCCAATTCCCCCCCCACTTAAGACACTGACAGTTAGTCACCGGTTGCGATCACCGATCTCCCCAAGCAACCTTGCAGGAATCAACACATGCACTCAAAAATGTTTTTCACCAGCACCAACAATTTTCATACAATCATGTTCCCATGCTGCACAACCTGCTCGAAAGGAACCCAATCTTCAACTATCAATTCCTCAGACTACAGAATCTAACTGTCCTTTAAACCAACGCCGCATCCGCCACCAATCCTCACAAGGATAATCAACGATAGCTCGAAGTACAAATCCATAACCATAACGATCCTTCAGGAAACAAAAGATACTAAAACGAAATCTCAATCACAACTCGCCAAACCCTCAAGGAACAACGGATACCACACGAAAACCCGAAACGCAATTCAACAAAACCAACAGATAACAATACTCCACAACAATCATAAATAATCAAAACATCAGAAAGAAACATACCCGCAGCAGCAAGCTGAAAAACACGACCCTAAGCCCTTGGGGGCTCCGCTCCACCCTGATCTCCACCTGTGATCCTTAACGTAGCCGGTGCTGGAGCCTGCACCGGTCCTGCAGCAAGCCGTGGACAGTTGACCTTCAAATGTCCAACCTGATGACAATGATAGCATATCCTCAAATCCCGAACCGGCACTGACTGCCGACAATCCCTCGCATAGTGTCCCTCCTTTCCGCACTTGCGGCATGCTCCACCGGACCGACAAACCCCGGCATGACCCCTTCCACACTTTCCACAGATGTGGCCACCCTGATCTCCCATCCTGGAATCAACGGTCTTAGACCGTTTCGTCGCCGGCTGCGACTGAACCGGAGCTTGCCTCAGCTCACGCATCTGTAACTCAATCTCTAACTCACGCCGCCTGGCGGCCTCCTGCAACTCCAGCAAAGTCTCGCACCTCTGCGCAGACACAAACTGTCTGGTGTCTCTCTTTAGCATACTCAGATATCGGGACATCTGAGCCTGCTCCGAAGCGAACTCAGGGCAAAACATCGCCCTCTCAGTAAACATCCTGGTGATTTCCGTCACCGATTCCGAATCCTGTTCCAGCTCCAAGAACTCCTGAGCCAACCTCTCCCTCTCGACCTGCGGAACATAACAAGTGCTGAACATCTCCCTGAACCGATCCCATGAAATCGCAGCCCTCTGCGCATCCGAGTACGACCCTGTGGTCAGTCTCCACCAATCCTTTGCTCCGAGCCTCAACAGGTTCAAAGCACACCTCACCCTCTGATCAGCAGGGCATGAACACATGAAGAAACATCCCTCCACATCTGATAACAACCTCATAGCAACGATCGGATCCTGAACTCCATCAAAAGTGGGAGGCTTCGTATTATCGAAGTCCTGATACTGAAAACCTCTACTGGCTCCTCCCCCTCCCGCTGCTACTGCTGCGGTAGCCGCCGCGGCAGCCGTCTCCGTGAGAACCGCATAGCGCTCATCAAAATACTCCACCATGGCGGTCTTGATCGACCAAAACAACTCTGGCAGCTCAGCCCGAAACAATGCGGCAACCTCATCATGCAAGATCTCACGAATCCTCGCATCCAACTCATGCGTACTCATCTGGCTGACAACCTCGGGTTGTACAGACCCACCCGGAACTCCCTCTCCGGCTCCTGATCCTGACCCGGATCCACTCCCAGCGTGCCCTGAAATCTCCATACTGAAAATAAAACACCAAATCTCAGACATATTCCACTATCCCGGGAACCGGCTCTCATCCCAACCCTAGAGGTCATGGTTTCCCTGATACGCGTATGAGTCTGTGCTTTCAGTAGTACGGGCCCATACTACCTTCCACACCAACCCATATTTGTATGAAGTACTCCCACAACACCCTAGCGATACACATAACATCGCGCTATCCTCACAACTAGAGGAACACTAGAAATCTCTCACAAGGAACCCTAGGCTAGCAGGCATCATAAATCAGGCAACTCATCAATAAATCCTGAAGACCCCTAGCCTAACTCTAGCATGCTGATCTATTAAAGCTCAATAAAACAATTGTCATGTATGGTGTTTTGGGGTTACTTACTGGCTCTGGCTGATCATACCTCCGCGTCCTCCTTTACTTATTTTGAAAACCATTTTAAATTCTCTTTTGAAAACTCTCCTCGATTTGAGACTGGAGTCACACAAGTGTTCCTCCAATTCACTCAAACCAAGGCTCTGATACCAACTTGTAACATCCGAAAAATACAACCAATTTGAATTTTTCAAAACAACCTGATTTTCATTAAAATGTTTACAAAAAGGTTTTCAATACAAGTCATTAGAGTATTCCCAGAATCACACTGCTACAAAATCATGAGGAGCGGTATGATCGCGCCTTCGCCTTGCCACAGTCTCCTGAAGAACTTGAAAAACATTAAACCACAACTGTAAGCCCGAAAGCTTAGTGAGATACCCCCAAAATACCAACCACATATACGCCCTTCCAGGCTACGACCTCCCGGTCCAAGACATATAAAACATACATAACATAACAGAACATAGAACAACCATGCATATCGGGTCTACCGTGTGACTGGTCCGCCGTATCGGGCCTTCAATCCAACGGATCCATCCTCCGGGTCTAGTCATGTCCTTCGAGTCTACAGTGGGGTTGGTCCGCCCGCATCGGGCCTTCAACCCACCTGGTCCACTCTCTGAGTCTACAGTGTGACCGGTCCGCCCGCATCGGGCCTTCAGTCGGCCTGGTCCACTCTCCGAGCCTCGGCACGTCTGGTCTGCCCTCGTGGGGCCTACAGCCTATCCGGACCGCTCGCTGGGCCTTCGGAACAACCGGTCCACCCTGGGTATCTTGGCCTACATCACAAAGCAGGACCTGCCTCAACCCATCTCCAGTCCAAACAACCATGTGCACAAAACATACATTCATATAACAGTCATAGTCAACAAACCGAGCAAGCAGATCACATAGCATATCATTACCCTAACCGGGTTACCGACCTAACCGGTCACTAGCATAGCATCACCCTGTATATCGGGAAAACTGACCTTAACAAGGCCTCCTAGCATGTACCATCCTAGCTACCAGGATGCAGACACATCAAACAATAGCGTAATAACCATAACCGAATCTCAATACAATAAAGGGCCGGCCTTGGTGCCTTAGACCCTGTTGATATAGTGAGGATAACTCACCTCGAAACTATCGGCTGAAAAGATAAGATCCTGCTGCTCCGAACTCTGACACGAACTCCTCCACTGAACATCAAAACATACAACTCAATAAATACCCTTAATAACCAAAATACCCCTGGAAGACGACTGGTCAACCATGGACAAGTCAAAGTCAACCCCTGACTGACCCTACTCGCCGAGTCAACCCGATGACTCGCCGAGTCCATATGTTCAGATCTTCTTTCAAGCAGCGACCCAACTCGCCGAGTCACCCCAAGACTCGTCGAGTCCAACAACTCTGAGTCCACTCACACCCAACTCACCGAGTCATCTCTTGACTCACCGATTCATCGACTCAACCAGAAATATTGGGACTTCCTCGACAAGACTCGCCGAGTCCAAGGCCATCTTCAACCTACTCGCCGAGTTGTTCTTCCAACTCGTCGAGTCCCAGGCCATCTTCAAGCAACTCGTCGAGTCCACCCATGTGACTCGTCGAGTACCACCGTTCTGAATCCATACAGAAGCATCTCAGGCCATGCAATTAATCCAAAACATAGATCCAACCTCCTACAATCCATCCATCACGTAAAGTGGCAAACTTTACGTGAATCTAACGAGATCTAAGCCATATTCACCTTAAAACCAAGGTTTGGGACATGGTGGCTTCACTAAGTACTCAAACACAGGAACTTTAATGCACTCTAGGCCTTCAATATTCCAGATCTGAGGTAGCAACCTCAGATCTATCCTCCAAACTCCAAAACATTCCAAGACATACTCCCCACAAACCCCAAAATGATGAAACTAGGAATGCACAGCCTAAGGACGAAGATATTACCTCCAAAAGATTCCTTAATAGCAGCCAAACTCGAATTCAAGCAAAGCCCTTTGATCCAAGCCACTTCTCCTTCAAGATCTCTTCAAATAACACCTCTCCAAGCTCTAATTTGCTCCACAAATGATCTCTCCATGTATATAGGGTTTCTGGAACTCAAGGGGGGAATAAGGGAGGCTGTGGAGGAGTATAATGCTCTTTATATAGGGTTCAACCCCGAAAATTAGGGTTTTCTCCATACAGCACCTACTCGCCGAGTCCATCTAGGGACTCGCCGAGTAGGCCACTTGACACGTGACCATGACCGCGACCTGACTCGTCGAGTCTATCCATGGACTCGCCGAGTCATCCTCTAAAACTTACACTTTTAGCCCTTCAACTCTACTCTTGCGATTCCGGGATGTTACAGATAGCTTACTCAGAAGTGTCATTGTGTTTGCATGTTGCTTGGATGAGATTCAAGAAGACTCGCCACCAATGTGGGGTGGTGGTTGTCAACGCAAGACCGCCACCAACCACCACTTGGTTGCTTTTTGTGGGCGATTAATCTAGTGTGTGCGTGCTTCATTTTTGTTTCGCAAGCTTATGGGTGTCTTGGGTTGCTGCTGCTAGAAAAATACCCAAGAAGAACCACCATGGTTATCGGCCAAGGTGGCTGCCGCCTCAAGGACAGCCATGGCGGGTGTGTATGCTGTTGTTGCTGTGTGTAATTAGTGTGTGTGTTATTTTTTATGAGAGTGTGTGTGTTGAGTGTTGTTGTATGTTGTAATAACATGGGAATAATGAAAGAAAAGTCTAAACCACCACCGTAGGGTGGTGGCTGCCGCCTCCGGCCGCCGTACCGAGTGGCGGTGTGCTTACCTTGTTGTGTTTGACTCGTTTAGTGGATGCTTGGTCAAAGTGGGCCCAATGAATCCCTAATGGGTCAAGGAAAATCTAATTAACCGAAAGAGACCCTAGTGGGCCCAATAAGGCCCAAAGTGACCTAAAATCCCAACCAATGGATTAATGGGTTAGTATTGGGTTGGAAAACCTAATCATGGTTTGGAAAACCCTAATGGTAGAAAACCCTAATTTGTGGGAAATCGATCGACACTCACACACCGAAATTATTTGATAAACTTGAAATGTTAAATAATAATCATGGGCAAACTAACTTAAGGCAATAATGGACTTAATGGATTAAGTCCTTAATGGGTTAAGTAAGAAACACTTAATGGGTTATGCCAGTTAGGTAGATCTGTAGGACTACCTGTATTGTTATATGATTATCTGCATGCTCAGTAGTTGTGTTATATGTTGATATGTTATGTGGGATAGGTTGAGGTGATCCTGTTCCGTGCGGTAGCCAGCAAACCCGCGAGCATTCTAGATACGGGCTAAGGGAGACTCATACTGTGGGCTCGATGGTAATCCAGATGTGAGTTGTAGGCCCGTAAGGCAATCCAAACTCACACTGTGGGCCCAGGGGTAATCCAATCAGTGGAGCATTCCAGATACGGGCTGAGGGAGACTCGTACTGTGGGCTCGGTGGCAAGCTAGATGTGAGATGTACGCCCAGGGGTAATCTAGTCTATAAAATTGTGGACCCGGTTCATGTTGTTTAGTTTGTTATGTTATAATATTGCTGATATTGTTATGTGGATTGTATGTGTATCAGTATTGTGGGGGTAACTCACTAAGCTTTGTGCTTACAATTTCATTTTATTGTTTCAGGTGCTTCAGATGACTTGACAAGACGAAGGCATGACCGTACACATCCTCATGTTTTGGACTTATGGTTTCTAGGATACTCTGATATTAAACTATTTTGAAAACACTTTGTAATAACTAATGGCTTTTGGATGGTTGAAAAAGTTTTAAACTAGCTTGATGTTTATGGGTGTTACAACTACATGCTAGATTAGGGCTAAGGATACTTGTAGGAATTATATGATATAACTGTCGGATTTTCATGAATCCTTATAGCTCGATAGAATTTGAAGCCATGTATTACTTGGAATTAATATCGTCTCAGTTATTTTCTATGTGTATGCTTTCAATTTTGTATATTCTTAGGATTGTACAGACCTAGAATGATCTATTTAGCCTCATTTCATGTTCCTTGCTTAGTTGTAGACTTAGGGTAAAATCTTCATTCGACAGTCTATGCGATCCTATTTTTTGTACAACTTTCATGCATAAGGAAACCAATGGCGTTGATTGAGGTTCTTTTGTACTGCTAGTGGTAAGAGTTAAGAGTTCCTAGAAGAGTCTAGGATGTATATATATATATATATATATATATATATATATATATATATATATATATATATATATATATATAGGATATATGTTGTGTAGCATAGGTAGTTCTTGGTTGTAGTATGGTAAGTTAGAGGAATCAATATCTACCTTGAGGAAGGTACAAGTAGGTGTAGAAAATAGTATTGGGCTCGTACTACTTGAAGCACATGACCTATACGTGAGAAGAGTGTAGATCTGGGGATTCTAAGGGTACCTGTGTGTTGCGATATTAGCTCCAGTGTTTGCTGTTTTTTTATATTTTGTGTTTCATTTTGAGGATGGTCGTTGCTCTTTTGGGATCAGTAGGTATTGGTTTTGGCTCTGGATCGGGTTCATGTTCTGGCTCTGGCTCTGTCACACCCCAAACCAAGGATGGCGGAAACGTCTGGGGTGGCGGACATCATGTATAGTATCACAACAACGAGTATAATAGTGCTCGAAGTAAATACAACCATCATAAATATAATTGAAAAAGTTACACCAAAGTATATGTTTACATGTTTCAAAATCAATTACATTATGATGACAAAATAAATTGTTTGACGATTTAACATCCCATCATCAAAGCACTGATGTTTTCATGTTTCACTGATTTCCTGAGAATACAAGTAGTTTTGAAAAAGTGTCAACAATTAAGTTGGTGAGTTCATAAGAGTTTTGTTTGAGGAAGAAACTGTTTTCCTTGTAAAAGCAATAGAGTTTGATTTCCAGAAAATCCAATATGTTCTTAGTTAAGTGTGAAACGAATATTCCTATATTATGTGATAATGAACCCTAGAAAGACCCGTACATTTCTTTTATAATCATCCATCGAATATAAGTTATATAAGATTTAAGTTAAATAAACCGTAGAATATAGTGGGTCTGCCCTAGGTCCACAACCCAACGAGGAAAAGGAGATGAGGCGGGCCCACCAATTCTAAGTCGATTGATACTAGATTCTTATACAACTCTAGCATACACTTAGCAACTATAGCTGCAGTCTAACAATTCTAGATGAAATATAGTTTTAATATCATAAAAGTTATTTTATGTGAACCTGGTACTTTGTATTTGTACCCCTTTTTGTATGAAAACCTGGTACTTTGTATTTGTACCCCTTTTTGTATAAACCGGTACTTTGTATTTGTACCCCTTTTCGTATGAAAACTTGGTACTTTGAATTTGTACCCCTTTTTGTATAAACCGGTACTTTGTATTTGTACCCCTTGTTGTATAAAACTGGTACTTTGTATTTCTACCCCTTTTCATATGAAAACCTGGTACTTTGTATTTGTACCCCTTTTTGTATAAAACCGGTACTTTGTATTTGTACCTCTTTTCATATGAAAACCTAAAACCGGTACTTTGTATTTGTACCCCTTTTTGTTATGAAACCGGTACTTTGTATTTGTATCCCTTTTCGTATGAAAACCTTTTGTAATGTAAATGAACATAAACTATACCTATTATAGTTTATCAAAATGTTTGAAATGTATATACAACCTAACTATACCTTTTATAGCTTAGTATGTTTGTTTGTGGTGTATAAGAACCCTTTTCTATGTAAGTTGAATGTATAGAAAAATATAACTATGTTTATGTTGCTTTGTTTTGTACTAATGGTAATGATGGAGGATTCTTACAATTCAGTGAGTATTTTCTATTATATAATTATACCACAACAAGAAACACATGTAAAATATGAAGTCATCAAAGATTTAACACTTTGCTCAACATGTTACAAAGTGTGTTGAAAGTTATAAGTTGTTAACTAGTTTTTAACCTTTCTGCACTATTTTAGAAAGATTATAGAAAAATCATACAAAGTCGAAAACTGAATCCGTAAATTCTGAGAGTTTTTAAAATGTGTCTAATTTATTCATAATTTTTATCATGATTTTTGGAATCCTTTAACTTGTGTTAAAATGTTCATATTCACAGACTGGTCCATATTTGTTCTTGAAATGATAGGCTGTTTTGAAAAAATCACCATAAATTGTAGAAATATCGTGTGGAGATGTGCAAGTAGTCATTTTAAAGCTAAGAGATGGAAATACTTGAACCTAAAACATTTTGAAAACTAAAATGTTTAAGTTTCCCAAAACAGTCCGTGAATGGAGTTGAACTTTTCTGATGAAGACTGTTAAATGATTTTAGTTGTGTTCTTGGTGTTTGAACTTGTATTCCCCCCCCCCCCCCCTTAAAACTTAAGAAAACATGAAAATATAGGGGTATGAACTCACCTTATATGATTTCAGTGGGCGAATGTTGAATAAGTGAAGTGTTCAACTCAAGAACACTTATAGGATCACTTGAAGATTTGAGAATATAACACACAAATGATGGAGTTTGTGTAAAGAATCAATGATTTGAGTGAAAGGGAATGTAATAGCCATAAGGAGAGTGATGATACTTACCAAATGAAGATGGAAATCTTGAAAAATAACTTGGAAACCTTGAATTTGTATGAGAGAATTTGAGATAAAAGATGTGTTTGATCTTTGGTGGGAATGAAAGAAATGAGTGAGAATGAGGAGAGAGGGTGGGTTTTCAGCCCTTGACTAAGAGTATGGCTGGTCAAATGGTAGGGAAAGTACCCTTGAATGACCAGGTATGGTGGGGAGGACAATGGTTGGTCATGGAGTGGGTATGGGGGTGGTTGGTTGTGTCATAAATCAAAGATAGGTCAACACTTCACCACAAGATCTCATTTAATAGATTTTATTCTAAAATAAGGATTTCCTTAAAAATATGTTTAAATTATGAATACTTAGGGTTTTATATGTTAAAATATGATTTTTGGAGAAAATCCCGCGTTAAAATAATTAAAAACGGGTTTAAAATGTTAAAAATATTGAAAACCGGGAAGGGAGAGCTGAAATCTGAAGTTCAGGACAAGGCTGCTGAAGGGTTTCGCTGCTGATGCGGAAGGCTCATTGCAGTCCGAAGTCAGGAGAAGGGGAGGCTGCGGCTCGCTGATGCGGCTGGCCTGCTGCGGCTCGCTTGTTGCTGATCCAGTCCAAGAGGGTTCGGCCTCTAAGAGGCTTCGGCCCTAGGGGAGGTTTCAAATCCTTTGGGGTATTTTACACGTTCTAACCTCGTTTTAAGCGATTTTTGACCCGGTTAAGGGTCGGAATGACCCGAATGACTTCAAAAAGTTACAGGAACTTTTGAGAGAGATTTGGGAGAGATTTCACATTCTCGGAGAGATTTCTCATACAAAGAGAGATTTGGGAGAGATTTCACATACTTGGAGAGATTTCTCATACAAAGAGAGATTTAGGAGAGATTTCACATACTTGGAGAGATTTGGGAGAGATTTCACATACTTGGAGAGATTTCTCATATAAAGAAAGAGATTTGGGGTAGCGAGAGATAGAGCAAAAGAGATTGGGAGAGGCTTGTTTTACGACCTTTTTGAGTGCTTGGCTCCGCAACGCAAGGTCCGTAAGCCCCGTTAAGCCATGTTTAAGGATCTTACACACTCCCGATGAGTATGAAACATTGTTTATCGGTTATGTTCATTACTTAAAGTCGTTTTAGGTTAATGAAATCTAGATATACAAAATTTTCAATTGATGATTTCTCCTTAGAATAACGAGTTGTACGGAAATAACATAGCGTAAACCCTAGTACACAAGGGTTAAGTGAGTCGAATGGTTTGACTTGTTGAGTTTAGTTGACTTCGACTCAACCGGAAATTGACGGTTGTCACATCAAACCCCCATTAGAGGGAATTTCGTCCCGAAATTTGCATTTTTATTGGGGATTCAAGAATTTGAAGGAAAGATGGGGGAAAATTTTCGTAGTACAAGAAATTGATTATGGTGAGGAACAACCCGCCTGATGTCACATGACGACCTTGGAATTTCTTATTGTAACATGAGCTTAGTCGATTTAAAGGGAGTTTATTGTTTTGGGATGATAGAGTATTCTATGTGTGCCTTTATGCTCCCTGTATAATCCTTGGCATTACCACTATGAATACTTTATAACATAGTTAGCGAGTTCCGTCATTACAAATGTTTCACAAATTGTGATGAAATTTTTATTATAAAACCTACCAGTTCCTTTATAACCGCTTGGTGTAAACTAGTCGCATATCATTAAGATTGCAAGGGCATTCGGATGGGTGACCCCGCCTTAAGCCCACAACCAAACAAGGAACAGGGAATGAGGCGGAATCACGCATTCTAAGTCCGTAGAATCTTAATGATATATGACCATAATGTTTACACTAGCCATCATAGACTCACTAGTAAAAACCCTGTGTTTTTATATATGTGATAAGACTTATTTGGGTTTTGCCGTGTTCTTGAGATTCATGGCCGATATACTTTGATCGATGCTAGATTTAGCATATAAAAGAAATTTAGAATTTAAACGTCGATGTTAGAAACACGTACCGATATTTACGGGAAGTTCCAGGGTGGTCTCTCCTGCAGTGACCGCAAGCACCCTTCCACCATCATTGGCATATATTGCTCTTGGGCAGTCCCTTTTAAAGTGTCCCGTTTTGCCACACTTGTAACAGGTTGGGCTTACTCTAAAGCCAGGGACCTGGTTGATGGGTCGTGTTGGTGCCTTACTGAAACGAATAGTGTGTCCCTCTCTGTCACAATTTTTGCAATGCATCTTCTGGCAAGACCTACTGTGATGGAAGTTACACTTGTTGCATTTCGGAAGGGTTCCAGCGTGTTGTTTTATGGGAGTTGGCATGGTGAGGGTTGTGACAGCATGAACAACAACAATTTGTTGCTTCTTAGCGAAGTCCTGGGCTGGTTGGTCCTTCTTGTTGTCCCAAAACTTTCTTTTGTTGTTCCTTCCTCTTTCTTGGTTAAGGTGTCGTAGTGTCATGGCTGGCACGATGGTCGATGAGTTGTTGTGCCAACTCCTTGGCGCTGTCGAAGGTAGTTGGTCTTGAGGCTAAAACGCTATCTTGAATTTTGGGAGACAATCCCAGAGGTATCGCTCCAACTTTTTGTCTTCCGGGGTGACCATAGCGGGACAAAGGAGTGCTAGATCATAGAATCGGGTGGTGTGAGTTGTAAGGTCGGAGCCTATCATTTTGAGATCCCACAGTTCTTGCTCCGACTTAAGTATGTCTTGCGTGTAATTCATAAAGGAAGTCCATATGAATGAATTTCATGAGTTTAGTAGGTTTTGTACAGACGTTAAGATTTACTCAACTTAGAATCATGTTTGTCCAAACACACTTAGCTGAGGAGTTTTCATGGGATCTGGTGCATTAGTGTTGGTATGGTCGCACCCTATAGGTCTACGAAGAAGGCACCCTTTCACCAAAATGTTTAAAGGTGAGACGATAATGAATCGTTAGAAAGGGCTATGTGTCGCGAGTTTTCTAACTAAGTTTATCTTAGTTCATTTTGTAACGTATTTCGGTTGCTTTATGGTGTCCTGAAAACATTTCATCATGAGAACCTATATATGATAAACTCATGTATTTTAGTAGTTCTGTGTCCAAGTGAAACCTTGTAATTTGACCCAAGCTAGGTCCTTATAGTGACCAATTGATGTATGCTTAGTTATATAATAAAGACTAAATAGACCTGCGAGTCTTTTAGGTATGTCCTAAGCCCATCTTGTTAATATGATTTTAGTAATTATGGTTTCAGCGAAAATTTTGACTTCGATGCAGGTCTACCTCACATCTATGCAAGGAAAAGTTTTGATAGCAACTAGATCTCTTGATTAGTATAACCGCTTAAATCACAACATCGTGTTTACACATAGAATAGAGTAGACCAACGTGTACTCATGATCTTAATTTACAGGGTCTCGTGAGCGGTATGGATTCACATACGACGATCCGTCCCTTGTGATGCCCGAGGCAAAATCGATGCACCTTGCAGCTTTGTAGTTCGACGCTTGGCTGCAATCATCCCCTCCTTGAATGTCGTGTGTCTACCCTGTTACTCTTTTACTTCTGCCCGAGTGGCGATAAGGTCCTAAGGAGAGAGTTGGCCTCTGAAATAGTAGTCTCTTTCCAAGTCTCGGGTATGTGAGACACTAGGGTCCGTAGTAGTGCGCAGCTTTCAAAATCGGTTTGTAGTCTCCCTATTTTAAATCCCCGATGTTCGCAATCTGCCGGGTCTTCACCGGGAGAGCTCTGTCAGTCGGTCGCCCCCATGGCTGAGGTCATAGCACCCTCGTTGGTCTCCACATGGTGATTGTTGTTATTGCTGTCAACTTGAACCCTCGATTACGGTTACCCAACGACGCACAGGTTCGATGTAGTCGAAACGGTTCGTGGGAACCCTTGCTATGCATGGAGGGTTGATTACCTCTGGTTCTGCTTCTGATTCTCCTCATCACCATCCACCATTTCTCTGATTGGGAAAGTAGGGTTGTCCGGTAAGTAGGATCTTGCTATGTTGTATGTGCGAGAATGGGAGTAAGAAGATAATTATTGGACGAACTATCTAGATAATTATTAGATGATTTGTATCAGTTTATATCAATACTTATGTAGTGTATATCAGTTATATGAAATCAAGGCAGGATAGTCCTTCGAATAGGTGACTCTAACTCCAAATCCACAATCCAACAAGAACAGGAAGTAAAGCAACGGTCACAGATTCTGAGTCTATAACGCCTAAATTTCATATAACCTTAGCGTATCCACTTAACAACTATTGACCTACTTGATAGAGACCTATTTAGTTCTCATGTAAGCACTTATAGTAACACAAAATACTCCCATAGTATTTAAACTCATGTTCTGTTCTAATGTTCTCATTGTGGTAGTGTTGGTAAGTTTTTAGACTTGTCGCCATATCACAACCATTCTTGGGCATGTGCTAATCACTCCTCGGACCAACATAGTTGATCAGGCTATGCCACTCCCAAGACTGACCATACATCCCCAAGCTTACATGTGATATTCAACAATAATTACTTTTGTTTTGTTCTAGAATGATGCTAACCTTAGTATGTATGCATGCATGTATAATTTTAACAAGAAACTATTTATTTCTAAAAGTATAGTTGTTTTGAAAACTTTAAATCAGAGACCTTAGTCCCAATGCATTTATAGTTTGTATATCTTATGTGGTTTGATATACTTAGTTCACTATAAACAATGATTTGATACCAATCTATCACACCTCCAAACCAAGGATGGCGGAAACGTCCGGGGGTGGCGGACTTCATGTATAGTATCACAACAACGACTATAATAGTGCTCAAAGTAAATACTGTTGGATTAGTTTCTAAGTCCATAACTATTTTGGTATGTACTTGACCCGATGGTGCATGATCCTTTTGGGTTGCCTTCATCAAAGCAACTTGATAGGATGAATTATGGAATTAGAGGAGTAATTATGATTTATTAATATATTATGAGAAGACAAAACTTCAAAAATGGTCCCTGTGGTTTCCAAAATATCAAGTTTAGTCCCTAAGTTCAAAAAACCTCACAGATGGTCCCTGTGGTTTCAAAACTTTTAACAAATGGTCCTTTTCGCTAACTCCGTTAGCTTTTGGCCGTTAAGTGAAGGGCATTTCTGTCATTTCACTAGGGCATTTCTGTCATTTCACTACCGCAGAGACTATTTATGAAGTTTTTTCCTTATTTAAAAAAAAAAGAAAAAAAATATATAATTATTTAATATTAAAGGGTCCCACCCTCTCTCTCTCTCCTGATCGGTCTTCCTTCCTTGAAATCCCAACCCTCATTCCTGATTCTCAACCCTAAGAGAACACAAATCAATAATCAACAAACCAAAACCCAAATCTATCACCAATATATCGCTTATCCCCCTGAAATCTACTCAGAAATCTGCAAACATACGAAGGAAGACATTTCGATTGTTCGTGGTGGTTATTTCTATTTGTTAAGAAATCAATTCCACCGTCGGGAGATCCATTGTCGTTGTTGTGGTTGCCGGAATCTTTCTTGACGCCGAACGTCATCTTGTTGTTATCCAGACTTTGAAAACCCTTTTATCGACCCCAATTTCGTTGCAGAATCAGATTATTAAATCTTCGTCTCTCTTCTGCATCTTCCATCCGACTCGTTCAACTAATTCATGCATCTTTTCTTTCTGATCTTGAGTGAATTTTGTACGGAATCGTTTTTTTCCCATTCGTGCATCTTTTCTTTCTGATATGTCGGAGAAGACATATCAGATGGGGGCAAGGGAGGGTAGCTTTTGGTCGGAGATAGCATATAAATGGTGGTGGTGATTGTTTGTGGAAGAAGAGAAAGGGAAAAGGTTGAATCGGAAAAGCTAGAGCTCGAATTGGAATAATGGGAGTCTTCTTTGTCCGATAAAGATGCATATTAGGCTCAACTGGAGAAGGGAAAAGAAATAGAGAGATTTCGATTCAATTAAAACACAAAATAGAGCTTTGAATCCATATCTGATTTGGAATTTGAGGTTTTATTGATAACAAGATTCAAAACCCAGATGAAATCAAGCTTGTGGAAATTTGATTTGGAATTTGAATCTTGATCTATTTAGGAAGAAGACGTACAAGAGAGAGAGAGAGAGAGAGAGAGAGAGAAAGAGAGAGGGGGTGGGACCCTTTAATATTAAATAATTGTATTTTTTTTCTTTTTTTTAAATAAGGCAAAAACTTCATAAATGTTCTATGTGGTAGTGAAATGACATAAATGCCCTTCAGTTAACGGCCAAAAGCTAACGGAGTTAGCGAAAAGGACCATTTGTTAAAAGTTTTGAAACCACAGGGACCATCTGTGAGGTTTTTTGAACTTAGGGACTAAACTTGATATTTTTGAAAACCATAGGGACCATTTTTGAAGTTTTGTCTTATGAGAATAATATATTAAAGGAGAAATCATATTGTTTACTTAATATTAGTCAATAATTAATAAGAATTAATTTTGTGGCTAAAAGGCATTAATTAAACTTAAGGGACTAGAACTGTCAATTGTATGATAGTTGAATATTGGGCTAATGGACTCCATATTAGAGAGGTGGACGAATTCTATGGGGAAACCCATTAGAAATCGTCCACGACCTCTAAGGAGGGAGTCCATGGGTTGCTTAGGGCCTAAGTAGTCAATTAGGGTTTCCTTGCTAGATAACCCTAATAGCCTCACTATTTAAGGATCCTTAGAGCACCAAAAATGTGGTCAAGAGTTTCCTTAGGGTTTGTACACGTTTTTGAGTGCCTCGTCTCTTATCATTCTTCATCCTCTTGCTCTTGGTGTTTGTGAGCCATTAGAGGAGCGACACTTGTGACTCTAAGCTTTCTAAAGCCAATTCAAACGAGGATTTGAGATTGTTATTGCTACATAACAATCAATGTAAGATCTAAACCGCAATCTTATGTTAATATGATTTATTGTATGCTAGATCTAGGGTTTATAGCTTTGGATATTCAATTACATGTTCATAGACAAACTAGATCCAAAAGCTATTAGGGTTTGCATGTACACCATAGGAATGATGTTTTGCTCAAATCCCATCAAATACAACCATCATAAATATAATTGAAAAAGTTACACCAAAGTATATGTTTACATGTTTCATAATCAATTACATTATGATGACAAAATAAATTGTTTGACGATTTAACGTCCCATCATCAAAGCGCTGATGTTTTCCTGTTTCACTAATTTCCTGAGAATACAAGTAGTTTTGAAAAAGTGTCAACAATTAAGTTGGTGAGTTCATAAGAGTTTTGTTTGAGGAAGAAACCGTTTTCCTTGTAAAAGCGATAGAGTTTGATTTCCAGAAAATCCAATATTTTCTTATTTAAGTGTGAAAAGAATATTCTATATTATGTGATAATGAACACTAGAAAGACCCGTAGATTTCTTCTATAATCGTCCCTCGTATATAAGTTATATAAGATTTAAATTAAATAAATCGTTGAATATAGTGGGTCTGCCCTAGGTCCACAACCCAACGAGGAACAAGAGATGAGGTGGGCCCACCAATTCTAAGTCGATCGAGACTAGATTCTTATACAACTCTAGCATATACGCTTAGCAACTATAGCTGAAGTCTAACAATTCTAGATGAAATATAGTTTTAATATCATAAAATCTATTTTATGTGAACCTGGTACTTTGTATTTGTACCCCTTTTTGTATGAAAACCTGATACTTTGTATTAGTACCCCTTTTTGAATAAAACCGGTACTTTGTATTTGTACCCTTTTTCGTATGAAAACTTGGTACTTTGTATTTGTACCTATTTTTATATAAAACCGGTACTTTGTATTTGTACCCCTTTTGTATAAAATCAGTACTTTGTATTTGTACCTCTTTTCGTATGAAAACCTGGTACTTTGTATTTGTACCCCTTTTTGTATAAAACCGGTACTTTGTATTTGTACCTCTTTTCGTACGAAAACCTAAAACCGGTACTTTCTATTTGTACCCTTTTTGGTATGAAACTGGTACTTTGTATGTGTACCCATATTCGTATGAAAACCTTTTGTAATGTAAATGAACATAAACTATACCTATTATAGTTTAGTATGTTTGTTTGTGGTGTATAAGAACCCTTTTCTATGTAAGTCGAATGTATAAAAAAAATATAACTATGTTTATCTTGCTTTGTTTTGTACTAATGGTAATGATGGAGGATTCTTACAATTCAGTGAGTATTTTCTATTATATAATTATACCACAACAAGAAACACATGTAAAATATGAAGTCATCAAAGATTTGACACTTTGCTCAACATGTTACAAAGTGTGTTGAAAGTTATAAGTTGTTAACTAGTTTTTAACCTTTCTGCACTATTTTAGAAAGATCATAGAAAAATCATACGAAGTCGAAAACTGAATCTGTAAATTCTAAGAGTTTTTAAAATGTGTCTAATTTATTCATAATTTTTATCATGATTTTTGGAATCCTTTAACTTGTGTTAAAATGTTCATATTCACAGACTGGTCCATATTTGTTCTTGAAATGATAGGCTGTTTTGAAAAAATCACCATAAATTGTAGAAATATCGTGTGGAGATGTGCAAGTAGTCATTTTAAAGCTAAGAGATGGAAATACTTGAACCTAAAACATTTTGAAAACTAAAATGTTTAAGTTGCCCAAAATAGTCCGTGAATGGAGTTGAACTTTTCTGATGAAGACTGTTAAATGATTTTAGTTGTGTTCTTGGTGTTTTAACTTGTATTACCCCCCCCCCCCCCCTTAAAATTTAAGAAAACATGAAAATATAGGGGTATGAACTCACCTTATATGATTTCAGTGGGCGAATGTTGAATAAGTGAAGTGTTCAACTCAAGAACACTTGAAGGATCACTTGAAGATTTGAGAATATAACACACAAATGATGGAGTTTGTGTAAAGAATCAATGATTTGAGTGAAAGGGAATGTAATAGCCATAAGGAGAGTGATGATACTTACCAAATGAAGATGGAAATCTTGAAAAATGACTTGGAAACCTTGAATTTGTATGAGAGAATTTGAGAGAAAAGATGTGTTTGATCTTTGGTGGGAATGAAAGAAATGAGTGAGAATGAGGAGAGAGGGTGGGTTTTCAGCCCTTGACTAAGAGTATGGCTGGTCAAATGGTAGGGAAAGTACCCTTGAATGACCAGGTATGGTGGGGAGGACAATGGTTGGTCATGGAGTGGGTATGGGGGTGGTTGGTTGTGTCATAAATCAAAGATAGGTCAACACTTCACCACAAGATCTCATTTAATAGATTTTATTCTAAAATAAGGATTTCCTTAAAAATATGTTTAAATTATGAATACTTAGGGTTTTATCTGTTAGGATATGATTTTTGGAGAAAATCCCGCGTTAAAATAATTAAAAACGGGTTTAAAATGTTAAAAATATTGAAAACTGGGAAGGGAGAGCTGAAATCCGAAGTTCAGGACAAGGCAGCTGAAGGGTTTCGCTGCTGATGTGGAAGGCTCGCTGCGGTCCAAAGTCAGGAGAAGGGGAGGCTGCAGCTCGTCTGCTGCGGCTCGCTTGTTGCTGATCCAGTCCAAGAGGGTTCGGCCTCTAAGAGGCTTCGGCCCTAGGGGGAGGTTTCGGATCCTTTGGGGTATTTTACCCGTTCTAACCTTGTTTTAAGCGATTTTTGACCCGGTTAAGGGTCGGAATGACCCTAATGACTTCAAAAAATTACGGGAACTTTTGAGAGAGATTTGGGAGAGATTTCACATTCTTGGAGAGATTTCTCATACAAAGAGAGATTTGGGAGAGATTTCACATTCTTGGAGAGATTTTTCATACAAAGAGAGATTTGGGAGAGATTTCTCATACTTGGAGATATTTCACATACAAAGAAAGATTTGGGACAGATTTCACATACTTGGAGAGATTTCTCATTCAAAGAAAGAGATTTGGGGTAGCGAGAGATAGAGCGAAAGAGATTGGGAGAGGCTTCTTTTATGACCTTTTTGAGTGCTTGGCTCCGCAACGCAAGGTCCGTAAGCCCCGTTAAGCCATGTTTAAGGATCTTACACACTCCCGATGAGTATGCAACATTGTTTATCGGTTATGTTCATTACTTAACTCCGTTTTAGGTTAATGATATCTAGATATACAAAATTTTCAATTCATGATTTCTCCATAGAATAACGAGTTGTACGGAAATAACATAGTGTAAACCCTTGTACACAAGGGTTAATTGAGTCGACTGGTTTGACATGTTGATTTTAGTTGACTTTGACTCGACCGAAAATTGACGGTTGTTACAGGCTCAGAACTGATTAATGAAAGGCCTTGTGAGCTTATTAAAGCCAGGTTTACTCACGGTATTCTTGATGCTACCCCGTGATCTTCGGTACCGTCAAGGAGGGGATTTTAGAGCTCATTGAGGAGCGGCTCAGGTCTTTTTGAGCAGATATTTTTGCAGGGTAGGATGGGGTGTGAACTCCCTTATTCCTAGATTTCAAGGGGTGTGGAGCACCTGATATCTTTGGGGTTAAGGACCCCATCGCTAGCCATTGTTGGATCCATGACATGGAGAATGCTCAGCGCACGAGCTTTTACCTTGAGGGGGCAAAGGTAGGATTTGTGTCTCGCTTACTAAGGGACAGAGTGCGAGACTGGTGGGAGGAGGTTACCTTAGCCGTAGGGATGACCAGGGTGGTAGAGACGTGTGACAACTATAAATTTTGAGTAAAAAAAGTCAAACAAGTCAACAAAAGTCAAATAGTTAAGACAAAAGACTTTTACACCTCACTTTTAGGGTTTTCGGTTTTGGTACCCAAAAACCTTGATATTTCGGTTGTAATGGACCGAAATCCCATGCCAAAACCACAATCACCCTTTAGTGGGTGATACCAAACCGAAATCATGCTAGATTGAAATCCTCATTAGGCGAAATTCATACCTAGGCCGAAATCACGTGTGATTTCGGTGGGGTATAAGGTGATTTCGTGGTGCTTTTCCCAATATGATATAATCCACAAACCAATGCACACATCACATCTCCTTTACCCCTTTCTATTTATTAGGCCGAAATCATCTCTCCCATTCCTCATTTACATCTTCAAAGTTCCGTCATTTTCACTTAAAGCAGCAAGTTCAAGTTCATACATCTTCAAACAGTTTCCTAGAAACACCTTCAAACTTTCCCAAGAGACTAGTTCTTCAATTAATTCTTAAGAATCTTTGTAAGTATTCCTTATATAAAATCTAGTGCTTATACAATACTTCCATATTAGTCATCTAATTTAAACACATTATCATGTGTTAAATACTCATAGGATACAAACACCTTCACGTATTCTAACTTGAAGATCATCCCCATCACTTCGTTATCCAGCTAAGAACACACGTGAGGTGAGTTCATACCCCTACATTTTTCAAGATTTTCAATGTTTTAGGGGGGGTAAAAGTAAAACACAAGAAGATTTGTGATAAAACTCGTGAACTTTTCATACAATGTTTTGCTAAAAACACAAAGCCACGAAAAACGATCACAAATATGCTCGTTTATTCCTACAAATATGTATGTGTGTGTGTGTGTGTATATATATATATATATATATATATATATATATATATATATATAATGGTACATACAAAGGATTCATCATTTCAGGGAAACAATTTTTGTAAACTATAATAAGTAAAGTTTATGGGGCATTCACACTATTTTACCCTTTAGGGACAAAGAAATAATTATTTAAAAGTATAATTATTTTTACGCTATGTGAACACTATGGAAGGGTAATACATATATTTACAAGAAAAAAAGGGTTTTCATTACATTAGACGTAAACCCGTTAATACAGTTTTTGTGAGACATTTGGCTTCACCGTACCTACCAGAGTACACACTAAAGTCTTGTATTATAACCAAAGTCTCTCGTAGGGAGAGTATGACACTTGTGTATAGATCTATACGGGACTGAAAATCCCACACCTAAACTGTTAGCTACAGTTAGACCGACAGGCCTGGGGTGACAAATATCGTACCATTCCGATGCTTGAAGAACGTCATAGCAGGCCAACTAGTTGCTAGCATGGTTATGATAACTCACATGGGTATTGACTAATGCATTTGGTTTATGGGGTTAACATACATTCAACCAGTTTTATTTAATAATAAAACTATATTTCACTATTTTACAGTACAACCGCTAGTTCCAGAAACATACTTTCAAAGGGTTTTACACAGATACAACTATAGTACATTATTTTTAGTATGGTACAACTTACATTTCTGGAAGAATACATTCAAATGGTTTTATAAATATTAAAAGTATATTATACTACTTTTGAGTACAACAATACTTATACATTTTCGGTCTTAGGGTATCTAAGACTACAGTTCATTTTACAAGAAAATATTGGAATTTTTGTAATCACACTCTTTCATCTTACAAGGAAAAATGGCATACTTTTCTCAAACAAACGCTTATAAACTCACCAACTTAATTGTTGACACTTTTCAAAACTACTTGTATTCTTAGTAGCGTCACGTCACATATTTTTGGTCATATGCATCTGGAAATCAATCAAACAAACAACGATTCGAATACAATGTAAAAACTTATAAATTCTCAATATGATTGTTTTAATGCTTTGATCTCTATTATTCAATTGTTATGATAATGTATATGAAGTCATCCAACCCCGAACATTTCCGTCGTTTCCTCGGTTCGGGGGTGTGACAAGATGACTTGGGAGGACTCTTTACAGAGGTTCTAGAGGGATTTTGCACCAGCTATACAGGTGAAAGAGTTGGCGAGGGAGTTCTAGGACCTTCACCAGACTATAGAGACTGTGGCGGAGATCACCACCAAATTCAGGGAGAGGGCATTGCTGGTCTCGCAGTACACTGTGGATGAAGAGATGAGGAAGAAGAGATATCATGTTATGTTGAGGAATGAGATTAGGAATTTGGTGAGCTTCTCGAGGAGTAAGAACCTGAATGACATGATCGAAAAGGCCCGCGAGCTGGAGATTGAGTTAGAGCCCCGGGAAAAATGGAAGCCGGAGCAGGTTCAGACAGTTGTGGGCCATGCCAAGATGCCCAAGACCTCCAATACCCACTCCAAAGGCCAACAAGGCCAAGGCCGTTGCTCCAAGTATGACAAGTCGCACACTGGATTTTGTTGATAAGCAGTTTCATGATGTTTTAGCTATGGCTAGTCGGGCCACGTGAGCAAGGATTGCCCTAAGAGGACTCTGACTTGCTTTCATTGCAATTAGACCGGTCATAAAATGGTTGAATGTTTGAGATTGATTGGGGAGCAGTGGTGGCACCTGTGCCAACCACTTTGAGGATTACCGACGGACGCCAGGGTAAATCGGAGGCTCTTGTCGTGAAGATCAGGGCTTTTCAGTTGACCACCGATGAGACCCGTGCAACATCGGATGTAGTTATCGATATGTGTTCTAACCCTATATTTTTCTTCCTTCCCTTGTTTATGATTATATTTATTATAATCTTGTATAAGGACCTTTTTGGTCAACAATTTGTGTGCTCATGTTCTGTTTGATTTAGGGGCTACTCGATCCTTTGTATCTCTTGCGTTCATCAAGAATTTTCAAGATGCTCCAGGGACTTTGGATTCCCATATGGAGGTTGAGATTACATATGACCATACCGTGAGTGCTTCGAGGGTTTTCTGTGGGTGTGTCCTGAACATGTTTAGCAAGAGGTTTGCTATTGATTTGGTGTCGATCCCCATAAAAGGATTGTAGGTTCTCATCGGGATGGATTGGTTGGGCCCCAATGGAGTCGTGATTGATTGTGAGGGACAGTTGGTGAGAGTTTGAACCCTAAGTTGGGGAGAATTGGTTATTACTAGTGAGAGAGCTTCGCATGGGTCATCTCTCTATTCAGCTGCGAGGGCCAGGAGATTTCTATAGCAGGGTAGCTCCGAGTTTCTAGCTTATGTTTTTGACACACGGGTTGAGGCCACGATGGAGTTGATCAGGGTACCCATTGTGCAGGATTTTCCTAATGTTTTTCTAGAGGAGTTGCCTGGAGTGAAAGGTCTAGTATGCTTAAGAGTCATATTAAAGTGATATTGCTAAATAACATATCATACTAATGGGTCACACTAACAACAACTTGATACAATTGATTATTTATTCGAAATTAATTTTAATAAATATTCAACAAAACTCTTATAATTAAATTAGAAATTATTTATTTATAAGAAATAATAATTTTCATTAGCAAGTAATATTACATAATTCATATGGTATGAACTAATAAGTCATGTACAACATTTTTGACCATAAGGCTTTTTTTGGCTTTTACCCAAATGTTAAGGTTTATATTTTATAAACTTGGATTTTATAAAATATACAATCTTCTTCTCCTTTTGTTTACAAAATTCAAAGATTGTATTTTAGGGGGCATGGAATGATGCTTTGACTTAAAGTAATAAGAGGCATGGGAGACAAACTTACATGCATAGACACGCTTATGACATGGGGGGACAAGGTTGCCTAAAGGTCTTAATGGTTAAAGACCTTTGGATCATTTGCATTCTTTAAATAGCTAAAGTCTTGCACACTTGGGGTGTTCCTTTTCAATCCATCGCCGAGAGTATCTTCCCTCTCATCCTCTCTTCTCTTGCTTTGAACACTTGAAGATTTGATGCTTGCATTTTGCTCTCTTTGAACCATACTTGGGTTTGGTTCAAAGCTTAAGAGTTTTATATAAAGAACTAGCAATCTACATCAAGTTGAGTCATTGTTGGTGTCTCAAAGGTTCCACATTCTTCATGAACTTCCAAGCCTCCCAAGATGACCCAAAGAACTACAAAGGTTTTTATTTCTTCATCCTTCTAAGGTTGGTGTTTTAATGTTTCCATAACTTTCAAGAAGATTTTTGGTCCCTTAAATGTCTCTTTAGGAAAGAACTTGACATTTTTGTGTTGACTCACAAAATTGTCATTAGTTGGTTATGTTTATGTACATATCTTTTTATGCATGTTTGTGTTGTTTATTTTATGCAATTATTATGTGTGGTTGATAAATTAGTTTTTCACATGCTAAAATAATTTTGGACAAAATAAACATCACATGGAGTTTGGGTTTAAAAAATTGTACATAAGATGTAATAAGTTATTATTTTAAAAATGAAACCTGGTTTTATAAAATCGTTAATAACGGCAAATTTTGAAATACTCCATTATAAGTTTTAAAATGGTGATTTTTATAACTTATACAAACTCCAAATATATAAATAATAAAAGGAAGTTTTATTAAAGATATAAAATGTTCAAATGCATTCAAACTTAATATCAGTTATTAAAATTGAATTGCTTCTAATTAATAAAAACTAGCTTTTTATATAGAACCTTTAAAAGTGATTTATATTTCGAAAATTGATACCATGATTTATTATATGCATGTAATAACCATGATATCATATGTTTTTAAACTAGAATTATAACACATGTAAATACCTTCTTTACAAACCTTAAATCTATGCAATCCTTTTGAAGAACACTCACACGTCTCTTATATACACTAGTGGGATAAAGGATACCTTACCGCTTAGTGTTATCTTTTGATGGCCAAGGTGTATTCGCGATTTCTATAACCAAGTTATAGGCTGATTACACAAGTTTTTCAAATTGTTCGATTCGATCGAAAATCTTTTGTGATAAAGGATACCTAAGCAAGAGAGTTCTGAGGCACATATGGGATCAAACATGTCTAATTGAATTTGTTATTAGAGATCCCATAAATCAAGGAATTATATAGCAAGATATAATTGATAATCAATATCTACCGGGTTGAATTCAAATGGATGGGATAAAGGATACCTAACCATTTATTTGTTTTGCAACTAGGATCCTATACTTTGATAATTAATGCTTTTGGAAACTAAAAAATGGTATTAATTATTAATGATTAAATATTGACAATACTAAATGAAATTTGTTAAAAAAAATTGTAGTTAAATAATCCATTCTCATTTTAATGAATTGTCATTTTCTTTAATGGCTTAATGAAACAATAACATTCAATAGATACAACTTTAATGAATGGCTTCATGTATTAAGAGACAATCTCGTAAGAGATATGGAATTGTATACACTTAAAGGTCCAAGTCCTAAACTATTTGCTTTGTGTAATTAAACCTGAATATGATACCTAGCAAAGGCATCACCATGATGCTAAAGATGCTTCTGACATCAAGCTAGGAATAGCTATTCATGACTTCTAGTAAGTCTTGGATAATTTAAACATATATCTGATGATATAACATGTCAATCAATATTCCAATAAATATATTGATATTTTATTTAAATCTAGTTCAAACATTGGAATAATTCAAGGCTAAAAGAATCACCTTGTGTGATCCAGGAGGCCTATGTTTTATGGACCGAACACCTTTAGCCCAAGAAATCACTAAAGCCCACATATATGGATCTTGTTTCTTTTGTGAAGAAACTAGACACCGGAAGAGGATTTACTCCTCTTATTTGGAAAGAAAGTCTGGAAGAGACTAGTACTTCTTGTATCTACTAGATAGAACTCATACTTTTCATATAACACTTAGGTACTTGGTACTTAAATGTTAATCTAATATTTGTAAATGGCCTACAAATATTTACTGAAGTGTAACCAAGTTGAGCACAATCAAGTAGGAACTACACTCTCGGAGTTTAGTTGATTATTTATGCTTAGAACATAAATTACTTGTTATGTAGAATAATATTTGTTTTGGAACAATGTATGTTTTAATTTAGCATGTCTATTTTATGTTTAAGTTATTTTATTCAAATGTTTGATAATTTACTTAATCGCTTTACATAACGATAATATTCATATTCTGAAAGGATTAACTTCTATTTATGAGACTAGATCTCTTAATAGAGTTGTGAAGTAAATATCAACATTTCATAAATAAAATTAAGTTCTATATGCAAATACTTTTGACTTAAACTTGTTTTAAGTCAAACTCATCTTTGACATTGTTATCTTTATTATATAAATGGCATTCACATAATCTAACTTCAAGAAAGGGATCTTTGAAGGCAAATAATGTAGTTTATTTGACATATGTGAACCTTATTATATGTAAAGGATTCTTAGTGATATTTTCACTAAAGTGTAGTGAAAATAATTAAGGGACTATACACTTTGGTGTTTGACTTTCTTTCTAATAAATGTCTGAGATTAAGCACAAGATACCAAATCAACTTTATTAACAACTATAGTAGTTTTAATTATATTATACATGGTAAAACATAATTGTGAAATCTTTGTTGAAGGTTTCAAAAGTTGACATATAACCGGTAAGAACCATCTAAGGCCTTAATGATAATAAAGGATGAATTAAATCTTACTTGGTATGATTTACTTTCTAATTGGTAGAAATATCCTCCTTTAATCTTTTTGGGATAATACTTCAATCACTATTAATTGTATCTTGAATACAAATACCAACTAATAAGTAGATTAAACATTTTATAATATTAAGTATGGAAAGACTCCACCCTCATCTTACTTAATGTTTTATGGATTTGAAACCGATGTTGGAATAAAGCTTCTAAACCTAAAATCTACTAAATACATATTTGTATAATATTCTAAATGTGGCTTAGATTCTTAATTGCAAACCCACCAAGAATAGGTTCCTTTATTCTTATGAAAGCTAAGTTAGTAGAAATCAAGCTTCTAATGACAAAGTAACTAGGAGGTACACGAAACTTGAAGCAGCTCAAGAACCATAACCTTGTGTAGTAATAGTTGGTACTAGTTATAACAAGGATTATTAAAATTGAATAGTAGCTATTCATAAACACAAATTGTTCGCATTAATGGTAGAATTCATCTATGACTTGAGAGATGTGGAATCACTCATTGATGAGCTTTTATACTGATAAATGACTTAGAGTCATGAACATGAGATGTAATCCATGTATAAGAATCAAGTATGGGCTTGATTAACTTTTATCCGTATAGCAAGGCTAGAAGGAATAAATAATTCTTCTAGAAAGAATAATTTACATAGATAACCATACACATTTAAAGCAAGACTTATAGTAAAAGGATTTTCTCATACTGATGTCAATGACTATCATTCTCATCATACTCATGACATTGACTGTGATCAAACCTTTTTCATAGGTAGATATGATTAGATCAACAAGGATATTATTTACTATAAATTCATATTCTTAATATGAGATATAGTAAAAAGATTTCAAGAAAGACCACTTTTCTTAATAGGCATCTACTAGAAGATATCTATATAGATTAGCCTGGAGGTTTTCTTAATCCACGTTATCCTAGCAAAATGTGTAGAGCTTGAGATCCACTTGTCGATATAAAGCAAACATCTCAATGTTGCAATCATCATTTCAATATAAAACCACAAGGTATGTTTTTATATCAAAATGAATAGAACATGTGTGTTTACTAAGAAGTAGTGGGAGAATAGTGAAATTCCTAATCTTGTATGAATGAGACATACTTAATCATTTGAAATCACATTTTGACTAAGCAAGGTCGTTTTCACCTTGACTTGGAAAGTGTTTCAAAAATGAAAGACGTAGGAATGAGAATATGCATTCTTGGAATGTAAAATATATAAGGGATAGATAAAATGAATGTTAAAAGTTTCATGTCCTTATATATATTGGAAATATCTTGAAAGGGATCAAGACACAAGAGTCTTTTAGAGAATTCTTGGCATTGTAATATGGCACCATTTTGAGCTAGCCTCAAAACTACATAGCTCATAGGTTTGAACTAGATGAAATGATTTATATTCTACTTTCTTGGCAAATGAATTCATCATTTACGCCATTCTATGCATAGGATATTGTTAACACGATGTCGCGCACGTATTAAGCAAATAAATTATCACTGCTAAGGAAGCAGGGTCGAATCCTCAGGGACACAGCCTAATGTTTAATGCCTTTTTGCATCAAGCACATTCTAGTCAAGAAACAAAAAGTATAACAGGGGGATTTGTATTAAACTAAAAACTAAAATTGCAATGATATTAAACTAAACGAAAATCAATAATAAAAATGGTTTCAGCTCTGCTGAGACTTTCCTAATCATACAATCAACATTGACCTGGTTATTTGAGATACGTTCTATCTAAACTGGTACTGAGAAAAACTAACAAGCTCTTAATTAAGATCAGAAAAGTTGCATTACGTTCTTTGTAAATTCCCAGCAATACCCAATACTTCTCACAAGCTCAGAAGCATAAAGATATGATTTTTCAAGTTTATAATAAAGTCAAATCCCAAACGCGGAACCGATTTATTACTTGTTACTTATTACCAGTTGACAAGAACAATTATATATTCTATAACTGATTAATTGGAATGAAAAAACCCTAACTAGGTGATCAGACTAATAAAAATCAAAATCAAACACTCATTAACAACAAAACTGAAGAATCTAGATAGAAGCACAAATCAAAAACTAGATCTAATGATCAATCACATGAAAAGTACTCGTCTTTGCAGAACTGAAAACTAGGTTTTAACCATACATGGTTAAAATATGATCAAAACAGATGAAAAGAAACTTCAAACAACTAATCTTACTAATTTACTTGAAAGAGATGATCCATAGTCTTTAGATCTTTAAAAATCGTTGAAATCGGAGAAGAAATGCCTCCAAAATCGTATTTTCATCGTCTGGTACCCCTGGAATCACCAAATTAGGTTATTGGAATGCTATCAGGGTCTATTTATACGTACAACAACAAAAACGATGCGCATGCGATCGCATGTATCAAAGCTGCGATCGCAGGTTTTGAAGAAAACACGTCTCTGGCCTTTTTAATAAAGTAGGATGCTATTTTGGCACTTTTTAGCAAACATACGATCTCATGTACACAAACTACGTTCACATGTATTGAGTTTTCACTCCCTAATGAATTTTGGGCACTAAAAAACCTCGAATCTATGCTGCGACCTAACCTACGATCGCATAAAGGCTCCATGCAATCACATAGAGATAGCATGCGATCGCATGTTATGCCTAAGTCGAATGCAATTTTGTCTACTTTTCATATCATTTTGAATCGTGTCAATTGGAGTTACGGTTCTCGAGATATGGTCAAAATACTGATAAGGGGGTCAAAGTTGCCAGCAACATCCTCTAACTTTAGATTGTAGATTCTATCTTTGTGTGATCAATTTGATCGAATGTTTCTTGACCAAAGCATATTTTAATCAATCCTCAACATACTCCATAAGTTCCAAGCTCCATTTTAAGCTCCAAACACGCATCCAACTGCTCCCAAAGCACTGCTCCACTCGGACTATCTGAAATCGATATAAAAACATGAACAATATGGGAATTCTAACAAAAGACATGAGCTGGATATTATTTAAATAAATGAATTGCAAATGTACAAAATATGATACTAAATAATAATTAAAATTACCCTAAAAGATGCATAAAATGACATCTAACAGATATGGTATTTGATCATGCTACATAGCTTGTCATAGGATACTAATAGAATACATGGTTAAGTCACTGGATGACTAAGAGAGCATTCTAAGAGTACTTTAGAACAACTAAGAGAATGTATATGAGACAATCAGTTTAGAAAGGATCTTTTTGGAAAGATCCACACAAGATGTTAATTTCTAAACAAATATAAATAATTATGAATTATAACTGGATTTTGACTTCATTATGTAAGTCTTGTTGGAATAAGGTCCAATCAAAACATAATGACACAATCTACTATAAAATAAGAATAAACTACTTTAGAAGTTGAATTCAAATATGTTTGGATGAATGAGATCATTGAAAAACTATGTTGATTTCTGCCATTCAAGGATCACATAGAAATTTTTGTGACTTAGAGAGTATACTTAATCAAGCTAAGAGACTCTATGTCACGAAAAACACCAATCATATTTTCCAATATATTTAACTATACTTAGAGTAAATTTAAGTATGGAGATGAAAGTATTCACAGAATTCACACAAATTAAATTTTGATAGATCCATTGATAAAGTCATTCTTTTGAGCTAAGTATGATTTGTCACACTTTAGCTATAAGACTTTATTATTCTAGAAATGGGTTTTTGATTTGGATTTAGTATTTGGATATTGGAGCATTATAGCTACAACTATTAAAAAATGTTATGATATATTGGGATATAGTCATCACATTAATACTTGTGTGATGTATTAACATGTTTAATCCATGAATAATGTTATTATTCTAAAAGTTCATAGTAATTTATAATTATGGGAGAAATTATGAAGTAAGACTGATATGAATTGGATTGGTTGACTCTAACTAGATGAAAGTAGGTAAGTGGTTGTAACCACGTTTCATAGGTACTTGTCAAAGAACTAGTATTGAACTGACCCGCATCAAGATCATCTCATGAATCGATATCTCATATGATACTTGATTAAAAGGTACTATCTTTGTATCCTTAACACCTGAGATACATAGTGAGACTTAAGAGTAGGGAGTATTATGCTTGATATGGTCAAATGTTGTTCCATAAACAGGGAGTTATAAAATCCATTTTCAGGTATGGTGTGAATTATGCAAGAGGCTTATGTAGTCAAGATAGTATTTGTTCCTCTTATATTCCAAGAGTTAGACATCTAAGGCGTCTTACCAAAAGTTGAACAACTAATGAGATTGGCAGTGATCTGAATCTCATGTTCAACATGATGTCTGTAGCAAATGGATAACTGATAAACTTACCTTATACACCAATTGTAGCTTTGAGCTTTTGGGGAATTTGGCATTGATAGAACGCTACAAAAAGTCATATGGTCTTGGGGGCAGTGAAAAGTTGCTAGACGTTCACCAATGTCTATATTAGTCTAATATGAGTCTTGCGCAAGTGGGAGATTGAAAGATTCAGTATGATCAATATTCATATTAAAGGGATATTGCTAAATAACATATGATACTAATGGGTCACACTTACAACATGTTGATACAATTGATTATTTATTAGAAATTGATTTTAATAAATATTCAATAAAACTCTTATAATTAAATTGGAAATTATTTATTTCTAGGAAATAATAATTTTCATTAGCAATCAATATTACATAATTCATATGGTATGAATTAATAAGTCATGTACAACATTTTGGACCATAAGGCTTTTTTTGTCATCTATCTAAATGTTAAGGTTTATATTTTATAAACTTGGGTTTTATGAAATATACAATCGTCTTCTCTGTTTGTGGACAAATTTTGAAGATTGTACTTTAAGGGATATGTAATGATGCTTTGACTTAAAGTAATATGAGGCATGGGAGACAAGCTTACATGCATGGACACACTTATGACATGGGGGGACAAGGTTGTCTAAAGGTCTTAATGGTTAAAGACTTTTGGATCATGTGCATTCTTTAAATAGCTAAAGTCTTGCACACTTGGGGTGTTCCTTTTCAATCCATGGTCGAGAGTATATTCCCTCTCATCCTCTCTTCTCTTGCTTTGCACACTTGAAGATTTGATGCTTGCATTTTGCTCTCTTTGAACCATACTTGGGTTTCGCTCAAAGCTTAAGAGTTTTATACAAAGAACTAGCATTCTACATTAAGCTCAGTCATTTTTGTATCTCAAAGGTTTCACATTCTTCATCAACTTCCAAGTCTCCTAAGAGGACCCAAAGAACTAAAAAGGTTGTTATTTTTCATCCTTCTAAGTTTGGTGTTTTAATCTTTCTATAACTTGCAAGAAGATCCTTGGTGGGTATAAAATGTTTACATTATTTCAAAAATTAAAGTCTTATGTTTCCCTATTTTTCAAGTTTATGAAACTATTATTGAACTAAAACCCAACATGGAGTGCCTCCCGAGAGGCATAACGAGTTTCAGATTGATCTGGTACCTGGTGCAGCTCTGATAGCTAAGGCGTTGTATCGCATGGCACCACCTGTAACGCCCGTAGATCCGGGCTAGTCAGTTTTAAGACGATAAGCATCAAAAATGACATTTTGATGGAAGATTATTTAGACGTTTTAGTATATGTCACAAGGTTTCCGTGCATATAAAGAACGCCAAAATCCGAGATATAACGAAGAAGTTATGACCTGTCGAAGTTTCGCGACAGACCCGGCACGACACAGCACGACGTAAATAGTGAATTTACGTTAGAGAGATATTTATCCAAAACAATCTAAATGAGAATTGAAGATCTCATCGATAGTATTGCAACGACGGAAAGACGGACGGAAACGGACGTCAGACGAAGGAGTTATGAGTTTATAACGGAGTTTTCCTATCCCGGCCTACTAAAAATAATATATAAGTAATATAATTATAATATATTAAGAATAAAGTCAAAATTAGCCAATGGAGTCTGAATGAGAGTTGTAGAGCATAATCTCACCTTCGCGTCGATATAAAGAACGTCGAAAACGGAGTTCGTATGGGAAAGTTAAGAATTTCTGAAGTTCGGGGCACGAACCCCAAAGTTGTGTCAGAGAACACGACGTGGCAAGCAGTGCCACGGCGTGGCAAGTCTCTTGACACCTCCGGGAGTCCCCCAGATGCAACTTGGGATGACGCATGCAGTGACGATCAAGCCCACGACATGGCAAAAGGTTCCACGACGTCGCAAGGGCCAGTTTTGCCCTATAAATAGATTTGAAGGGCCAACCGAGTTTGGTTGCTCATTCTCTCATCTCTCTCCCATATTACATCGATTTACGTGCACAAAAGTACCCCCGAAGCCCCGGTATCAACCCTGAGACCCGAAGCAAGTCCCGAAGCCCGAAGATCCCGAGAAGAAAAGAGTTTCCGAGCCGAAGCTCTGCCCGCGAGAAACTAGGTGTGTGAAGTGATCCCGGTTTCACCGAAGAATATCTACGTGAAGAGCCGTAGTGCTGTCTGATCATCTTCTGATCAAGTGATTGTATAGTCACTTTCATCTTACACATAGATATGAAGTATTTTATAAAAGATGTGTTATGTGTGTGTGTGTGTGTATATATATATATATATATATATATATATATATATTGTTGTTGTTTATACATGTGAGTGTATAGCTACTTTCTTCTAACACATAAATATAAAGTATTAGCTATGAAATACGTGCTATGTGTTATATATTATTTGTCTATTTGAAATGGGGATGGAATTGATGTTTTATACAAGTGTTAAATGATTTAAACTGTGTAAGTATTTATATCTACAAAAATGTTGGATAGAACAAGGGTAGATGGGATAGTTGGTGACTATGGAGTTAGCGCCTACCGTTAGATAAACCTTGGCGACTATGCGACTTAGTGCCTATCGAGTAAACCTTGGTGAAGATGTGACTCCGTGCCTATTAAGTAAACCCTGGCGACTATGCGACTTAGTGCCTATTAAGTAAAGCCTTGGTGACGATGTGACTTCGTGCCTATTAAGAAAACCCTGGGGACTATGCGACTTAGTGCCAATCGAGTAAACCTTGGCGACGATGTGACTTCGTGCCTATTGTATAAACCTTGGTGACTATGGAGTTAGCGCCTACTGTTAAGTGAACCTTGGTGACTATGGAGTTAGCGCCTGATAACTATGGACTTAGTACATGACAGATAAACTTTGGCAGCAATGGACTTCGTGCCGATTCCTTAGGTAAATCCTTATGAATGAATGAATAAAGGATAGTTGATTCTTAGGGTAAAACCTTAAGAAATAAAGAAGATAATGGGGATGGATAATTGGGTTGATTGTTTGATAATTGAATATAATAAATGTATTGTTGTGGGTTGAAAACCCTATATGCTCACCAGGCTCCCAAGCCTGACCCACTCAGTTTTCTTTGCATTACAGGTAATGGCACAGGAGTATAATTTGGTGGACTTGACGAGAGATTTTGGATTATAGATCCGTAGTTATAAATAACTGTTGTAAGGTCTATTTTATATTGTTTATGCTTATGGTCTGTATCGGAACATGACATCCCGAGGTTTTATTATTTAATGAAAATACACTCTCTTTGAGAAACGTTTTGATAAATTTTATCATATTTTGTTTTGGGAACAAATTCCGTAACCGTTTTCTTTAAACGATCACTCTGATTTAGAAAACAAAGCATAAACAAATCGGTCTTTCCTGACCGTGAAATTGGGGATGTCACATTTGGTATCAGAGCATTAGTTTAAGCGAACTAGGAATTTGTAGGATTTCTAGACTTAAACTTAGAATGCTAAGCGAGGATTGTGAGATGAGTGTCTACCATATTTTAGGCACGAGCACTAGTATATTTTAGGAAAGATGTCTAAAATGCTTTTATATGCTAAATGCTATATGTTTTCTATATATGAAATTGTTTGTTTGGATCTATGGTTTGTTGCCAACTGGATCTGGAAACCTTATGTGTGTAGGATTCTAAGCGTTTGATACGATATTATAACTAGCATGTAAACGTTTCGGAGTGATAAGGAGATTTATACACCTATTGTAAATAAAGCTTTCTTATCTTAAATTCTCGCCCGGTGCACCGAAAGTCTGCTTGGATCTACAAAACGTTATGGTGAAGACTCGTAGAGAATTGAGTAAATGTAGGAAATTAAAGGCTTATGATAGTGAATGACACCTATCGGAAGATATCGTAAGAGTGGTGTCTTGCCTTTAGTATATGTCTGGAAAAATAACAAAACGTTTAGAGGGGTACGATACGTTTGAAGTACACCTTCGATTGGCAGGATGATGGAACGATTGGCGAAATTCTTGAAGCTGTCTCATCGTCTGGTATTTCCATCACCAATCGAGTTGAAGTAGAGTTGATGATTGAAGATACGCATGGAAGAAGTCCTAGTAGAGTCTAGGAGAATTTTTATGATTAATTGGACACATTAGTATGTGTTAAATTGTTTGGTGATTTTAGGACTTGGGGACTGCGAGACAATACTTGGGACGAGTATGAGTAGGTGTGAATAGTAGTAGAGATCTATACTACTGGAAGCACAGGACTCACGCTTGGATCAATGAAAGTCACAAGGTTACCAAGAAGCTTGTAATTGAGTTCGTTTTTATTCAAGTATGTCATTACCATTGTTTTGGTAATGACTAGTAAGATGGTTGTTATTCCGACCCTAATGGTCATATCAAATTGAGTCTGACTATGATGAGAGGTCATTAGAACACGACCCATTGGTCTATTACAATAGATAAATAAAAGAATTTATCCTGAGAAGAAGAAGGAGTCCACAATAAGGACTTATTTGGTAACTTGAAGGTTACGATTGAAAGTACAACATAGTACGATAAGCAGATGCAAGATTGGGCATCTTCTGCGGTCAAGAAAACCATAGAGTTAAATACTCTTTCAAGGAAACATAGAAGTTACGGTTATTACCTAGGATGAAGAAATAACGTGTGGAATCATTATGCAAGTCCTATTTCGTTGATGATTCCGGGACGTAATCATCCTAAGGGGGAGATAACTGTAACGTCCGTAGATCCGGGCTAGTCAGTTTTAAGACGATAAGCATCAAAAATGACTTTTTGATGGAAGATTATTTAGAATAATTAATCTTAACTAAGTTTTAGTATATGTCACAAGGTTTCCGTGCATATAAAGAACGCCAAAATCCGAGTTATAACGAAGAAGTTATGACTTGTTTCGCGACAGAACCGACACGACATAGCGCAACGTAAATAGTGAATTTACGTTAGAGAGATATTTATCCAAAACAATCTAAATTAGAATTGAATATCTCATCGATAGTAGTGCAACGACGGAAAGACAGACGAAAACGGACGTCAGACGAAGGAGTTATGAGTTTATAACGGAGTTTTCCTATCCCGGCCTACTAAAAATAATATATACGTAATATAATTATAATATATTAAAAATAAAGTCAAAATTAGCCAATGGAGTCTAAATGAGAGTTGTAGAGCATAATCTCACCTTCGCGTCGATATAAAGAACGTCGAAAACGGAGTTCGTATGCGAAAGTTATGAATTTCTGAAGTTCGGGGCGCGAACCCCAAAGCTGTGTCAGAGACCACGACGTGGAAAGCAGTGCCACGACGTGGCAAGTCTCCTGACACCTCCGGGAGTCCCCCAGATGCAACTTGGGATGACGCATGCAGTGACGATCAAGCCCACGACATGGCAAAAGGTTCCACGACGTGGCTAGGGCCAGTTTTTCCCTATAAATAGATTTGAAGGGCCAACCGAGTTTGGTTGCTCATTCTCTCATCTCTCTCCCATATTACATCGATTTACATGCAAAGAAGTACCCCCTAAGCCCCGATATCAACCCCGAGACCCGAACCAAGTCCCAAAGCCCGAAGATCCCGAGAAGAAAAGAGTTTCCGAGCCGAAGCTCTGCCCGCGAGAAACTAGGTGTGTGAAGTGATCCCGGTTTCACCGAAGAATATCTACTTGAAGAGCCGTAGTGATGTCCGATCATCTTTTGATCAAGTGAGTGTATAGTCACTTTCATCTTACACATAGATATTAAGTATTTTATAAAATATGTGCTATGTGTATATATATATTGTTGTTTATACGTGTGAGTGTATAACTACTTTCTTCTAACACATACATATAAAGTATTAGCTATGAAATACGTGCTATGTGTTATATATTATTTGTCTATTTGAAATGGGTATGGAATTGATGTTTTATACAAGTGTTAGATGATTTAAACTGTGTAATTATTTATATCTTCAAAAATGTTGGGTAGAACAAGGGTAGATGGGATAGTTGGTGACTATGGAGTTAGCGCCTACCGTTATATAAACCTTGGCGACTATGCGACTTGGTGCCTATCGAGTAAACCTTGGTGACGATGTGACTTCGTGCCTATTAAGTAAACCCTGGCGACTATGCGACTTAGTGCTTATTAAGTAAAGCCTTGGTGACGATGTGACTTCGTGCCTATTAAGTAAACCCTGGGGACTATGCGACTTAGTGCCTATCAAGTAAACCATGGTGACGATGTGACTTCGTGCCTATTGTATAAACCTTGGTGACTATGGAGTTAGCGCCTACTGTTAAGTGAGCCTTGGTGACTATGGAGTTAGCGCCTGATAACTATGGACTTAGTAGATGATAGATAAACTTTGACAGCAATGGACTTCGTGCCGATTCCTTAGGTAAATCCTTAGGAACGAATGAATAAAGGATAGTTGATTCTTAGGGTAAAACCTTAAGAAATAAAGAAGATAATGGGGATGGGTAATTGGGTTGATTTTTTGATAATTGAATATAATAAATGTATTATTGTGGGTTGAAAACCCTATATGCTTACCAGGCTCCCAAGCCTGAGCCACTCAGTTTTCTTTGCATTACAAGTAATGGCACAAGAGTATAAGTTGGTGGACTTGATGAGAGATTTTGGATTATAGATCAGTAGTTATAAATAATTGTTGTAAGGTCTATTTTATATTATTTATGCTTTTGGTCTGTATCGGAACATGACATCCCGAGGTTTTATTATTTAATGAGAATACATTCTCTTTGAGAAACGTTTTGATAAATTTTATCATATTTTGTTTTGGGAAAAAATTCCGCAACTGTTTTCTTTAAACGATCACTCTGATTTATAAAACAAAGCATAAACAAATCGGTCTTTTCTGGCCGTCAAATTGGGGATGTCACACCACCTGAGATGCAGGAGTTGTCTACGTAGCTGCAGGAGCTGCTAGACAGAGGTTTTATCTGTATGAGCAGTTCTCGTGGGGAGCACCAATCATGTTTTTAAAAAAGAAGGACATATCTCACATGATGTGTATTGACTATCGAGAGTTGAACAAGCTAACGGTGAACAACCGTTACCCACTCCCGATGATTAATGATCTATTTGACCAGCTTCAAGATGCATCTTGGTTTTCCAAGATTGATTTGTGGTCAGGATACCACCAGATGAGAGTCAGGGATGAGGATGTGTAGAACACACCCTTCAGCACTCATTATGGTCATTATGAGTTTGTGGTGATACCTTTAGGGCTCACCAATGCACCAGCAGCGTTCATGGATCTCATGAACCGGGTGTATGGGCTGATACTAAATCACTCTATGATTGTTTTCATTGATGATATTCTAGTCTATTCCAAGACCAAGGAGCAGCACGAGCAACATTTACAAGAGGTGTTGGAGACCCTGCGTAGAAGAGGCTTTATGCCAAATTCTCTAGATGTGCATTTTTGTTGCGTGAGGTGTAGTTTTTCGGGCATATCGTCAATTAAAAGGGGATCTTGGTTGACCCGGCTAAGATCGAGGAAGTGATGTGTTAGGAGGTCCCGAGGACCGCATTTGAGATTCAAAGTTTCTTAGGTCTCGCAGGGTATTATTAAATATTTATCCAAGATTTCTCCAAGATTGATGTGCCCCTGAACCGCTTGACAGAGAAGAATGTGACCTTCTAATAGGGGCCTGGTTAGCAATTAACCTTTGAGACTCTGAGGCAGAGGTTGTGTAAGGCCCCGATTCTGGTGCTCTCCAAGGGTTTGGATGATTTTTTGGTTTACCGCGACGCCTCTATTTCGGGTTTGGGAGTTGTTCTCATGCAGAGAGGTCACGTGATTGCTTACACTTCGAGGCAGCTAAAGCCTCATGAGGCGAGTTACCCCATGCATGATTTGAAATTTGGGGTTGTGGTGTTTGCACATTTTATCCTGATTTCCGAGAGTATATCCGCGGAGAAGCTAGCGGATATTTATGTCCGAGAGGGGTAGTTAGGCACGAGGTGCCAGTTTCAGTGGTCATGGATCAAGACGTTTGTCACCTTCAGGTTTTGGAGGAAGTTTCATGAAGAGTTGGGAACTTATTTGCATTTCAGTACAACACAACCCTCAGACAGATGGCTAGAGCGAGCGGACGATCCATGCACTCGAGGATAAGCTTCAGGCTTATGTGTTGGATTTTGGAAGGATTTGGGATACTTACCTTCCACTGGCCGAGTTCTCCTACAACAATAATTATCAGGCTAGTATTGACTGACCACCATTTAAAATGTTGTATGGGAGGAGGTGCAGGACCCCGGTTTGTTGGGGCGACGTTGGTCATCGTATCATGGGAAGCACCGAGGTGGTGCTTAAGACCATAAAGTTGATTCAACAGGTGCGTGACAGGTTGCGGATCGCACAAAGTTGACAAAAGAGTTATGTTGATCGGTGTCGTTCGAACCTTGAGTTTTAGGTGGTAGACTTGGTGCTGCTAAAGGTGTCACCTTGGAAGGGTGTCATTCAGTTTCGGAAGCGAGGCAAACTGGGCCCCTGGTTTATCGATCCTTTCAGGATTACTGCATGTGTGGGCAGGGTTACATATTGACTAGATCTTCCAGATAAGCTCATTCAGATCCATAAAACTTTCTACGTGTCTCAGTTGCGGAGGTGTGTATCCGATGATTCAGTTGTGATATCATTGGATGACATTCAGGTGGACGAGTGCCTAAATTGCAGGGAGAGGCCAATTACGATTATCGATAGGAAAACTAAGACTCTGCAAAATAAGGTGGTGAATCTGGTGAAGGTGAAATGGTAGCACCGAAATTGGAAGTGACTTTTCTAACATTTTGGTGTATTTTCAATAAGAAGAAATTGGAGAACAAGCATTTTTTGTGGTTGAGCTTCTAGATCCAGAGTCTTCATCAACTTAGGTAGCTTTTGAAGGTAAAAAGTTCTTACCTTGATGATTCATTTTGGTTGTTAGAGTTTAGGGCTTGTTTATGAGTTCATTTTGGTCCCATAGGTTCTTTTGTGAGTTTGGGCAACTCCAGAAGTTTGAAGTGTTAGATCTCAGTCCCTTTTGTGTTTTAGATGTATAAAAATGTCATCTTGGTGGTTGATATGATTCCATGCATGAATTTAAGTCCTTAATGCGAACCTTGTTGGACAAAAATGGATGTTGGGTTCCATTAAGACATGCTAAGGCATAAAGTTGCCTACTTTATGTCTTAGAATCCCATAATGGTCGAGTTCTGAAAGTTAGATTTAGTGGTTGTAAGGATTAAGCGCTACATGGCTTAAGTTGGTAAGCATCTCAATACTCTGACGATACCAAGGGGTACACAACATGTATTGGCAAGCGGACGAGTACGCCAAGCGTACAGAGCATACACCTCTGAGCGGGCTTGTGGACTTCGTTTGGTCTTTGGACCTTTAGGCCTTAGTTAGTTTAGGTTTTGGCTTGTTTAGGGTAGGCGAGCCTTGGAATTCTGTTAGTAGGCCTTAAGATGTATGTGTTGGGCCTTTTGGGTCTTGGGGCCCATTCTTGTGTTTTGGCCCAATGTTGGTTAAGCCCATTATAGGAAAGGTAAATGGGCCTTTATCATATGATTTTGGACAAGCCCACGATTATGGTTTATAACATATCTATGATTAAGGCAATTTGTGTATGTCAAGTGTGGGATCTTCCGGTTCGGTAGCCAAACAGTTAGTTATTTATCAATGGATTGAGGTGAGTTTTCTCACTGTATCAATGGGTTGAAGGCACCAAGGCCGACCCATTATTTGTGATATAAGGTGTTAGCTATATTTGAGATATGTATATGAAAGAATAGGATTCGGCCCCTGGAAACTATATGAAAGTCCAGGATTCAACCCTTGTCAACTATATGAAAGACCAAGATATGGCCCCTGACATTTGTGTGAAAGACTAGGATTTGGCCCTTGACAACTGTAAGGAAGACCATGATTTGTCCCTTGGTAGCAAATTGTTTGTAAGACTATGGTTTGGCCCATAACACTATCTTGTTTATATTTGGTATGCGGTATTTTGAGGAAATTCACTAAGATTTTGCTTACAGTTTATATTTGTTGTTTCAGGTACTTGCAATACTAAGGGGAAGTGCCTGACGTGATGATGCAACATTCACTCCTTACTATTTTCCGCATTTTTATATTGTACTATGATGATTTGATATTATTATTATGTGATGGTTTTTGGAACAATGTGGTGGTTGTAACTCTTTTTTTATCTTGGTTTTGGGCTGTTAAAAGTGGCATCGTTTTTAGTGATACTTTTTTTTTCGTGTCGGTGATTGCCAAGGGGGTCCTTTAGTGGCACTTTTTTTATTTTTAGTTGCACGTTTTCTATGCCACTAAATGTCATTTTATTTATAGTGTCACCAATGACATGGTCTAGATGTAGATTTTAATTAGTTTATCCTTGTTGCTTTAAATTATGGTTATGATATTGAGTGTTTATAGTAAAACTCTGATAAATCCCCAAAATATTTTATTGAGAAAAGTCGATTCGTTACAAGAAGTTTACATGAAACAATCAGAAGGTTTCATTATACCCAATAAGGAGCATATGGTATGTAAACTTGTGAAATCTTTGTATAGGTTGAAACAAGCACCCAAAAAATGCGTCAAAAGTTTGATGAGGTTATTTGGTCCTTTGGTTTTAGGTTAAACCAATGTGCAAGTGTGGTTATAATAGATTTAGTGATGTTACTAGTGTAGGGGTGATCACTTCTTATATGTAGATGGTATGTTGATTTTTGGTACCGACCATGATCAAATAGATGAAACTAACCAATTTTTGTCGTCTAAATTTTCTATGAAAGACTTGGGAGAGACTGATGTAATTCTTGAAATAAGGATTAAGTGAGTAAAAAAGGCATATTAATAACTCAAAGTCATTATGTTAAGAAAATTCTCAAACGGTTCAGTTTTAGTGATTGTTCTCTTGTAAGCATTTCCATGGATTCAAGTGTGAAATTAATTCCAAACACGGGCATTCACATTTCACAATAGGAGTACTCAAAGGCTATTGGTATTTTGATGTATGTTATGACTAGGGCTGTAAACGAACTGAACGTTCGGCGAACCGTTCGTGAACTGTTCGGCGGGAAGTTCGTTTATGTTCGTTTATTTAATAAATGAACGAACATGAACAAAAATTACCGTTCGTTTAGTTAAATGAACAAACAGGAACACTGGTCTCGTTCATTCATTTATGTTCGCGAACGTTCATTTATGATGTTCGTTTATGTTTGTTCGTTTAAGTTTATTTATATTCAATTTTTTATTATTATATTGCTATATTATATGTTCGTTTATGTTAATATATGTTCAGTTGTGTTTTTTTTTATCTTTGTTCGTTTATGTTCGTTTAGCATGTTCACGAACATAAACGAACGAACATGAACAAAGTAATTTGTTAAACGAACGAACATAAACAAGAAAATCTCGTTCGTTTATCCGTTCGTGTTCGTTTGTTGTTCGGCTAACTTAAACGAACGAACATGAACAAGACTTTGTTTGTGTTCGTTTGATTCGTTTACAGCCCTAGTTATGACAAGTACCAGACCTCGTATTGATTTTGAAGTAGGAAATTTGAGCACGTACACTAGTAATCCTAGCACTCAACATTGGCAATCAATTAATAGAGTTTTTAAGTATCTCAAAGGAACCATGGATTATGGATTGATTTACTTAGGAAAACCTTCAGTTTTAGAAGGTTATTCAGATGCAAATTGGATAACTAACGTGGAGGACCATTCCTCAACTCCTTGTTGAGTATTCTTACTTGGGGGAGGTGTAATTTCATGGGTTTCCAAGAAACAAACTGACATTACAAACTTGACAATGGTGTGATTTCAGTTGAGTTTGTAAAATCACAACAAAATTTGGCAGATCACTTGACTAAAGGCCTAACAAAAGACTTAGTACACAAGTCTATTATTGGGATTGGATTAAAGTCCATCTAATTCTATAATGGTGAGACACCTAATTCCCTTCTAATATGATAGTAGGAGTTAAATTCAATGTGGAAATCTCACACTTATATATTGGAACACATAAAGCATTCATCTTAGGTATGTTTTTGGTTCTGCAGTTGACCGTGTTGCAATATAACTTCTTAATAGTTTCTTTGATAAAATGTATGTGTAGTTACATGAAGTAAAGGAATTACCTACATGATTCCAAAGTGTAGTCGCATTTTAAGAAGTTGGGGACATGGCCTTGATAC
Organism: Lactuca saligna; assembly: GCF_052625555.1. Taxonomy (NCBI): domain Eukaryota; kingdom Viridiplantae; phylum Streptophyta; class Magnoliopsida; order Asterales; family Asteraceae; genus Lactuca; species Lactuca saligna. The sequence continues at coordinate 209,980,380 of NC_136420.1, forward strand.
GGTCATGAGAGGACTAGGACACACGTCTTTATAATAGTGTTAAGTTGTATTTTGCTAGAAAGTTCAATAAACTAGTATGTATTTTTTCTTTAGGTATTCAGTTAGGTTGAAGGGTTCAATTCTTAGAACACATTGATTCTTGAGTATTTGAAATGTGTAAGAACTAAGATGGGAATTCAATTGTTTCGACATTTTTATTAATGTACTGGTTTGGTTTGTTTAGATTAATGTTATGCTAGTTCATGGGTTACAGTAAAATGGGAGAGGATTGTTGGTGATTTGAGTGTCACCGTGCTTTTTGTGTTATTGTAACTAATATGTGAGCTAAGGGATATATAATTTGCACTCTATATTATACGTTTAGTGTGTGTTGCATACATATATAAGATCCAATTATAAGTCAATATAACAAAATGCGGGAGTCAAGGGCATCACACCCTTTGCAGGGCCCTAGGGGCAGAGCCCCTATCGATAAAATTGTCATATTTCATTAGTTTTGGAAACCATTGATTATGCCATTAATTTTGGAATTTACTTAACTAATTCAGAAGATGAAAACCCTAATTTTCAAGAATAAATACAACTCTTCTTTTTGAGTCAGACCATATCCTTCTCAACTCTATTTCTTCTTGAATGAACTTAGAGTTTCTCTAGCAATTTGGCTTGCGTTTATGCATCTGGAGTCGTAAGTAGCCCTTTAGATTATCCTAGATTTGATTTCTTACAACCCATACATAGGGTAGAAATACCAGTTTGGAAAGAGAACCTATGAGAGGGAATCTGAATTTCCACCACACCCCTTATAAACCCTAACACTTCTTTCCACTTTTTTCTCTTAACATTATTGTATTTTCAAATGGGAATAAATCCTTCTATACATATATGATTTTTGTGATTCTTATTTCCATGGAAAGCTTGTTAGGAGTACTTAAAGATTCGTTCACTAATCATTGTCTACATTTAAAGTTATTAAGCTATGGTTCACATAATTTCCTTTGTTTTAGGTGTTTGACCTCCCATTTTCTAACACTAATAACTCATTTACTTAACCATTTGGATTGATATTTTTTCTAAATTTTCTTTTTCATGTAGGATACAACTTTCATTTATAGGGATACATTTCATTAGTTCCAGATCTCGAGTTATTAGGATCCCAACATGACTTGTTGGAAATATTAAAACATTCCAACAGCTTTGCATAACATTTCTTCTAAGTTTTCAGTTCATACGTTGCTCAATTGAACTCGAAGTTAGTGGATTTTTTATCAATGGATTCCTTGTCATGTCGACTATAACTTTCATTTAGAAAGCAACTACATACTAGGTCTAAATCTTGAGTTATAAGGTCATGAATAAACTAAGTCTTAATGCATAACTTAAGTCTTCATTTTCACTCACCCTTTAAATTGCACACGAATGACCTGCATATGTACTAACCCATTATATTACACATATGGGGCCTCTTCTTAAGCAATAACCCATGATAATGCACACATAAGCTCTTTATATGCACTGACCCATTATAGTACACACATAGAGCCTTGATGTGCACCGAGATATTATAGTACACTCAAGGTTCGTTATGTGCACTAACCTATTATAGTGTAGAAAATGGGTGTTTGTGTGCACCCTCTCATGTGCATTGACCCATTATAGTGCATACAAATGGCCCTTCGTGTGAACTTGAATCATTTTGCATTATTTTTATTAACCCATTCATTGTAAGTGTGTTCCTTTTCCAATAGACAACTATAGAAAACCAAACATGAGTTTCTCTCGATCGGTAACTTAAGAGAAGGTTAGCTTTGACATTTGTTGACTTTTTAAATAAATTTATATATAACCCTATACTTGCTTCCTTTTTCTTTTTAACTCCAAAACATCAATAACAATACATAAGCTGTATTAATCCTTATTAATTAACAAATCCATTTTTTTGCCTCCACATGCATGCACCTTATGACTATTACATGGTTTCCTGAAAAGGTGTCTTACGTTATGTTCAGGTTATTCTTAACTATGTTCTCATACTTTTATAATACCCCTTCTACACAACTTATTGCATACATTGATGTCGCCAAGCAGCCTATCCCAACACATGTCGATCTACATCTTGATTGTTTTTTAGTGATAATCTCATTTCTTAGTCATCTAAACTTCAATCTATGATATCACGTTCTAGTGTCGAGGCCGAATACGAAGAGGGGCTAATGTCATATGATAAAACATGTTGGATTTGAAATTTAATTCGTAAGCTCTCACTACCTATTACAAAGGGTACTGTTGTTTATTGTGACAATGTGAGCCTCGGTATATCAAGTTTAAAACCAACAAACAAAATATATAAAAATAGTCATCCATTTCATTTAAGGTTTGGTTGCCAAATGTCATGTACGAATGTGTCATGTTCCTACTCAACACCCAATTGTTGACATATTTACCAAAGGACTTCCAAAAATTCTGTTTGAATATGTTAGAGGCAGGTTGAGCATTTGACCGAGTCCAACTAGCTTGAGTGAGGGGGTGTATTGGTCGATGTTATTTTATTATGTTAAATGTTTATTAGATAAGCATTTGTATTGGAGTAGGTTATTTTCATTGTTATTAATCAGGCAATATTTCCAATTTTCCCTATATATATGAGGTAGGGACTTTTGTATATATAGGATTATCAAGTTTACAAGTGGCATGGAGTTTCATTATACTTTGTATCACTAATTCATTAACATAATTTTGCACCGTATGAACTATACTTGGAGTCTTAACCAAGTATATTATTGATTAATAAGCTCTTATTTAACTCCTAAACTTCAGAATACGATGATCTCTTCAAGGTGTAACTTCATTATATTTAGAGCATCTTCAACCATTTCACTTGTCAAACTAAAGTTGGTCCAACAGACCGTTTTTAGTTAATGGGCTTTACAAAATTATACGCAACTGGGCTGATTGAACTTTTTTGCATCAACATTGAACAGAAGAATCGAGATTCGAGAATAGACTTAACACAAACAAATGGCCACATCAAATTCTGCAAATTAGATTATTACGATAAAAAAAAAAGGTTCCAAATTGAATCCCACACTTGAAAATAAATGAAAAAATAAATCCAGTTTGCCAATATCCCTAAGATAATCAACTAATAGAGTCTTTACTCAAAATTTTATCCCCCCACCCATTTAGCTTACTTGTTGCTGATGAGTACCATACATAGCATATGACCCATATGCTGCAGCATACATGCTTGGGTCATGTGGTGCTTGAAGAGCATAACCATATCCATCATAAATCTGACCACCATAGTATGCTGTTGCTGGCCATTGATTCCCAAAATCATTTCTCAACTGCAAATTTCAAGAACCGAATTAAAAACTATATATTTCTAGTTATTTATAGAGTAAATTGTTACCCAAATAAGATTATAACAAAAATATATTTCTAGTTATTTATAGAGTCAATTGTTAACCTGCTTATTTGCGGGGTTGCGTCCCCAAGAAAGGCGGACTGTTTGTTTCCCTATTGCTGTCCCGTTTAATTTTTGCAGTGCCTCCTCAGCATTATTTCTATGAATAGAAGTTAATAGAGTAACAATACAAAATTAATTATTATGAAAAAGGGAAAATCTGGGATAAAAAGAGTTGGTAAAAAGAAGGAAATTTAACCTGTTAGCAAACTGTACAAATCCGCAACCTTTACCAACTGGTATTTTTACGGAAAGAATCTCGCCATATTCCGTGAATGGCTGCCTAAGATCTTCATCGCTAACCGTTGGATCAAGCCCTCCCACAAAAATCTAGAACCAATCAACGGTTAACCAAAGAGAATATGATTGACTATTTCACAATAAAATTTATAAAATAAGTGGAAGAAGTTGGGAACTGACTGTCGTGTTAGTAGAATCTCCATCGTTTTGCGAGCCACCATTTGACATATAACCTCCTAGGAAATCAAAAAGTCACCACCAAATCAAGATCTCAACTACTTTTGCAGCACTTTAACTGGACAAGTTTTCTAGGGCTATTTCTAGAATGATGATGAAGAGGGCATTCACGTCTTTTCCACATACAAGATCTCGAGAGCAAGTCTCTACACTACCTTTTGGATAGGACAAAAGACTGCAGTCTTCCAGTCTCATCCTACTAACATCAGTCCCGGTCTAGTGTGAAGACCGGAACTGATGTAATGGGATAAAAAATAATTTTTTTTGTCCCATTAACAAAGGTGGAAAACGGCAGGTGCAGAACTCACTCTTGATCTCTTATCTGTGCAAAAGACGTGAATGTCCTCCTTGTTTCCATCATCCAAAAGAGCCCTAGGAAGCTTGTATAGTCCCATCCTGTGTAACAGGACTCGAAAATTTTTTCTAGGGCTAATTTCTATGATGAAGACGAGGAGAGCATTCACGTGTTTTGCACCTTTTAGACTGGAACAAAAATTTTGAATTTTTGTCCCATTGACATCGGTTTCGGTCACAGTCCAATGCATACCAAACACAGTACCTTGTTGGTAAGCAGAAGATTTTCTCGGGGTTGCAGCACCAATACGCATAGGCCGAGTCGAACAGTAAGTCCCATTCATTTCAGTCATGGCTTGGGTCCTCTCATTATCGTCTCCAAATCTTACAAATCCATACCCTTTAGATCGGCCAGTATTAATATCAATCACGACTTTAGCAGCTTTAACGGATGGATATTTATTCGCAAAAGTTTCATGTAATAAAGTGTCAGTTACATCTGCAGCTAAATCTCCTACGAAAATAGAAAGATCAGAAGAACCGTTGTTATTTGAACGTTTGTCTCCCGTGCTAAATGTAGCCCAGTTCAAACGAAACGGTTGTTCTGTGTTAGGCATAACAATGTGACCATAATTCTGCAACACTTTTTCTGCTGCAGCATGTGAAAAAAACTCAACAAACCCGTATCCCTCTGAGATACCTGTCTGCTTATTGCGAACAACCTTAATTGACGCAACCTACAATAAGTTTTTTTAAAAATCTAGTTAGGGACTGTTTTTTTTTTCCCCAATTAAGTCGTGTAAGGATAAACATCAGATTAAGTGATTAACCCATTATGTAAAAAAATATCACATTAATCTTGCACTATTTAAAATCTTCTTTTTATTTTTGTGAAAAAAATAGTGAAAGCAATGTATATAGCGACAGGAATGATTTGCTGTCAATTATAGGTGACCACTGTTTCTCAGATTAGGGTACATAACAGTTCTTTTTTTTTTAAAAAGTTTAAATTCATGACACACTTTGTTAACATAACTTTAAAGACAATAGTTAGTCTTGTACTATTTAAAATCTCTTTGTTGTGTGAAAAAGAAACAAAAACAATGAGACAACATAATGAAAGACATGCTAAAATAGACTAGTATTGAGATAAAATCATGAAAATAACATCACAACTAAATCAAATTTCAAGCAATTTTAGTTGGCATATCGATATAAAAATCCAGATGGATCTTTCTTTCTAATAGAATCCCAAATTAAAAGCTTAACGAGCAACATGTGAGTAATGTTCCTCTTTGATGAACAAAACCCAAATAAATCACATTAATTACCACAAGATATGACGAATTGAGATAATAATTGCATATAAGATTATTTATTAGATTGAGAAGCAATGTAAATAAGGATAGAGATTATAAAAAGGACCTCGCCGGTGGAAGCAAAACAGTTACGGAGGTAATCCTCATCCATCCAACTGTGAAGGTCACCAACCCAGATGGCCTTGTTGTCTCCACCACCGGATCCCTGCTGCGGCTGTTGAACCACCGGAGTATGCGGCTGATGGTGGAGGTGGTGCGGGTGGTACGGCATGTAGTGTGGCGTCACTTGATAATTAGCCGGAGAGGGTGCCATCATCTGATGCTGCATTAACATCGCCGCCGCAGGGTACTGCATCGCCACCCACTGTTGCTGCCCTAGACCCACACCCACACCCACACCCATCCCCGCCGCTGCTCCTGTCGTCGTCGTCGGAACCGCTGGCTGGGTTTTCTGCGTTTGTTGTTGCTGATCAGACCCGCCATCATTCCCGGATTGCATCTTCACTCTGTTTTCGGAAAAAGACACAAACTTTATAGTATTATGTATAAAGATACGGGTTATACGTAAAGGTTTGTGCGATAACAACAGCGAATCTGGGAGTTTTAGAGAGATGGGAATAGGGGATTTGTGAGATTGATGGTGAAGCCAAGTTTCATGGTGGTGTAGCCATTGGATTTAATGGTAGTTTTGTAATCTAGGCCGTTGTTTTAACATGGGGTTGTGTTGTGTTGTGTTGTGTTGTGTTATGGTCGGCCACCGGATCCAGTTTCTCGCTACACAGATATTTTCGAAAACAAGTTGTGTTTGTTTTTTGTTTTATATTTTATAATAATATGGAATTGTTTTGCCATTTTAAGGTTCGAGGAATCCAAACAAGGGTTTGGGAAGACTGCAAAATCAGGAAAGGCCTGGGTTTCAGTGACCTTGTGACAACTCTAAACATGCCCACCACCATCACCCGTCTTTCCCGCACCATTACCATTTCTTTTTACTAATAAAAATAAGTTGTTGGTATTTTTGACCATATTACATTCAATATATCGATTCTATCCCATAAGTTATTTTTATTAGGTTAACTTATTTTTATAAAATAAAATAGTTATTTGTCTTACATTTTTATGAAAAAAAAAATAGCTTCTTATCGGCATTTAATTTATTTATAAACTGCTCATAATTTCACATTAAGTTCGGAGAGGACTTGAACCATTGATTTCAAAGAAAAAACAACACCTGATTCCACCGGATTATTACCATTTCTTTTTACCAAAAAATAACTGGTTGTTATTTTTGATCATATGACATTCAATGTATCGACCATACCACCATAAGTTATTATGTTTTGTTTCTGTTGATTAGGTCAGCTTATTTTTATAAAATAAAATAGTTATTTGTCTTACATTTTTATAAATAAAAAAAAAAGTTTTTTTATCGGCATTTAATTTATTCATAAACTGCTCATAATTTCACCTTAGGTTCAAAAATGACTAAACCATTGATTTCAAAGAAAAAATACAACACCTTATATCACTGTAGTATTACCATTTCTTTTTACCAAAAATAACTGATTGTTATTTTTGACCATATGACATTCAATGTATCGATCATACCACCATAAGTTATTATGTTTTGTTTCTGTTGATTAGGTCATCTTATTTTAATAAAATTAAATAGCTATTTGTCTTACATTTTTATAAAATAAATAGTTTCTTATCCGCATTTAATTTATTTATAAATTGCTCATAATTTCACCTTAAATTCGGAGATGACTTGAACCATTGATTTCAAAGAAAAAAAAAACAACACCTGATTCCACCACACCATTACCATTTCTTTTTACCAAAAATAACTGGTTGTTATTTTTGATCATATGACATTCAATGTAGTGATGGAACTAGAAATTTTGATACGGGGTACAAACATTATCAATATATTATATGTAGTTATAATCTCTTTAGTTGGGGGTACAATAACATAAAATATGTTTACAAATAATATTTTATATATATCAAACAATTTTTTGGGGGTACTGTAGTACCCCCCAATGCCCCATCTAGCTTCGCCACTGATTCAATGTATCGACCATACCACCATAAGTTATTATGTTTTGTTTCTATTGATTAGATCAGCTTATTTTTATCTATTTGTCATACATTTTTATAAATAAATAAAAAAGTTTCTTATCGACATTTAATTTATTCATAAACTGGTCAGAATTTCACCTTAGGTACAGAGAGGACTAAACCATTGATTTCAAAGAGAAAACACAACATCTGATACCACCAGACTAGAAGACATTTAAATAAAAAATATTAAAATCCTTCCAATAATCGCCAACTTCACGCGGCGCGGGGGGGGGGGGGGGGGGGGGGGGGGGCACTATAACATTTATTATTTAGGTATTCGTTCTAACCCTTGAGCTATGTTTTATTTGCAATTTAGTCCTCGATGACAATTTCGTAGTTTTGGATTTGTTGGAGTACGCGGGGCGTACACCCTCATAGAAGTGAGCATTTGGACCGGTGAACCGGACCAGACCGTTTTTTTCGACCCCCGAGCCGGTTCTCGGTTCTAAAAATCCATCAAAATCGGTCCGGTCCGATTTTTACCAGGTTTTGAACCGGTTGGACACGATTTATAAAAAAATTGTAATATTTAAACAACCATAACTCATTCGTTTTAAGTTTGATTGACACTCGGTTTTTTCCAACGTTTAATTTACAGTTTGTAGATGAATTTAGACTATAATTTTGTTGATTTTGGTATTATACTCAATGAGTTACAGTCTTTCAAAGTGGAGTTATCAAAGCTAAAAAATTTCAGCTTTTCAGCAACGTTTTTAAAATTTTGTAATCTGTGAAAATTTTTACACAACCATAACTCATTCGTTTTAAGTCGGATTGACACACGATTTTTTCTAATGTTTAATTTACAGTTTGTAGATGAATTTAGACTATAATTTTGTTGATTTTGGTATTATATTCAATGAGTTAAAGCCTTTCAAAGTTGAGTTATCAAAGCTGACAAATATCAGCTTTTCAACAAGATTTTTAAAATTTTATAATCTGTGAAAAATTTTAAACAAACACAACTCATTCGTTTTAAGTCAGATTAACCTGCGGTTTTTTCCAACATTTAGTTTACAGTTTATAGATGAATTTAGACTATAATTTTGTTGATTTTGGCATTATTCAATGAGTTATCCTTCAAAGTTGAGCTATCAAAGCTGAAATATTTAAACTTTTTAACTATTATTTTAGCCTATAATTCTGATTTTTATGTGTCTTTAACAGATAAATCATATGAAATGGATCTTGGTGAACTTGATTTTTATGTTAGTTGCTTTTATTTGGAAAATTAATTTTGTAAGTTATATTATTATAAGTTATAACATCAAGGTAGATTAGTTATGCATGAAACAGAAAAGTAATCATTTTTACAAGTTGTATCGTATCAAACCCAATAACATATTCGTTTTAACTAGTTCTATCAAACTAAAACTTATTTTAACGACTTGTACTCTATGCAATTAAAGTTGTACCAGTCCAAACGGGTCCAAGAACCAGAAAACCCGAACCTGGACCCGGACACGGACATGGACACGACTCATTCAGCCCAGTCCACGGTCCACAATATTCTCCATAACCGGTCCGATCCAAGATCCGGTTCGGTCCAAATGCTCACCCTTACACCCTCATATGTTGAACGTACTCCAGATCACCTTAGTACGCAAGGCGTATGCAGCCAGGGTGCAAACCATAAATTTTAGGGTTTTGACCCTATTTAAACATATTTATAGCCTCATGCACTTATCTTCAGCCTCCTTCTTCATTTTGAAACCCTAAAGAGTGTTTGTGCATTGTGAAGCTTGTTGAGCCATTTTTTCTGCCATTTGGAGCTTTTAGAGTAGGAGGAAGAGCATTGAGGTGATGGTGTTTCACTCAAGGCTTTAGATCCAGCATCGTGTCTCCTTGTGCACTTTATGGAGGTAAAAAAGTTGCAACCTTGATGTAGAAATCTTATGGATCTAGCTTTTGCTCAAAGTTGTTTCCTTTTTGGTACCAAACTTGGTCTTTGTGAGTAGAAGGTATTGCAAGGCATTTTAGTTGTCCTTTCAGAGGTTTTAAGGGGTGTTAAGTCATAAATCTGGGTTTTTGGTCACCAGTTTCCCTCCATGCAATTGCTAGGTGGTCTTAATGTTGGATTAATGTCTAAGTCCATAACTATAATTGGTGAGACTTGACCCGACCCGGCATGCTCCATTTGGGTTGCATGGCATCATGAATTTGGATAGACTATAATGAGAGAAATAACATTTAAGGTTGGTTAATATATTACTGGTTCTAATATATTAATAAGATTATTTAATTAGTATTGATCAAGAATTAATCTAGGATTAATTACGTAATCAAAAGAAGACTAATTAAATATATGGGTTGATTGTGTAAATCATCCATACTTATATAGTGGGCTAATGCTCCATGGATTATCAAGTTGGGCTAAAATCCATAAGATGCTTAATGGATGCTCCATGGTGTATTTGTACCCATGGATCATGGAAATGAAAGGCCATGACAATTAGGGTTTACATGGTGTAACCCTAACTATATAATGATCTTATTCTTGGAGAAAATCGGTCACTATGTGTAATAGGAAGGGCTAGCCGATTTCATGAAGTGTGTATGTTCTCTCAATCTATTCCATGTGTATTTGGTGTTGTGTGAACCATTTGAGGTGTCAAACTTGGGGCACTAGGCACTCAAGCTTCATGAAGACAATCTACATCAAAGAGGTATGTAATTCTAACTTGATATATTCATTTGAATCAATGTTATTATGCTAGTTAGGATGAATGCCTTGGAAAGTTCATATTTTCATGTCTAATAGAGAAAACATAGATCCAAGGTATTTAGGGTTGCATGTACACTTAGGAGTGTTAGAATGCTCAAAACCCAACAGTGGTATCAGAGCCTAGGTTTGTTTTCAATTATACTTGATGCATATTGCTGAAAAATGCTGAAAAAATTGATTTTATGGCTTTTTGGGCACTGGACTCGCCGAGTCTATGAAGAAAATCATCATACTCGTCGAGTAGGTTGATACACTCAACGAGTAGGAGCCCCATACAGCATATTTTCGAGTTTTTTTGGCAAGAAATGGACTAGGAACATTACCCTAAGCTGTTTTTGGACTTATAAACTTGTTTTTGATGTGGTAATGTTCATGATAATCCAATTTCAAAGATAATTGTCAATAGATTCATGTTTTGTGTTAGTTTAAAAGTTATGCTAATTACATGAAAATGATTGATGTGAATTATCTTTGCTCATATAAGTTGCTTAAATTAATAGATAAGTTAATTGCTTATGTGTTTTCAATCCATTTTAATCTAAGAGATGATTCTAAAATGTGTTTGTGTAACTTGTCCTCAAGTTACATGAAATGTCACATTCAAGTTTCTTAAAACTCATAAAAGATGGCAAATGTTACAAAAATGAAGAGTCTTGTTCTCATTAAATGGTTTTATGACTCCATAACTTGTCCTCAAGTTATAGAGGTTCAAGAGTCACTTCATTAAGTAATAAAATGTGTAATCTTAATTAATTCAATAAGTTACAAAATAAAGAAAAGTTACATTCTTTTATTAGTTTAAAGTCTTCCATAACTTGTCCTCAAGTTATGAAACTTCAACAGTCTTTTAATTAAAACTACTTTAAACACATAAGTTATGGAATTAATAAGTTTTGAATAGTTTCAAAACTTGCTCTCAAGTTTTGGAATTTGAAACGTTTTCACTTATGAATACTTTAATTCCAAGTTAGCCCTTAGAATTTTAAAAGTTAAAATTCAACCCTTATACTTTATAATATTATAAGTTAATATATATATATATATATATATATATATATATATATATATATATATATATATATATATATATATATATATATATATATATATATATATATATATAAGAATAAAGTCAGTCTTACCGTTAGTAGGCCTCATTCACGAAGCCGGTCTATAAGAGGGGTTTAAGGTTACTGCCTATAAAATGGCAGTTTAATAGGTGTCCACTCTCACCCACCACTTCCTTGACCGGTGGAGGGTTGTTAGCCGAACGGGTAGGACAAGGACTAGAATTCTCCCTTCATTAAAAGTATTAATGATAAATACTAAGTAACTAAACCTTTTATAAATACCCAATCTTAGTTATTTAGGAAAATGTGAATAAGGTGCTAATCCATGAAATTACACTTTGCACTTTGTTTAAGTCGGTGAGCGGAGCGTGTGTGGTTAACCGACACACTAACTCATATTTAACAAGGTAGGCAAAGGGTAACTTAATGTTTATCATAGTATCGATGGAGCGTGTGTGGTTAACAGGTACATCGATTGAGGGGTAAACACTTAAGGGTACCAAGTAATTTGCATGGTTACTTCACACCTTGATTTGTGATCCACGGCATCCCAGTCACAAAACCTGAAGGGTACACGCGAGATTGAAACATGCCATTGAAAAGTTCAATGAATCTCAAAAGATATAGGAGTTTCAGATCCAATTAAAACATAATAATACATTTCGTTTATCTTGGTGGAAATTGGTGAATCGTCATTCACCTACCTTCAAATATTTTATAGCTTGGATTACGTGAAAGACCCCAACTTTCATATTTTTGAAAGACCCAAACTTTCATACTTCATAATATCATTACTCCAAAACATGCTATTTGCATAATTCATAAAAGCAATATTTACACTCATAAAGGGAATTACAAACTAATGGATACAAACCGTCTATTACAAAGTGTTATATATATTACATAACTACCCAAGATATTGTAATTTATACAAACATAAACTGTAGTACAAAAGTACTATTACAAACTATTCTAAATCTTTCAATAGTATGTGAACATACTAGTTACTTATCACCTGCAATTGTTAAACATTGATAGGGTAAGCGGTGACGCTTAATAAGTTCTATAATAGATACAATATACGTTATGCCATATATATACTTCAATGTGGCAAAGGCAAAGAAGAGTAACAAGACATATGTGAGATCATGTGACAAGCGTTCATATCAATCAAAGACTTTATTCAAAGATATACTTTTCAATTCTTGATATACATCAATAAAACTTTGGCCCAAATGGCATAGAAAACATGCGATTTCTGATTAACATCTTGTTAGATTTCAGGCTTATAGTCATGTCTAACCATTTTTCAATACCATAGAATAGAAGTCATTCTCTTACGGAGACATGCTCTACATGGCCAGATGCTATGTACCGGTACCAATGTGAATCTAAGTCCTTTCACTGATCACATGGTCAAAGGTATTACAATTGCTATAAACATAGTGAATACAATCACACGGGAAAATAACTCAGAATAATAACACTAAAAAGCACATAGAACATATAACACATAACATACAATTGTTCCTATATATTGAACTCACCTTAAGTTAACCGGGGGTTAAAATAGTAATTTGGACAGCACTTCGGCTTTAAATATGACTTTCTATGTTGAAAACCAGGAGCTTAATTGAAAACCGGGCTCTGCGAAGGTAGGGCTTCAAAACCAAAAAGATAAAATTTTCGGGCTTCTCGGGGGTCTCGGGACGTGTTCCGGGTGCTAAAATTGATACCAGGGCTTCGGGGAAAGTCAAAATAGTGAAAATATGGATTTAGGTGTGAAAAATGGCGAAATTCTAATTTTAGTCAAGAAGGTTCGCACCCTCCTATTTATAGAGGCGAGGGTTTGGAATTTGTCACTAGGAGGCGTCCACGTCGCGCCTGCGAGGCTCGGTCCAGAGGAGGCTGACGAGGCTGCTCGGTGGCATCAGCAGCGAAGGGCAGGTGGCGCGAGAAGCGAAGGCCACGAGGCCTGCTGCGAGGCTCGGATGTGGAGGCGAAGCGAAGGGCGCGTCAGGGGCTCGTGGCTGCTTCGGATTGGGGCAAGCGTCGCTTCTCAGGCTGGGCCACGTCTCCGGTGACGCACCTGCTTCGTGCGAGGTGACGTGGCCGGTACTATTCATCCGAGATTTCTCGGTTTTCGGTCCCCGAACTTCTAAAATCCATAACTTTCGCATACGAGCTCCGTTTTTGACGTTCTTTATATGCATGCATAGCTAAAATTACACTCTAAAACTTTCATTCAGACTTCGTTGGCTAATTTTGAATTTATTTTTAATATTATTATTTTTAACAGATCAGGACAGGAAGATCCGTTAAAAATTCATAACTTCTTCATCCGACATCCATTTTCGTCAGACTTTTTACCGTTGTACTAAAAATGACGAGACCTTCGATTCTCGTTTAGGATGTATCGGTCAAATATCGCTCGATCTAAAATTCGAGTTTTTAGTTGTCTACTGCTAAGTTGAAACTTTGAAAAATCATAACTTCCTCATACAAAGTCAGATTTTGGCGTTCTTTTTATCGAATTTCTCGGATTCACGAATACGACGACTTTCATTTAGATTACTAAGTCTAAAAAGTAGTTTATCGGAAACTCACTTTTTACGTCATTCAGCGTTGTGCCGGTTTTGTAGCGGATCTTCGGTTGGTCATAACTTCTTCGTTATAATTCGGATTTCGACGAGGTTTTCGCCTACAAGTTTCTAAGGAGATTATCTACAACATCAAATAATATAATTTTACTTATTTAAAATTTTATATTTTCGCTAAATTTCACTATTTGGCTTTTAATTGGAATCTCATAAGACTTCCAATATTTTCTAAGTGATTCTAAACATAGTTTTACTTAATTTCTAGTAAAAACCATTTGTTAGAACTCAACACTCAATTTCACATAGTATTTCACAATTTTATTCATTACAAAATACGATTTCAAAACGTGTATGTTACAAATACCTCCTCCTTTTGAGGATTTCGTCCCCGAAATTACATCGATTAAAATAAATGGGGATATTTTGCTTTTATCTCATTCTTATTCTCCCAAGTATAGTTTGGGTCTCGATGATGTTTCCACTTGACAAGCACCAATTCTACTTCTTTATAGCGTAGCTTAGTTGTTCTTTCATTCACGATTTCTTCAGGCTCTTCAACATATCTTAACTTATTATCCAATTTCACCTCGGATAATGGAACTGTCTCATCGTAGATGCTCAAGCATTTGCGCAGATAACTTACATGAAACACATCATGAATACCTGTTAAATCTTCAAGCAATTCTAAGCAGTATGCTTGCTTTCCAATTCTCGGGATGATTTTGAAAGGACCAACAAATCTAGGACTCAACTTTCCTTTCTTCCAAAATCGCATAAGGCCTTTCCATGGGGATACCTTCAGTATCATGAAATCACCCACTTGGAATTCTATAGGTCGTCTTCTCTTTTCTATATAGGACTTCTGTCGATCCTGGGCCGCTTTCATTCTTTCTCGTACGATTTGAATCTTGTCGGTGGTATCTTGAATCATTTCAGGGCCTCCAAGGATCTTATGTCCTACATCACGCCAACATAACGACGTACGACATTTGCGACCATATAATGCTTCATATGGTGGCATTTTGATTGAAGCGTGGTAATTGTTATTATATGAAAATTCGACAAGCGGTAAGTATTTATCCCAGTTACCACCGAACTCCAAGACACATGCACGAAGCATATCTTCTACTGTTTGGATTGTTCTCTCCGTCAGACCATCTGTCTGGGGATGATAAGCGATGCTGAGAGCAGCTCGAGATCCCAATTCGCGTTGCATGCTCGCCCAAAAGTGAGAAGTGAAGTGAGTATCGCGATCGGAAATGATCTTTAGTGGCACACCATGTCTTGCAACAATTTCATCCAAGTATACTTGTGCATATTTCTCCATTGGAGCCGTTTCACGCATGGCGAGAAAATGCGCACTCTTAGTCAGGCGGTCGACGATTACCCAAATGCTATCATGCTGTCTAGCAGTCTTCGGCAATTTGGTAATAAAATCCATGGATAGCTCTTCCCACTTCCATACAGGAACACTAAGACTTTTTAGGGTTCCATAAGGCTTTTGGTGCTCTGTTTTGACTTGTAAGCATACTAAGCATTCATGTACATATCTTTCAATGTCTCTCTTTAATCCAGGCCACCAATAATCCGCTTTTACATCATAGTACATTTTACTTGTACCAGGATGTATTGAAAGCTTAGACTTATGAGCTTCATCTAAAATCTTCTGTCTTAATCCACCAATCTTTGGAATCCATAGCCGATTCTTAAATACTTTTAATCCTCGTGGATCATCAAGTAAAACATCTGCATAATGTACCATTCCTTCCTTCTTCACATTTTCTGGATTTAAGGCCTCAACTTGCCACTTCTCTAGTTCATCAAGAATAGTGAACTTCACCATAGTGTGAGTAATAGTATAACACATACTATTACGATAAACTTTCCTGCTAAGTGCATCTGCAAACACATTAGCCTTTCCAGGATGGTACAGGATTTTGCAATCATAGTCCTTGATCAGCTCCATGGCTCGTTGTTGTCTCATATTTAGAGTTTGTTGACTGAATATATACTTGAGACTCTTGTGGTCGGTAAATATTTGGCATTTCGTACCAAAAGGTAATGTCTCCAAAGTTTTAGGGCAAATACTACTGCAGCGAGTTCAAGATCATGGGTGGGATAATTCTTTTCATAATCTTTCAGTTGTCTTGAGGCGTAGGCTATCACTTTACCATGCTGCATCAACACACAACCGAGTCCTAATCTTGAAGCATCGCTATACACGGAGAAATCATCATCACCTTCTGGGAGTGATAAGATGGGAGCATGAGTCAAAAGATCTTTTAGAGTTGAGAAAGTTTTTTCTTGAGATTCACCCCATTCGAACTTCACTTCCTTCCATGTAAGACTTGTGAGAGGTACAACTATACGAGAAAAGTCTTTAATGAATCTCCGGTAATATCCCACGAGACCTAAAAAACATCGAATTTCGGAAACATTACGGGGCACTTCTTAATTTTGAATGGCTTCGATTTTTATAGGATCTACAAATACACCATCACTAGAAATAATATGGCCGAGAAATTGAACTTGACGAAGCCAAAATTCACATTTCGAGAATTTAGCATAAAGTTTCTCCTTTCGAAGAATTTCTAAGATTTCACGAATATGAACGGCATGATCGGCTTTAGACTTGGAATAGATTAGAATATCGTCAATGAATACGATGACAGACTTATCGAGCATTGGGCGGCATACTCGATTCATCATATCCATGAATACGGTAGGAGCATTTGTCAAACCGAATGGCATGACAAGGAATTCGAAATGCCCATAACGAGTATGGAAAGCAGTCTTCGGTACATCTTGCTCTTGTACTTTCAACTGATGATAGCCGGATCTCAAATCAATCTTTGAGAAATACCTAACACCCTGAAGTTGATCGAATAAATCATCGATGCGAGGTAGTGGGTGCTTGTTCTTGATAGTCACCTTATTCAGCTCACGATAATCAATGCACATTCGCATCGATCTGTCCTTCTTCTTGACAAACAATACTGGAGCACCCCAGGGAGAGGTACTCGGTCGAATAAAGCCTTTGTCAAGTAATTCCTACAGTTGGATCATCATTTCTTTCATTTCGGCTGGCGCAAGACGATAAGGAGTCTTTGCAATCAGAGCAGCACCGGGCACAAGGTCAATTCAGAATTCTACTTGTCTATCCGGAGGAAGTCCAGGCAGATCATCGGGGAAAACATCGGAATATTCGTTAACAATGGGAATATCATTTACAGTTTTATTCTCCTTTCTTGAGATGTCAACTGTATAGTCCAGATAGATAGGACAACCTTTCGATATGAATTTACGAGCTTTGAGGAAAGAGATTATTTATAAGATCCTTTGTTCACCGTAGACATGAATAGGATCTTCCCCTTTAATAGGAATGCGTACCATCTTTTCATAACATAAGAGTTCTACATGGTTCTTTGACAACCAATCCATGCCGAGAATAATATCGAAATTGGGCAAGGAGATAGGGATTAGGTTAGCAAGAAAATTATAGCCTTCAATTTCTATGACACAATCCCTATAGATTTTATCAGCAAGTAATGATATACTTCCTGCGGTATCTACGTGAAATGGTTGCGCGAGTGCATAGCAAACAGTTTGAAAAGAATGCGCAAATTCATAAGATACGAAAGAATCCGAGGCACTAGAATCAAATAAGATGTGAGCAGGTCTAGAGTTGACAAGAAATGTACCCATCACGACATTCGGGTCCTCACGTGCTTCCTCTGCGGTAATCTGGAATGCACGACCCTTAGCTTTTGGCACCTCCTCCTTTTTAGCTGGAGTACTCTTCGGTTGTTGGAGAGGGACTTGACTTCTCACCGGTTGTTGAACAGAAGCTTGACTTCCAGTCACTTGGCTGGTAAGAGTAGGGCAAAAACGCTTCTTGTGGCCAGTAATACTACATGCATAACAAGTCATATCCTTCCTTGGGCAAGATGGCTTTATATGACATGTTTCTCCACACCCATAACAGACAATGGATTCCTTGTCTATTTTGCATTGACCCGGATGATTCCTTCCACAAACGCGACATGAAGGCGATTGAATAGAAAAAGATTGTGACCTACCGCGGCCACGAAAAGCACTCTGAGATTGCGCTTGCTTGCTAGGATCAGTTCGAATAGGTTAAGCTGGTGGAATAGTGGAAGCAGGAGTAGTTCTTTTGATACGTGGATGCTTTGGAACAGTAAGAGTGGCACCACGTATTTCTAAGTCATGCTCACGCCTTTGAGCATACTCAACAGCTTTATCGAATGACAAAACATCCCGATTGACAACAAAATCATGGATTTCGTGTCGTAGTCCCTCCATGAATAGCTGAATTTTCTTGTCTTCAGTTGGAATATACTTCGTAGCAAACCTTGCTCTTTGATGAAATTGAGTTTCATACACATTCACAGTCATTCCTCCTTGTTTAAGCTTGAGGAATTCCTTCTCCAATCTTCTCCTCATATCTAGAGGACAAAAATTCTCTAGCACACGAGTCTTGAACAACTCCCAGGATAAGTTCTCCTGGTCACATCCATCGAGAACTTCATATGTTGCTTCCCACCAGACTAAGGATTCTCCAATGAGAATTGCAGAAGCATAGATAGCCTTGTCTTCATCATCCACATGAGAAACACGAAATACTTTCTCGGTGTTCTGAATCCAAGTTAGAACAATTATATGATTAAGGACACCAGAAAACTCCATAGCACCACTACTCTTGAAATCTTTGAACGAGGGACGCTTCACCTTTCCGCTTGAAGATTCTCCAGTGACTTTCTCTTTTCTTTTATCATCATTCTTTTTTTGTTCTTCGAGAGTCTGTCGAATAACACCGGTAAGTTTACCTAAGAGTCGCTCCTCACGAGGAGATACTGGAGTATTCACTTCCTCGGGTTGAGGATCTCCACCAACCTCAGGGGTATGGCTACTTACTTGTTTAGCCATCGATCTGAAATACGGATTAAGATAGTATTTTAGAATATTAGGGTTTACTATTACCTAATACTTTTACTTATATATTTCCTATGGTTTGTATCCTTATACTTACAATGATTAAGTTCATATATTGAACTTCCTATAGTTTAAGTCTAAATACCAATCCGTGGAATTTAGTTCGCTTAAACTACTGCTCTGATACCATGGTTGAAAGACCCCAACTTTTGTATTTCTGAAAGACCCAAACTTTCATACTTCACAATATTATTACTCCAAAACATGCTATTCGAATATTCATAAAAGCAATATTTTACTTTGATAAAGGGAATTACAAACTATTGGATACAAACCGTCTATTACAAAGTGTTATATATATTACATAACTACCCAGGATATTGTAATTTATACAAACATAAACTGTAGTACACAAGTACTATTACAAACTATTCTAAATCTTTCAATAGTATGTGAACATACTAGTTACTTATCACATGCAATTGTTAAACATTGATAGGGTAAGCGGTGACGCTTAATAAGTTCTATAATAGATACAATATAACGTTATGCCATATATATACTTCAATATGGCAAAGGCAAAGAAGAGTAACAAGACATATGTGAGATCATGTGACAAGCGTTCATATCAATCAAAGACTTTATTCAAAGATATACTTTTCAATTCTTGATATACATCAATAAAGCTTTGGCCTAAATGGCATAGAAGACATGCAATTTCTGATTAACATCTTGTTAGATTTCAGGATTATAGTCCTATCTAACCATTTGTCAATGCCATAGAATAGAAGTCATTCTCTTACGGAGACATGCTCTACATGGCCAGAGGCTATGTACCAGTACCAATGTGAATCTAAGTCCTTTCACTGATCACATGGTCAAAGGTATTACAATTGCTATAAACATAGCAAATAAAATCACACGGGAAAATAACTCAGAATAATAACACTGAAAAGCACATTGTCACACCCCCAAACCTGAACGGCGGAAACGTTCGGGGGCAGATGACTTCATGTGGTAGCGTAACAAGTGAATACATAGTAAAGAAAGCAATACAACCATCATATATATATATATAATTGAAAGTTTACATTTGTCAAACGTTACATGTTCAAAATCAATTACAAATATGATGTCAAATTATGAGATTAAACTGGTGCCGCAACATCTCTTCATCAAAAGCATAATGATACCTGTAGTTACTGAATCCCTGGGACATACAAGTAATTTTGAAAGAGTAGATCAGCATTTAAGCTGGTGAGTTTTATAAGTATTTAATGACAATGTTTGTATGAAACGAAATATCTTGTCCTTGTTTGTTTGTGTTTAGAAAATCCTGTATTTTCTACTAGTATAAAAGTAGTCTTCCTTCCAGACCAAAGTTTGTTTCCAAAATGTTTGTAAGTGTAAAGGTAACCAATATGTTTGAAAACCTCGTAAATCAATGTATTTTTAATACCTCCTGTGAGCTTTATAACCATACTATTGAATCGGATTGCCTATACACAACGTTCTTCAGGCGTTGGAATGTTATGACGTTTGTCACCCCAAACGGTGGACTGTAGCTAACAGTCATGGCGCGGGTTGTCAAGCCCATATAGATCTATACATAAACACCATGATCCCCCTCCAAGGGATTCTGGTATATAATACAGGACTTGAAATGTGTACTCGAACGTACGTGAAGTAAATATCTCACAGAACCGTAGCATAAAAACAGATTTACGTGTTGAAATGTTCGTTTGTTATTGTACATGAAAGTGATTTCTCGAAAATCGTGTTTCTAGTATGTAAAAGTTAGCAATATCCTCATAAAACTATACCTTTTATAGTTTTCTAAAAGTGTGCCTCGTTTGTTTTTAGAATATCTAGAAAAGAATCACTTGTTATGAAAGCATAGATTTTTGTAACGTCTAAGATAGACACAACATACTTTAAATCTAAGAAAATGTTTAGTTTATACATGCATTACAACCATTTATTGTTTTTAAAGATAGAATGCTATTGTAATATATTTTTTTATACGGGAGTTCCCTATAAAGTTTATAAATCACACATGATTCCACTTAATAAAAGTGTATAATAATCTTTATATATAACACTCGATAGTAGTCGTGTGTTTCACTTGTATTTCCCCCCTAGAAAGCATATAAAAGCGTTTAGAATATTAAAAGGGTTAATTAAGGGGTATGAACTCACTTGAAAGTTTGAAGATAGCGAGATGGAAAACCGGGCAGAGTTTCGTCTCGGGAAACGGATCTTTCTCGGGATTCTCGGGAATCTCAGGAGTAAAATCGACCTTCGGGACTTGCACAAAATGACCAGGGCTTCGGGGTAGTGCGGGCACAAAAAACGAGGTAAAACGCAAGAAAAGTGAGAGAGAATGAGCAATTTTTCCAGGAACCCTCGCATCCTATTTATAGGAGGCTGAAACCGCCTCCGTACGCGGGGCGTACGCGTACGTCACGTATGACCGAGTCCTCGACTGCCTCGGACTTCGGATGGGACAGGCTAGCTTCGCATAGACCGGGACGTGGACGATACGAGGCCTTGGCCTTGAGTACGCGGGGCGTACGAGGGTACGCGGCGCGTACTTAGGCCCTATCTGCTGACTCCTTCGGATAATACCAAGAATTTATAATTAAATAAATATATAATTTATTTAATAAACTTCAAAAATTCATATCTTCTTCATACGAACTCCGTTTTCGACGTTCTTTATATCCCCACGAAGCTGAAACTACACTCTACAACTTTCGTTTAGATTCCGTCGGCAAATTCCGAAATTATTTTTATTATTTATTTATTAAAATGACGTGATTAAGGAATTTCTTTAAAATTCATAACTTCTTTATCTGACGTCGGTTTTTGCCAGACTTTTTACCGCTGAATTAACATTGTCGAGACCTTCGATTCTCTTTTAGGTCATTCTGGCCAAAAGTCGCTCGATCTCCGATTCGAGTTTTTAGTTGTCTGTTGCTAAGCCGAAATTGGAAAAATCTTAATTTCACTATACGAAACCGGGTTTGGGCATTCTTTTTACGCACGATCCCGGTTTAATGATATAAAACGTAGTAGGTAGTTAAATAGAAACCTTTTGGAAATTTTATTATCAACGTTAATTTTTATTAACTCAAAAATGGTTACAATACTTGACCTATTAGGCCATTACAACGAGTTGAAATATCGGGTTGTCACATCATCCCCCCGTTTGAGGGAATTTCGTCCCGAAATTTAAAGTAGTAAGGACACTAGTGAACATGAAAGAGATGAGGGTACTTTTGTTTCATCTGATCTTCACATTCTCATGTGAATGCAGGTCCCCGCTTGGCGTTCCAGCGAACCTTCATGATGGGTATGCGACTTTGTTTTGTTTGTTTGACCTCTCGGTCCATGATTTCTACTGGTTCTTCCACAAAGTTGAGGCTCTCGTTGATCTCGATTTCGTCGAGTGGAATAACAAGAGTCTCATCGGACAAACACTTTTTCAAGTTTGAGACGTGGAAGGTTGGATGTATCTAACTAAGTTCACGCGGTAGGTTAAGCTTGTAAGCCACAGGGCCGATTCTGGCAAGAATCTCGAAAGGCCCTATGTATCTTGGATTTAGTTTCCCCAGCTTTCCAAAGCGTATTAAACCCTTCCACGGTGAGACCTTTAATAAAACGTGGTCTCCTACCTGGAATTCCAAAGGTTTCATCCTTTGGTCAGCGTAGCTTTTCTGTCGGTCTCTAGAGGCTTTCAATCGTTCACGAATCTGAACGATCTTCTCTGTTGTTTCTCGTATGATTTCCGGACCGGTGAGAGTGCTTTCAGGAACTCTTCCTTTAGCTAACTGGGTATCACCAACTTCAGTCCAGCACAGAGGGGATTTGCACTTTCGACCATAGAGGGCTTCGAACGGAGCAACCTTTATGCTTGTATGATAACTATTGTTGTATGAAAATTCGACAAGGGGTAAATGGATATCCCATGCCTTTCCAAAGTCAATCACATAGGCTCTCAGCATATCTTCTAAAGTCTGTATCGTTCTCTCACTCTGCCCGTCTTTTTGTGGGTGGTAGGCTGTACTCATGTCTAGCTTAGTCCCCAGGGAACCTTGTAGTGACTGCCAGAATCTTGAAGTGAATCTACTATCTCGGTCGGAGATAATGGATATCGGAACACCATGCAGTCACACTACTTCCCTTAAGTAAGTTCTTGTAAGCTTTTCCATTTTGTCAGTCTCCTTGATGGGTAGGAAATGCGCAGATTTGGTCAACCTGTCGACGATGACCCATATGGTATCGAGTCCACCCGTCGTTTTGGGCAACTTGGTTATGAAGTCCATAGTAATCCGTTCCCATTTCCATTCTGATATCTCCGGTTGTTGTAGTAATCCTGAAGGTTTCTGATACTCGACTTTAACCTTAGCGCAAGTAAGGCATTTACTTACGAAGGTAGCAATTTCTGCTTTCATGTTAGGCCACCGGTACAAGTTCTTAAGATCCAGATACATCTTATCTGAACCCGAGTGAACGGAATACCTCGTGTTGTGTGCTTCAGTCATTACTACGTCTCTAAACCCGCCATGTATTGGCGTCCAGATTCGGTCCATAAGATAATATGCTCCGCCACCCTTGACTTCTAGATTCTTTTCCATTCCCCGCAGGGATTCACCTGCCACATTTTCAGGTCGCAAAGCTTCCATTTGTGCCTCTTTAATTTGTGTGGATAAGTGGGAATGGATAGTCATAGTCAAAGATCTGACTCTCCGTCCAGTGTATTCCTTTCGACTGAGGGCGTCAGCTACCACTTTGGCCTTGCCAGGATGATAATGAATTTCTCATTCGTAGTCACTTAGTAACTCAACCCATCGTCGTTGTCGCATGTTGAGTTCCTTCTGATCGAAAATGTGTTGAAGGCTCTTGTGATCAGTGAAAATAGTACTCTTTGTTCCGTATAAGTAGTGTCTCCAGATCTTCAGAGCAAATACTACTGCTCCTAACTCGAGATCGTGTGTCGTATAGTTCACTTCGTGCGTCTTAAGCTATCGGGAGGCATAAGCAATAACTTTCCCTCTTTGCATAAGAACACAACCAAGTCCTTGGCTTGATGCATCGCAATACACTACGAAGTCTTCTATCCCTTTGGGGAGGGATAGTATTGGTGCGGTGCACAAGGCCTGTTTCAGTGTTTGGAACACCTTCTCTTGTTTTGCTTCCCAGTCAAAGGCCACACCTTTCTGGGTTAATGTAGTAAGAGGTTTCGTAATGCTAGAGAAGTTCTTTATAAATCTGCGATAGTAGCCAGCGAGACCTAGAAATTGACGAATTTATGTAGGTGTCTTTGGTGCCGACCAGTTCTCGATGGCCTTGATTTTGGAAGGGTCCACGTGTATCCCTTTCTCACTAACCACATGGCCCAAAAATTCGACTCTTCGAATCCAAAATTCGCATTTAGAGAACTTCGCATAGAGTTTCTCCGATCGCAGTGTTTCTAAGACTTTTCGTAGGTGTTGACTATGCTCTTCTTTACTTCGGGAGTAGATAAGTATATCATCGATAAAGACAAGGACGAACTGAACTAAGTAAGGATGGCATACCCTATTCATTAGGTCCATAAATACTGTTGGTGCATTGGTTAATCCAAATGACATTACGACAAATTCGTAGTGTCCATAACGAGTTCAGAAAGCTATCTTGGGAATATCCCCCTCAAGTACCCGTAATTGGTGATATTCGGATCGTAGATCTATCTTCGAGAAGTATTTTGCTCCTTGAAGTTGATCAAACAAATCGTCAATGCGGGGTAGAGGATAACGGTTCTTGACAGTAAGTTTGTTCAGCTCTTTGTAGTCGATGCACATACGGAACGATCCATCCTCCTTCTTTACGAACAAGACCGGTGCTCCCCAAGGTGAGAAACTTGGTCTTATGAATCCTTTTTGCAGGAGTTCATTAAGTTGACTGGAAAGTTATTGCATCTCTGCTGGTGCTAGACGATAAGGCGATTTCGCTACTGGGGTAGCCCCTGGAGCTAAGTTTATTCTGAATTCGACTTGGCGTTGTGATGGTAATCCTGGTAGTTCTTCTGGAAAGACATCGGGAAAGTCGCGTACTTCTGGAATGTTCTTGATGTCCTTCAGAACCTGGCTTGTATCGACGATGTGCGCTAGGAATGCTCGACAATCCTTCCGTAAACACTTTCGAGCTTGGATGCACGAAATGATACGAAGGTTCGTACTTGATTTGTCGCCATAAATCACTATTGTTTCGTTGTTAGGGAGATTAAGGCAAACTGCTTTTTCAAAACACATAATGTCGGCTCGAAGAAGACTTAACCAATCCATACCGACTATGACGTCAAAACTTTTAATAGGAATCGGCATGAGATTGATTGGGAAAGAATGGCTGTTTAAAGTTAACGTACAACCCTTGTATATGTAGTTAGTGTTTTCGGTTTTTCCGTTGGCCATCTCTACAGTGAATGATTTTTCTAGTTTGCTAGGTTTAGGTTTAAGTAAGTGAATAAAGTTTTGACTCACGAAGCTTCTCTCCGCTCCACTATCGAATAATATGCATGCATATGAATTATCGAGGAGGAACGTACCAGCAACTACAGTTGGGTCAGCTATAGCTTCGTCGTGGCCTATAGTCAAAACTCGTCCCACACCGTCGGTCCCTGCTGCCTTAGGGTAAGTGCATTTGGTGCACTTTGGACGGTTACCTTCATAAGGCTTTGTTGGGTAGGTATTTGTAGGAGCTGTAGTAGGTACCGTGGCAGCATTCACCGAAACCAGTTGTTTCTTTACGGATTCTTGGGAAGACCCACCCTTCCCTTTATTCCATACTCTCTTCCTGTTGTTGTTGTTGTTGTTGTTGTTGTTATTGTTGTTTCCTCTCTGTGGTTCTGGTGCAGAAACAGTTGAGTTCCGATGGCCTCCATAGTCAATCAGAGATTGTGCTAGTTCCTTAGCACTTTCAAAGGTGTTAGGTTTGGAAGCTAACACGCTTGACCGTATTTGGGTCGTCAGTCCCCATATGTACCTCTCTATTTTCTTGCTCTCAGGAGCAATCATATCTGGGCAAAGGATCGCCAGCTCGCAGAATCTGTTGGTATATGTTGCGATGTCGGTACCAACCATTTCGAGAGTCTAGAGTTCATGTTCGAGCCTTTGAATCTCTCCCCTTGGGCAGTATTCTCTCATCATCATGGCTTTGAGGCTCTCCCAGCTAATGGAGTTTGCCACTATTAGAGTAAGTACTTTAATGTGGCCATTCCACCAAGTCAAAGCTCTATCAATGAGTGTGAAGGTTGCAAATTTGACCTTGCTGTGCTCGGGACAAGAGCAAATTTCTAAGATTGATTCTGTCCTTTCAATCCACTATCTCAGAGCCATCACACCAACAGTTCCATAAAACATACGGGGTTTAGCATTAGTAAAGTCCTTATAAGTGCATTCTCGGGGTTGCCCATGACTCTCGCCATGGTTGGATAGGTGTGTGCCAGTTCTCGAGTCATTAGTACTCGAGTTATTGAGATGTGACATGGCAGCTGCTACCGCTGCGGTGACTGCTGCTTGGAACATGACAACATCAAATTGAGGAGGTGAAGGTGGTGGTGGTATCGGTGTTTCATTGATAGGGTTACGTCTTGTATTCCTGTGTGGCGGCATCTTTAACTATACGTTTAAAAGATGATGATATGGATAAGAATAAGTGACAAATGAATGTGTCTCATGAACCAAATCGCCATGGTTCAACAACAGATGATAGCATAGAAAAATGAAAGTTATTTGTAAGACTGAAAGTATGAAACAAGTATTTGGTTTTTTCGATGACTTTTCAAGGTTTGAACGAAATACTCAACGTAGTAATAATAGTGTGACTTATATTAATATAAAAGTTGATACAACGATCATGAAAATTTGACCCCTATAAGGGTCTCCGATTACAAAGTTTGAGAAATTTAAATACTTTTAGCCGAGGTCCTAAGTTATAACAAAATTTGAGGTTTTCACAAGTACTACTTGCGACTTGTGTTGCGCTTGGAGCTCGATTCTGCATCTGATTGCTTCGACTCCATAAGACGCCTATCAAGGGCGGCTTGTTGTTCCCTCAATTCTGCGAAGGCTGCATTCGCTTGTGCTTGGAATGCTTCGGCGCGGATGTGGATGTCGTTCTGCAACATCTCTAGGCGGTTGATATCGGCCGTGTGGATTTGTACTTCCACGTTAACCTCTCGGATTTGGTTTTCTTCAACCCCCGATTGGTAGGACTGGTTGGCGAGTTTGCCCACCATGATCGGGAGTGCCCGATCGGCTGAACCTCCACCTCAGACATCGTAGAAATCTCGGCACATGTCGTAGGGAGAGCGTAGACTTTGTTGTTGGCTCCAGTGGACGAGGTGACTTCCCCAGACGGGAGTCGGTCCTTGAAAGTTCCTCCTAATGGGTGGAGGGTTGACTATTTCCGGTTCTGAGTCTGTCCCGGAGTCGTCCCCGCCATCCAACTCAATGGGCTCTTCGTCCTCCTCCGGATCCTCTTCAATCCATCCTCCGTTGCCTTGTTGTGGGTAGTAGGGGTCTCCATGCGGGTGAAATCCAGCCATTTGACTATACGAGAATAGGGTTATAAGATTTGAATAAAACTCGAGACATGTAATACTAATTAATCTAGCGTATGCACCAAATACTCCTATAGTATTTAAATTCTTGTGTTTGATCTTCGTGATGTTTTTGGTAAGTTTTGACTTGTTGCTCACTACGAGCGTTCCTCAATATACATTGGTCTGATCTTGGGTAAATATAGTTGATCACGCTATATTCTTCCCAAGTTTGATTACATATATCGAGTCTTAATCGTAGTGTCCAACTTGTCTAAATACTTGTTGTACAGTTAATAAGCATGAAAATAATGTGTTGTATGCATGTATTTGTACTTGAATGAACTAACATTTTTTTAGTTATACGAAACGCGGCTTAGGCGTAAATAAAATCGTTTAGTCAGAGAGTATTAGTCCCTTAAGCATTTATAGTTTGTACATCTTATGTGGTTCGATATACTTAGTTCACTATAAACATTGCTCTAATACCAATCTGTCACACCCCCAAACCTGAACGGCGGAAACGTTCGGGGGCGGATGACTTCATGTGGTAGCGTAACAAGTGAATACATAGTAAAGAAAGCAATACAACCATCATATATATATAATTGAAAGTTTACATTTGTCAAACGTTACATGTTCAAAATCAATTACAAATATGATGTCAAAATATGAGATTAAACTGGCGTCGCAGCATCTCTTCATCAAAAGCATAATGATACCTGTAGTTACTGAATCCCTGGGACATACAAGTAATTTTGAAAGAGTAGATCAGCATTTAAGCTGGTGAGTTTCATAAGTATTTAATGACAATGTTTGTATGAAACGAAATATCTTGTCCTTGTTTGTTTGTGTTTAGAAAATCCTGTATTTTCTACTAGTATAAAAGTAGTCTTCCTTCCAGACCAAAGTTTGTTTCCAAAATGTTTGTAAGTGTAAAAGTAACCAATATGTTTGAAAACCTCGTAAATCAATGTATTTTTAATACCTCCTGTGAGCTTTATAACCATACTATTGAATCGGATTGCCTATACACAACGTTCTTCAGGCGTTGGAATGTTATGACGTTTGTCACCCCAAACGGTGGACTGTAGCTAACAGTCAGGGCGCGGGTTGTCAAGCCCATATAGATCTATACATAAACACCATGATCCCCCTCCAAGGGATTCTGGTATATAATACAGGACTTGAAATGTGTACTCGAACGTACGTGAAGTAAATATCTCACAGAACCGTAGCATAAAAACAGATTTACGTGTTGAAATGTTCGTTTGTTATTGTACATGAAAGTGATTTCTCGAAAATCGTGTTTCTAGTATGTAAAAGTTAGCAATATCCTCATAAAAGTATACCTTTTATAGTTTTCTAAAAGTGTTCCTCGTTTGTTTTTAGAATATCTAGAAAAGAATCACTTGTTATGAAAGCATAGATTTTTGTAACGTCTAAGATAGACACAACATACTTTAAATCTAAGAAAATGTTTAGCTTATACATGCATTACAACCATTTATAGTTTTTAAAGATAGAATGCTATTGTAATATATTTTTGTATACGGGAGTTCCCTATAAAGTTTATAAATCACACATGATTCCACTTAATAAAAGTGTATAATAATCTTTATATATAACACTCGATAGTAGTCGTGTGTTTTACTTGTATTTCCCCCCTAGAAAGCATATAAAAGCGTTTAGAATATTAAAAGGGTTAATTAAGGGGTATGAACTCACTTGAAAGTTTGAAGATAGCGAGATGGAAAACCGGGCAGAGTTTCGTCTCGGGAAACGGATTTTTCTCGGAATTCTCGGGAATCTCAGGAGTAAAATCGACCTTCGGGACTTGCACAAAATGACCAGGGCTTTGGGGTAGTGCGGGCACAAAAAACGAGGTAAAACGCAAGAAAAGTGAGAGAGAATGAGCAATTTTTCCGGGAACCCTCGCATCCTATTTATAGGAGGCTGGAACCGCCTCCGTACGCGGGGCGTACGCGTACGTCACGCATGACCGAGTCCTCGACTGCCTCGGACTTCGGATGGGACAGGCTAGCTTCGCATAGACCGGGACGTGGACGATCCGAGGCCTTGGCCTTGAGTACGCGGCACGTACTTCGGCCCTATCTGCTGACTCCTTCGGATAATACCAAGAATTTATAATTAAATAAATATATAATTTATTTAATAAACTTCAAAAATTCATATCTTCTTCATACGAACTCCATTTTCGACGTTCTTTATATCCCCGCGAAGGTGAGACTATGATCTACAACTTTCGTTTAGATTCCGTCGGCAAATTCTGAAATTATTTTTATTATTTATTTATTAAAATGACGTGATTAAGGAATTTCTTTAAAATTCATAACTTCTTTATCTGACGTCGGTTTTTGCCAGACTTTTTACTGCTGAATTAACATTGTCGAGACCTTCTATTCTCGTTTAGGTCATTCCGGCCAAAAGTCGCTCGATCTCCGATTCGAGTTTTTAGTTGTCTGTTGCTAAGCCGAAATTGGAAAAATCTTGATTTCACTATACGAACCCGAGTTTGGGCATTCTTTTTACGTACGATCCCGGTTTAATGATATAAAATGTAGTAGGTAGTTAAATAGAAACTTTTTGGATATTTTATTATCAACGTTAATTTTTATTAACTCAAAAATGGTTACAATACTTGACCTATTAGGCTATTACAAAGAGTTGAAATATCGGGTTGTCACACACATAGCACATATAACACATAACATACAATCGTTCCTATATATTGAACTCACCTTAAGTTAATCGGGGGTTAAAATAGTAATTTGGACAGCACTTCGGCTTTAAATATGACTTTCTATGTTGAAAACCGGGAGCTTAATTGAAAACCGGGCTCTGCAAAGGTAGGGCTTCAAAACCAAAAATATAAAATTTCCGGGCTTCTCGGGGGTCTCGGGACGTGTTTCGGGTGCTAAAATTGATACAGGGGCTTCGGGGAAAGTCAAAATAGTGAAAATATGGATTTAGGGGTGAAAAATGGCAAAATTCTAATTTTAGCCGGGAGGGTTCGCACCCTCCTATTTATAGGGGCGAGGGTTCGGAATTTATGGCTGGGAGGCATCCACGTCGCGCCTGCAAGGCTCGGTCCTGAGGAGGGTGACGAGGTTGCTCAGTGGCATCAGCAGCGAAGGGCAGGTGGTGCGAGAAGCGAAGGCCACGAGGCCTGCTGCGAGGCTCCGACGTGGAGGCGATGCGAAGGACGCGTCAGGGGCTCGTGGATGCTTCGGATTGGGGCAAGAATCACTTCTCAGGCTGGGCCACGTCTCTGGTGATGCACCTGCTTCGTGCGAGGTGATGTGGCCGGTACTATTCATCCGAGATTTCTCGGTTTTCGGGCCCCGAACTTCTAAAATCCATAACTTTCGCATACAAGCTCCATTTTTTACGTTCTTTATATGCACACGTAGATAAAATTACTCTCTACAATTTTTGTTTAGACATCATTGGCTAATTTTGAATTCATTTTTAATAATATTATTTTTAATAGACCGGACAGGAAAATCCGTTAAAAAATCATAACTTCTTCATCCGACATCCATTTTCGGTAGACTTTTTACCGTTGTACTACAAATGACAAGACCTTTGATTCTTCTTTAGGATGTATCGGTCAAATATTGCTCGATCTGAAATTCGAGCTTTTAGCTGTCTATTGCTAAGTTGAAACTTCGAAAAATCATAACTTCCTCATACGAAGTCAGATTTTGGCGTTCTTTTTATCGAATTTCTTGTTTTAACGAATACTACGACTTTCATTTAGATTAATAAGGCTAAAAAGTAGTTTATCAAAAACTCACTTTTTACGTCATTCGGCGTCGTGCCAGTTTTATCGCGGATCTTCGGTTGGTCATAACTTCTTCGTTATAACTCGCATTTCGACGAGGTTTTCGCCTACAAGTTTCTAACGAGATTCTCTACAACATCAAATATAAAATTTTACTTATTTAAAATTTTATATTTTCGCTAAATTTCACTATTTGGCTTTTAATTGGAATCTCATAAGACTTCCAATATTTTCTGAGTGATTCTAAACATAGTTTTACTTCATTTCTAGTAAAAACCATTTGTTAGAACTCAACACTCAATTTCACATAGTAATTCACAATTTTATTCATTACAAAACACAATTTCAAAATGTGTATGTTACATTACGACATCCCTCTTCTAAGTTATAAAATAGTTTGTTGGGTCCTAGCCTTAATATTTCATATTGGGTGTGATATTAAGGACATTTAATCAACTATCTTGAATATCTCCCAAAAAGATGTTTGGTTTAGACATTTATGATCTTCCCAAATCTCTTGAAACAAACTTTCCTAAATGAATATGATATCCCATGGAAATCATACTTCTTTCACCTCCTCCAATTAATTCTCCTTAACCCACAAGTTCTTGAAAAGTTTAAGGTCACTCAAGCCATGTTGGCTAGTAAAGGTCTATATGTGGTCATATCTTGGAGATGTGGTCTATATGTTGGCTAGTAAAGGTCTATATGTTGGATATCCAGTAAAGCTCTCTCTTCCCAATGGAAAGGGATCGGTCATAGTCAACTCGGTTGACCAAATGGTAAAGAGAAAGGCTAAGTTTGTGATAGTCCCATGTTCCATTACCAAAGCATCCATATGTTAAATTACCAAAGGAAGGGGCATTGGTTGCGAAGCTGCCAATTTACCTAAGGGTGTTAAAGTCAATAAATTTGACTCTACTTTAGGTAAAGTCCACTATCTAACTCTGCTAAGTTTCTACTCTGAGATTCTTTATACATGATGTGACTGGGTCACATGGTGATGTTTTAAGAATCAAAGAAAAGTGAAGAAACTTAAAGAAAGAATATGTTGAATCTGATCGCGTAGATGGATTTCTATCGCATAGTTTGAAGATCGGATTCTTGAGATACTTCTTAGGAGTTATGAGATATTGCTTAGGAATAAATAACAACAAGTTTTCATATGGATTGTAAGGATAAGTTTTTCTGCAAAGTTTTTAAAAATAAAAGGGAATTTTTTATTTTATTTATTTTATGTATCCTTACAATGGCGTTTGTGAAAAAAATTGTTGCTTATATGATTCCATTAATAGAAAGAGTGGAAAGATGAAATTGATTCTTTCATTTGTGGTAATGTCTAAATTTACCAAATAAGGAAAGATCCTCATCACCCAAGTTTCAATTGGACCGGAACTTGGAAACATGCAAGTTGTATAGCATGATGAATGAGAACTTTCAAGCATTGGAAAAATTAAGACTAACTACTTGTTCACATGGATGTGTGAGTCAAGTAACGAACTAAGGGATCGAGTACACATTCTTATGCACTGATTAAGTCCACCACAAAAGATCGATAAGACTATTCGTCATGATTTACTTAAGTTCAGTAAATATGGTTATACTTACAAGTTTAAGTATAATTCTGAAACACTTGAAAAGTTTCAATGTAAGGCATAACGAATAAGAAGAGTCAAATTAGGCAGAAAGATAAAAGTTTCTCAAATCTTAAAAGATGGGAGAGTACTTTAGTATCAGTTTTTGTGATCATCTTAATGATTAAGAAACATAGCACAATTAGTTCTCTAAGGAAATCTTAGTGCATTCTTATGACTAAGAAGAGGAATCTTGAATTGTTGAAATGGTTAAATCAAGAAAAAGAGTCATACTTCGTTCCAATACAAGTCTTAGAGTCATACTCCAAGATTGTAACTTAAGTGACATGTCTTAGAGAAGGTTTAAAACACATGTCAAATGTAAGACTAAAGTTTTCTACTCTTGTACATTTGAAATTGGTAAGTTGTGATATTTTGGATAAAACAAAGGCCAACTAAGGCCAATTGTGTGAAGTGTTTGTCTTGTTTAGAATCTACACTATCTCTTGAATATCTGACAAGAAAGTCTTATATGTTAAGAGGACAGTGGGAGTCTTAAAGGTCTTTAAAGTCTCAAGAACCAATCAAGAATAAAACCTGAAGTTCTTCAATAGCACACGACTTGAGGTTCATAACCTATCATGTTGACATATTTTGTGCCCATTCCAATTAAAGTTGGCTTTGCATATGATTTCTTAGAGTTATCAATTGGTTGCACAACAACTTGGAATCAATGGCAGGCCCTTGAGATGCCAGGTGGCAAGAAATTAAGATTGAGTTCAGTCCATATGAGTTTGGATTTGTCATTATCCTTGTCTTGTGACTATGGTTTTGACAATTCACATGGATAAGAACACATACACCATTAAATCTAAGTGTCATAAGGTTTCTTTCCAATTCATGAAAATGATGGTGAGGAAACACTTTCACTAAGTAGATTTTAGCTAGATAGCAATTGTGATCTTTGCATTCTCAAAGTCGTTAGTGGAGCGTGTGTGGTTTACTGGCATACTAACATGGACTTGTGAGAAGTGGCAAAGGTCTAAACAATCAAGACTATGATTACGACATCCCTTTTCATAGTTCTTAAAATTGTTTAGACACACCTGTGAGCTATCTAAGATAAGGTGTATGATTCTGATTAAGTTTTATCAAAGCAATCTAGTATCAAAAATCTGAACTTTGGTAAGAAAGTCAATAAAGTATTGATTTCTAGAAGTCTAGTTGATTTCTGAGTACATGTCAAAGCTAGTGGGAGCATAAGTGTTATGCTAATAATCATCGTGTTAGTGGGAGCATGATAATTATGATAAGTATTGCAAGTTAGCAATGTTAATTATAGAAAACAAAAAATTTCAATTGGGAAAGAGTTGTTTTGCTATAAACAAGGGAGATGAAATTATACTTCATCTCAAATCTAAAAGCTTAGATTGAGGTTTTAATAGTATTTAGTCAAGGATATATATATATATATATATATATATATATATATATATATATATATATATATATATATATATATATGAATTTCATGTTGGAATGGCTCAACATAAGGAAATTATGTATATGGGTCCATTATTTGAGTTCTAAAATTCGATTATGATTACGGCATCCCTTTTCATAATATGAATTATGAGAACTTGGCAAATGGAAATGGAAATGTTATAGCAAAATACTGGTTTAGTCTTTATGTGAGACATCATGAATCGTGTCCCATATGCTTCGGATATAGGATCGATTACATGTGTTATATTCATCCTTTCTAAAATTTTCCAAATGTCTGGGGCATTAAGAAGGGAAAAGGTCTAGAATTGGATATGACTAAAAGGATTAAACAATTGCCGAGGACAATCTAAGGTTTAACAAAGATTGGTAGCTCAAGGACAGTTGGCAGTATAGTGATAATTTTGAAAGGACCATATTGACATAATCTATAAAGAGGCAACTCTTGTTCAGAAGTGATAGTCCAAATGGAATCTGGAAATGTTTCAAAGTTAGAAATTATTCAATCTGTGTAAGATTAGGAAACTTAACGCAAGAAGGATGTTTTCAAGGAGCTGATCTCCTTTGGAATGCTCTGTAATGGTTGTTGTCAAGTCTTTCTTACTTCGTGCATAATCATTACAAGAGGATAATTACATATAAGTTTAGAATCTAACAGATTTCAGTAAATGACATGAATTTGGAATTCTTGCATTTGCAATACGGATTTGGGACTGTGAAAAGATGATCATTGGAGTTATGTTTAATTGATCTATTTCACAAAGTAAAGATCATAGACAAACATAGTATGCATACTTGGAGTATAGCATGACTAGTGTTTATAAAACATAGTGTACATGCTTGGAGCATGGGACATCTATTGTTTTAAATTCAAGAATAAAGTTGATAGCTGAAACAGTATACAATGAATAATGTGTAATCATATGGTGATAAATAAAAGGTGTTTTATTTATGTTCATAGGTTTTGATACCATATTGGATTCAATTATTATTGTGTTTCATTCTGCATGTTTTAACTTCCTGAATAACTAGGTCATTGTTCTGGATGACTAAGTTATTCAAACCATCCACATTCGGTCATATGTTGGAAGTAGATATGAATTAAGACTGTCATGGGTTGGTTTGTAGAGGTCTATGATGTTAGACAAAGGGCTACAACACTCATGAGTGCTCATAAGTTCTGAGTATTGGATTCAACCCTCACTCATTGGAATCACTTCATGGATTTTATCAAGAGTGATCATGAGATGATAATGTAACACTCTAAAAATTCAAGCCAATTTAAACTTTTCAAAAACATCCCAATTCATTAAGTTATTACAAAAAGGTTTTCAATACATTTATTATCAGAGTATTCCCAGAACCATAACATAAAACATAAACATGAGCAGTGGTATGATCACACATTCGCCTTGCCACGGTCTCCTGAAGTACCTGAAAAACATTAAACCACAACTGTAAGCCCGAAAGCTTAGTGAGATACCCCCAAAATACCAACCACATATACCACGCGTAACATATCATAACCGAACAGAACAACCATGCATTTCGGGTCTACTGTGTGACTGGTCCGCTGCACAGGGCCTTCAGTCCACTTGGTCCACCCTTCGAGTCTAGCCATATCCCTTGAGTCTGCAGTGTGGTTGGTCCGCCCGCATCGGGCCTTCAACCCACCTGGTCCACTCTCTGAGTCTACAGTATGACTGGTCCGCCCGCATCGGGCCTTCAGTCGGCCTGGTCCACTCTCCGAGCCTCGGCACATCTGGTCCGCCCTCGTGGGGCCTACAGCCTATCCAGACCGCTCGCTGGGACTTCGGAATAACCGGTCCGCCCTGGGTATGTTGGCCTACAGCACAAAGTAGGACCCGCCTCAACCCAACCCCAGTCAAACAAACATGTGCACATAAACATAAAATCATATAACAATTCACATCCAATCAAACCGATCTAGCAGATCACATAACATAACATACTCTAAACAGGATACCGACCTAACCGGTCACTAGCATAGCATCACCCTATATACCAGGATACCGACCTTAACCAGGTCTCTAACACATACCATCCTAACTACCAGGATGCAAACATAGCAAAGCAACAACATAACAATAATACCCGGATTACAATCCGATAAAGGGCCAACCTTGGTGCCTTAGCCCCTGTCGATATAGTTTGGATAACTCACCTTGCAACTGCTGACTGAAAAGATAAGATCACGCTGCTCCAACCTCCGACACGAACTCCACTGCCGATAATGCTAAAAGACTGAACCCAATAAATACCAAAAATTACCAAAATACCCTTAGAAGTCAACTGGTCAACTCTTCGTCAAAGTCAAAGTCCTCAGTCAAAGTCAAACTTCATGACTAACCCTACTCGCCGAGTCAGCCCGCTGACTCGCTGAGTCCCTCAACTCTGAA
Source organism: Lactuca saligna (assembly GCF_052625555.1). Classification (NCBI taxonomy): domain Eukaryota; kingdom Viridiplantae; phylum Streptophyta; class Magnoliopsida; order Asterales; family Asteraceae; genus Lactuca; species Lactuca saligna. The sequence continues at coordinate 210,017,294 of NC_136420.1, forward strand.
AAGTCCCATCTCAACTCACTGAGTCATCCCTTGACTCACCGATTCTTAGCTTAACCAGGAAAGGCTAGGACCTCAAGACCAGACTCGCCAAGTCCAAGAACAGACTCGTCGAGTCCATGGCTATCTTCAACCAACTCACCGAGTTGTTTTTCCAACTCGTCGAGTTCCTGCCCACCTTCATGCAACCCGCCGAATACACCCTTGTGACTCACCGAGTACCCCTAGATCTTAATCCATACAGAAGCTTTCCAGGCCATGCAGATGATCCAAAACATAGATCTACCATTCTACAACCCATCCATCACGTAAAGTGGCAAACTTTACGTGAATTCAAAGAGATCTAAGCATGTAACACTCTAGAGTTAGGGTTTGGGATAAGATGGCTTCACCAATCACTAAAAAACAGGGACTTTAATGCACTCTAGACCTTCTCCATTCCAGATCTGAGGTAGCAACCCCAGATCTAACCTCCAAACTCGAAATATCACAAGTTATTCTTTCCAAATACCCCAAAATGATGAATCTATATGAATAACAACCCAAGCAACGAAATAATACCTCAAAAGGAAGCTCCAACAGAATAGAAATCCGAATCCTACCAAATCCCCTTGCTCCAAGCCTCTTAACTCTCCAAGATCTCTTCCAAAATCTCTTCTCCAAGGTTCAAATGCTCTCAAATTACTCACAAACGTGCATTAGGGTTTTCTGGACTTCAAGAGAGGGTAAAGAGGCTAGGGAGAGGGTTTTATGTTCATTATATAGGGCTCAACCCCCGGGATTAGGGTTTTCTCCATACAGCACCAACTCGCCGAGTCCACCCATGAGACTCGCCGAGTTGGTCACTTAACACGCGACCAACATCGCGACCCTACTCGCCGAGTCCACCCATGGACTCGCCGAGTTGCCCTTTCACATTTACACTTGAACCTTGAACATGCACTCCTGAACTCGGGATGTTACAATTCTTCCCCACTTAAATTAGGCTTCGTCCTCGAAACCTGCAGCAACACAACTCCAGAACGACTCTTACAATGCACCTCCTGGTATTAACCAGGCCAGATTCCTCAAAACAAAGGCATCGAAACCCAAAACCCAACTTTCCCTCTTGCGGTGTCCTGACCACCGCTTCAAGCCGGCCACCGGCCTCATCCTCTGATAACCACACTTATCAACCGAGTACCACTCCATGATACTTCACTCACTCCAAATCACAACAATCACTTGAATCATACGAGCTAGAAATAACCCTGAACCACCGGAATTCCGAGCGGAGTCCAACTTTATCCACTCTATGCTGACAGGATGACACATCCCTTAGTCTCAGAGCAACTCCCATGAGTTCTCCTCCGCAATTTCATACCCACGCAGGACTGGCTCTAGCATCCTCGGGTTGGGAAAACCCGATATACTGACGACACCTCCAAACATCCCCCAGGATGAATTTCCACCACATACATAATTCCTTGATCAAAATCCAGGGAAATCTACTTGGCCGCCTTGTCACTACGACAAGTGCCACGGTGGTCTCCTAACGCTACATCATTCCCTTATGGCACAACCGCTATCCCATGCACCCCGCATACTCTGAATCTGCTCGCAAGGGCTCTCTAGTCCATGCACTACCTTCCACTAATCATGATTAATACCCCGGGACCAGACCTTCTGATGCTATCGTATCGCAACATACTCATTCTATTCCCTCATACCGATCTATCATCACATGCAGAGTCTTCAGCATGACTGGACCGCCTTACCAGGACTTCAACCCAATTGGACCACTCTCAGAACTTTCAGCAGGTCTGGACCGCCCTCCAGGGCCTTCAGCCTGACTGGACCGTCCCCGAGCCTTCAGCCTGACTGGTACGCTCACCGGCCTCCAGTCTGTCCAGACCGCTCGACTAGCATTCATCAACCCGAATTATCCCTTTGGAAAACTCTTCCATGCATATTGTTCTAGCCCTCTAGGGGTTCCGAACTCTAACTCCATCCTACATTCTCAATCCCGTCCTGATCCTAGGCCTTCCACAATCGATCGCCCTTTACAAAGCCCTTGGCCTGTATCCCACCCTACTTGCCTGTCACTTGCTCAAACCAGCCTACGCTCTTGGCTGACAGAACCACTGCTGAATCCCAGATAGCTAATCAACCTCTCATGCTTGTCGATCTTCCGGAGAATTTTCCAATTCTCCCCACTTAGAGCTCTAACTATCAACTACCAGTTTCCATAACCGACCTCCCTTAGCATACCTACACATCACATTCCCTTACACGCGAACCGATTCTCACAAGAACGAACAACCTTCATAAAATCCCATATCAACACTATCATCTCGGACTTGAAAGAAGTCCGACCTTCAGCTAACCATTCTTCAGACCGCATATGCTACCCGACATTCCAACTAGGAATCTGATTCCCCACCGATAAACTTCATGAATGATACCCAACGAAACTCCCAATACTAAGAACCTTAACAAGATCATAACCCTCGAGGAACAACAATTACAATACAAAAATCACCGAGGCTAGCAGATATACAATGCTCCATAATAATCACAAGATAAACAAATATTAAAAAGGAAACATACCCGCAGCTGTATCCAGCACTGCCCTGACCTCCTCTGCTGTAAGCTGAATAACACGACCCTGAGCGCTCGGGGGCTCTGATCCACCCTGACCTCCACCTGTAATCCTAAACGTGGCTGGTGCTGGAGCCTGGACCGGTCCTGTAGTAAGCTGTGGACAGTTGGCCCTCATGTGACCAACCTGATGGCACTGGTCACAAATCCTCATATCCTGAACTGGGGCTGACTGACGACAATCCCTCGCATAATGCCCTTCTCTTCCGTACTTAAGGCACACACCTCCAGACCTACAAACTCCGGTGTGACCCTTCCCGCACTTCCCACAAGTGCTGCTGTCCTGACTGCCCAAACTGAAATCAACGGCCCTGGACCGCTTTGAAGCCGGCTGCTACTGTGTCGGGGCCTGCCTTTGCTCCCTCAACTGTAGCTCAATCTCCAACTCACGCCGCCTAGCGGCTTCCTACAACTCCTACAATGTCTCGCACCTCTGCGTAGACACAAACTGCCTGATATCCCTCTTCAGCATGCTCAGATATCGGGACATCTGGGCCTGCTCAGAAGCAAACTCAGGGCAACTCAGTGAACTTCCTTGTGATCTCCATCACCGAATCAGAATCCTGCTTCAGCTCCAGGAACTCCTGGGCTAATCTCTCCCTCTCAACTCGCAGAACATAGCGAGTACTGAACATCTTTCTAAGCTGATCCCAAGAAACCGCAGCTCGCTGCGCATTAGAATACGATCCCGTGGTCAATCTTCACCAATCCTTTGCCCCGAGCCTCAAAAGGTTCATAGCACACCTCACCCTCTGATCAGCAGGGCATGAACACGTAAAGAAACACCCCTCCATGTCTGGTAACCATCTTATAGCAACAATTGGGTCCTGAACTCCATCGAAGGTAGGGGCTTCGTATTATCGAAGTCCCGATACTGAAAACCTCTACCGGCTCCTCCCCCTACCACTGCTACAGCCGTTGTAGCTGCCACGGCAGCCATCTCTGCAAGATTTGCATAGCGCTCATCGAAATACTCAACCATAGCAGTCTTGATCGACCCAAACAGTTCTGGAAACTCGGCCCGGAACATCGCAGCAACCTCATCATGCAGGATCTCACGAATCCTAGCATCCAACTCGTATGTGCTCATCTGATTGATAACCTCGGGTGGTGCTGACCCACTCTGATCGCCCCATCTTGCTCCCAATCCTGACCCGGATCCACTTCCAGCATGCCTCGTAACCACCCTACTGAAAACACCGCAAAGATCAGATACCTCCCACTAACCCAGGAACTGACTCTCAACACTGCCCTAGGGGTTGTGACTTCCTTGGTACGCGTATGGGTCCTGTGCTTTCAGTAGTACGGGCCCATACTACCTTCCACACCTACCCATATTTATACCAAGTATCACCACAACACCCTAGTGAAGAACAAACATACCAAGCACTCAACCCTCACTCCTAGAGGAACACTGGAAATCTCATACAGAAAGAAACCCTAGGCTAGCAGGCATCACAAATCATGCAATACTATAATGCAGTTCCTGAAGATCCCTAGCCTAGTACTAGCATGTTGTTCTATCAAATCACATAAACAAATAACTTTCATGGTATTTTGGGTCTACTTACTGGCTCCGGTTGATCGTACCTCTGCGTCCTCTTTTTACTCATTTTGAAAACCATTTTAAATTCTCTTTTGAAAACTCTCCCTGATTTGAGACTGGATTCACACGAATGTTCCTCCAATTCACTCAAACCAAGGCTTTGATACTAACTTGTAACACTTTAAAAATTCAAGCCAATTTAAAATTTTCAAAAACATCCCAATTCATTAAGTTATTACAAAAAGGTTTTCAATACTTTATTATCAGAGTATTCCCAGAACCATAACATAAAACATAAACATGAGGAGCGATACGATCATGCATTCGCCTTGCCACGGTCTCCAGAAGTACCTGAAAAACATTAAACCACAACTGTAAGCCCGAAAGCTTAGTGAGATACCCCCAAAATACCAACCACATATACCACACATAACATATCATAACCGAACAGAACAGCCATGCATTTTGGGTCTACTGTGTGACTGGTCCGCCGCACAGGGCCTTCAGTCCACTTGGTCCACCCTTCGAGTCTAGCCATATCCCTCGAGTCTGTAGTATGGTTGGTCCTCCCGCACTGGGCCTTCAACCCACCTGGTCCACTCTCTGAGTCTACAGTATGACTGGTCCGCCCGCATCGGGCCTTCACACAGCCTGGTCCACTCTCCGAGCCTCGGCACATCTGGTCCGCCCTCGTGGGGCCTACAGCCTATCCAGACCGCTCGCTGGGACTTCGGAATAACCGGTCCGCCCTGGGTATGTTGGCCTACAGCACAAAGTAGGACCCGCCTCAACCCAACCCCAGTCAAACAAACATGTGCACATAAACATACAATCATATAACAATTCACATCCAATCAAACCGATCTAGCAGATCACATAACATAACATACTCTAAACAGGATACCGACCTAACCGGTCACTAGCATAGCATCATCCTATATACCAGGATACCGACCTTAACCAGGTCTCTAACATATACCATCCTAACTACCAGGATGCAAACATAGCAAAGCAACAACATAACAACAATACCCGGATTACAATCCGATAAAGGGCCGACCTTGGTGCCTTAGACCCTGTCGATATAGTGAGGATAACTCACCTTGCAACTGTTGACTAAAAAGATAAGATCACGCTGATCCAACCTCCGACACAAACTCCACCCCTGATAATGCCAAAAGACTGAACCCAATAAATAGCAAAAATTACCAAAATGCCCTTAGAAGTCAACTGGTCAACTCTTGGTTAAAGTCAAAATCAAACTTCATGACTGACCCTACTCGCCGAGTCAGCCCACTAACTCGCCGAGTCCCTCAACTCTGAAAAGTCCCATCTCAACTCACTGAGTTATCCCTTGACTCACCGATTCTTAGCTTAACCAGGAAAGGCTAGGACCTCAAGACCAGACTCGCCGAGTCTAAGGCTATCTTCAACCAACTCGCCGAGTTGTTCTTCCAACTCGTCGAGTTCCTGCCCACCTTCATGCAACTCGTCGAGTACCCCTAGATCTTAATCCATACAGAAGCTTTCTAGGCCATGCAAATGATCCAAAACATAGATCTACCCTTCTACAACCCATCTATCACGTAAAGTGGCAAACTTTACGTGAATCCAAAGAGATCTAAGCATGTAACACTCTAGAGTTAGGGTTTGGGACAAGATAGCTTCACCAATCACTCAAGAACAAGGACTTTAATGCACTCTAGACCTTCTCCATTCCAGATCTGAGGTAGCAACCCCAGATCTAACTTCCAAACTCGAAATATCACAAGTTATTCTTTCCAAATACCCCAAAATGATGAATCTAGATGAATAACAACCCAAGAAACGAAATAATACCTCAAAAGGAAGCTCCAACAGAATAGAAATCCGAATCCTAGCAAAGCCCCTTGCTCCAAGCCTCTTAACTCTCCAAGATCTCTTCCAAAATCTCTTCTCCAAGGTTCAAATGCTCTCAAATTACTCACAAACGTGCATTAGGGTTTTCTGGACTTCAAGAGAGGGTAAAGAGGCTAGGGAGAGGGTTTTATGTTCATTATATAGGGCTCAACCCCTGGGATTAGGGTTTTCTCCATACAGCACCAACTCGCCGAGTCCACCCATGAGACTCGCCGAGTTGGTCACTTAACACGCGACCAACATCGCGACCCTACTCGCCGAGTCCACCCATGGACTCGCCGAGTTGCCCTTTCACATTTACACTTTGAACCTTGAACATGCACTCCTGAACTCGGGATGTTACAATTCTCCCCCACTTAAATTAGGCTTCGTCCTCGAAACCTGCAACAACACAACTCCAGAACTACTCTTGCAATGCACCTCCTGGTATTAACCAGACCAGATTCCTCAAAACACAGGCATCGAAACCCAAAACCCAACTTTCCCTCTTGCGGTGTCCTGACCATCGCTTCAAGCCAGCCACCGGCCTCATCCTCTGATAACCACACTTATCAACCGAGTACCACTCCATGATACTTCACTCACTCCAAATCACAACAATCACTTGAATCATACAAGCTAGAAATAACCCTGAACCACCGGAATTCCGAGCGGAGTCCAACTTTATCCACTCTATGCTGACAGGATGACACATCCCTTAGTCTTAGAGCAACTCCCATGAGTTCTCCTCCGCAATTTCATACCCACGCAGGACTGGCTCTAGCATCCTTGGGTTGGGAAAACCCGATATACTGACGACACCTCCAAACATCCCCCAGGATGAATTTCCACCACATACATAATTCCTTGTTCAGAATCCAACTGGAAATCAAAGATTCCATCCCTGCATCCCTTCCAAACCTCTTGGCCCTATACCCGCAGAATTCCTTCCGCGACCTCAGCAGACACCCAACCTGGATGTGATTCCATACCACCGGCACAAACACACTGCTCAACAACCATGATTCGATTGCCTCAATCATACCTCCACGCTAATGCTTTCACTTCCGTGAACTTACACTCCCTCTCGGAGCTACATACCTTTCCCTTTCCTTATCCAGGGAAATCTACTTGGCCACCTTGTCACTACGGCAAGTGCCACGGTGGTTGCCCAACGCTACACCATTCCCTTATGGCACAACCACTATCCCATGCACCCCGCATACTCTGAATCTGCTCGCAAGGGCTCTCTAGTCCATGCACTACCTTCCACTAATCATGATTAATACCCCGGGACCAGACCTTCTGATGCCATCACATCGCAACATACTCATTCCATTCCCTCATACCGATCTATCATCACATGCAGAGTCTTCAGCATGACTGGACCGCTTTACCAGGCCTTCAATTGGTAAAAACAGAAGTTATGAGTTTTTAGCTCATGATTACAGCAGAAACAAGCACAAAAATGAAATCAATTGGTAAAAACATAGGTCAAACAAGAGATTAGGTAAGAGTAAACTTGATTTTGACTTGATTCTCCTTAAAATTGAATGTAGGGTTGATTCCCTTGCTTCCCACGCTCCAACAGCACCTTTAGTCGACAATTGGCCTCCAAGGGTTCATCTCCATCCTAGGGTATCAATCTGAAAGTCCCTTTATATAGATTTTCACAAAATAGGGGGTACTCGGCGAGTCCAGTGACCTACTCGGTGAGTCCATCACTTAAAACCCGTGTACGGCAAGTCAGCGCGTCCAGAATCGCGAAACTTCTGACCAACTCGGCGAGTAATCGACCCTATTCTCCGAGTACGTTTGGAATCAGCATTTTCTCAAAACACGAAAGTCGTCCGAAATTGTGTCTACTTTTCAGAACATTTTGAATCTCGTCAATCGGAGTTACGGTTCATGAGATATGGACAAAACACTGATGAGGGGTCAAGCTGTCCAGCAACATCCTTCTTTCTTAAAAATCCAAGATTCAAGCTTCCAATAGCTAGTTCCGCTTCATTTTTCTTTTGAGCATGTCTTTGTTGCTGAAAATAAAATATTTAATCTAATTAAGCACCTTTTGTTCATTAAATGAGATAAAATCAACATAAAGTATTAAGATCATGCATGAATTTTATAACTAAATATGTCTATATCAAAATACCCCACACTTGACTTTTGTTTGCCCCCAAGCAAAACAGAATTTTAACACATTAGAATCATATAAAAAAAATAACAATTAGCAAATAAAATTAATCAATAAAAAAAATTGTAAAAATAAAGAAAATCTATTGCTGAGTAAACTGCTACTCGCCGAGTAGGTGCGATTGCACTCGGCGAGTATCAGTGATATTTCAAAAAAACAGATACTAAAACCTAATTACTAATTACTAAATTGCAATAAATGAACTTTATGCAAGTAAACTCACACAAAGGATCGAAAAAATTAGGAATTAGCTTAATTATTTAGAACCGTTCCCCGGCAACGGCGCCAAAAACTTGATGTGTGTAAAACCAACTAGTTTTATCCCTACTTTTTATTAATAATTTGAGCACACAAAGGCAGTGAACCTGTCTTTAAGTGGTATAGATTGATAAATAAGGTATCGAACTCAGGGAACAGAAAATTAAACTAATAACTAATTTTAACTAAAACAAATAATAAAAGTAAAGGGTTTTTCTCTAGTTTTGCAAGACTAGAAACTTAGACAAACTAAATTAACTAATTAACTACAGCAACAACTATTCACCAAATTTGATAAAGATGTTTCTATTTAGTTTCAACCAATTCACTCCTATGGTTATTTAAGTTTAAGATAGATTAATTGCTATTGGTTACCAATTATAATAGTTAGGTTCATATTCATTACTCCTAACCCTTAGACAATTAACTAATTTAAGCGTTGATCAAGTGTTTAAACTAATTAATTCCCTAGATTAATTATTTGGATTAAATAAGATTTGTAATGGTCAATTAAGTTATTAATTCAATTAACCTCTTGTTGATGGTTTCTCAAACAAGCTCACACATTAATCTTCCTATTTTCTTATTAATCTTAGTTTCATAATCATTACTTCTAAGCATATGGTTTAGCATTCACATAGACATATGAGGTTAACAATTAAGTGATATTCATGCAACCTAATTGCCTTCCAATTAACAGAAAATAGTAGTGATTAATACATAAGGTTCTTTAACAAACTTAATTTAATAAATCACCAAAAGACAATTAATCAATAATCAATAATCAAACCATAGGAGTTCTTTGGTATTCCCCAAACAGAAATAAAAACGAATTTAGCTCATAATTGCAGTAGAAACACACATAAAAACAAAGTTTACTAAAGCAAACATGTTCAATTCCTAAGTCTAAGTGGTAGAATTAACCTAATTGCTTGAATTCTTCCAAATAGTGAAGCCTAGGGTTCCTTAGCGCCTTCTGAATCTCTTAGTCGCAACTAAACCTTCAAAAATCGCCAGGAGTCCCTTCCCATGAGATAAGGATTTGTGTTTTATAGATATCCCAAAACAGGGTGTACTCGGCGAGTAGCAGAATCAACTCGCCGAGTAGATCCATACTTATCCGTCTTGAATCAGCAGTCGTATTTATCTTCTGGAATATCCTCGTGTACTCGCCGAGTAGGGTCAATCTACTCGCCGAGTATATCACCTTCTTTCACTCTTCAATCTTCAATTGCTTTCCTTTTCTCCTTTTTGCTTCCAAGCATATCTTTTGGACTGAAAACACAATTCACAACATTTTAAGTACCTTTTGTCCACATTATTCACATAATTAATCAAAAATAACTAAGAATATATGCTAAATAATTAACTAATTATGCACATATCAACCGTCCCCGAGCCTTCGGCCTGACTGGTACACTCACCGACCTCCAGTCTGTCCGGACCGCTCGACTAGCATTCATCAACCCGAATTATCCCTTTGGAAAACTCTTCCATGCATATTGTTCTATCCCTCTAGGGGTTTCGAACTCTAACTCCATCGTACATTCTCAATCCCGTCCTGATCCTAGGCCTTCCACAATCGATCGCCCTTTACAAAGCCCTTGGCCTGTATCCCACCCTGCTTTCCTATCACTTGCTCAAACCAGCCTACGCTCTTGGTTGATAGAACCGTTGCTGAATCCCAGACAGCTAATCAACCTCTCATGCTTGTCGATCTTCCGGAGAATTTTCCAATTCTCCCCACTTAGAGCTCTAACTATCAACCACCAGTCGCCATAACCGACCTCTCTTAGCATACCTACACATCACATTCCCTTACACGCAAACCGATTCCCATAAGAACGAACAACCTTCATAAAATCCCATATCAACACTGATCATCTCAGACTTGAAAGAAGTCCGACCTTCAGCTAACCATTCTTCAGACCGCATATGCTACCCGACATTCCAACCAGGAATCTGATTCCCCACCGATAAACTCCATGAATGATACCCAACGAAACTCCCAATACTAAGACCCTTAAACATATCATAACCCTCGAGGAACAACAATTACAATACCAAAATCATCGAGGCTAGCAGATATACAATGCTCCATAATAATCACAAGATAAACAAATGTCAAAAAGGAAACATACCTGCAGCTGTATCCAGCACTGCCCTGACCTCCTCTGCTGTAAGCTGAAAAACACGACCCTGAGCCCTCGGGGGCTCTGATCCACCCTGACCTCCACCCGTAATCCTCAACGTGGCTAGTGCTGGAGCCTGCACCGGTCCTGTAGTAAGCTGTGGACAATTCTCCCTCATGTGACCAACCTGATGGCACTGGTAACAAATCCTCATATCCTGAACCGGGGCTGACTGACGACAATCCCTCGCATAATTCCCCTCTCTTCCGCACTTACGGCACGCACCTCCAGACCTACAAACTCCGGTGTGACCCTTCCCGCACTTCCCACAAGTGCGGCTGCCCTGACTGCCCAAACTGAAATCAACGGTCCTGGACCGCTTCGATGCCGGCTGCGACTGTGCCGGGGCCTGTCTCTGCTCCCTCAATTGTAGCTCAATCTCCAACTCACGCCGCCTAGCGGCTTCCTACAACTCCAACAATATCTCGCACCTCTGCGTAGACACAAACTGCCTGATATCCCTCTTCAGCATGCTCAGATATCGGGACATCTGATCCTGCTCAGAAGCAAACTCAGGGCAAAACATCGCCCTCTCAGTGAACATCCTGGTGATCTCCATCACCGACTCAGAATCCTGCTTCAGCTCCAGGAACTCCTAGGCTAATCTCTCCCTCTCAACTAGCAGAACATAGCGATTACTGAACATCTCTCTGAACTGATCCCAAGAAACCGCAGCTCGCTGCGCATCAGAATACGATCTCGTGGTCAATCTCCACCAATCCTTTGCCCCAAGCTTCAAAAGGTTCATAGCACACCTCACCCTCTGATCAGCAGGGCATGAACACGTAAAGAAACAACCCTCCATGTCTGATAACCATCTCATAGCAACAATCAGGTCCTCAACTCCATCGAAGGTAGGGGGCTTCGTATTATCGAAGTCCCGATACTGAAAACTGTTGGAATAGTGTCTAAGGCTGCAACTATAATAGGCAAGTATTTGACCTGGTTGTGCATGGTCCTTTTGGGTTGCCTTCACCATAGCAACTTGATGGGATGATTTATTAAGAGAGAGTAAATATTATAAAGAATAATATATAGTTATTTGATTAATATAAGTCATAGAATTAATTGAAATTAATTTGGTGACTTAAAGAGATTAATTAAATAAAGGGGTATAAACTATCAATTGTTTGAAAGTTAAGCTTTAGACTATAAATCCTTATAGATATACAAGGGACGGATTCTAGAAGCTAGGATAGCTTCAAAATCGTCCATGACTTATCTAAGGAAAGGATTTGGATAGCCTTAAGAGAAGATTATCCTATTAGGGTTTAGACTGTAACCCTTAAGGAGTCTACAATTATAAATAGACCCCATGGGTAAGGGAAATCGGGATCTCACAAAAAAGTAAGAGAACTCTGGCCGATTTCCTTCCCTCTCCTCTCTCCTAAATCATCTTCCTTGCTATTGGTGTTTGTAAGCCATTAGAGGAGTGACATTTGTGACTCTAGAAGCTCCAAGACTACAAGATCAACAAGGAATTCAAAGGTATGGTTCTAGATCTGTTTCAATGTTGTTGTTTAACCTAATTAGCTATTAGAAGTCTTGGATTCAAAGCATGTTTAATTAGAAAGCCTAGATCCAAGCATTAGGGTTTTGCATGCGCACATAGGAAAGTTCTTATGGCTAAAACCCTTCAGTGGTATCAGAGCCTGGCTTGGTTTTCTTTAAATTGTTGCTTGATTAACTGAAACAAACCTGCAAAATTCGATTTTTTGGTTTCTGTGTCATGAACTCAACGAGTCCCATGGTGGACTCGACGAGTTGGCTTGACTCGACGAGTCCAGTTGGGAACTCGACGAGTTCTAGTGTCAGGAAGAGCAAAAATCGGAATTTCTTGATAATTATCTTATGGAAACTTTCCTTAAACTAATTTGATCAACCCTAATCCGATTTTTTGATATATATGACTATAATCTTGATCTAATTTAAGATATTTATCATCTAATAAAATATTTAATTTCCTTATATGATAATTAATTAATTATTTTGATTATTTTGGTAATTATCTTAAAAGAAATCTTTAATAAATCAAATATAGATAATTAGGATATTAATTGTTAATTGGAATTATTTGTTATTTGATCCTCCATGTTTTAAATGTTTAAAACTTGTCCTCAAGTTTTGAAATTTATGTTTGTGATTAAAAATTTTAATTTAGACAACTTAAATTTCAAACCCTAGATTTTAAAAGGTTTAAAATACAACCCTATACTAATATGATATTACTAGAATAATATATATATATATATATATATATATATATATATATATATATATATATATATATATATATATGTGTGTGTGTGTGTGTGTGTGTGTGTATAACTAAATGCTAGTCTTACCGTTAGTAGGCCTCATTCACGAAGCCAATCTATAAGGTGGGTATAAGGTTGCAGCCTATAAAATGGTGCTTAATGGGTGTACACTCACACCCACCGCTTGCTTGATTGGTGGAGGGTCGTTAGCCGAACGGGTAGGGTAGGGCAATCTCATCCTCTCATTAAAAGTATAATAAGTAATACAAAGTAACTACACATTTTTTTAAAATTTCCCAATCTTAGTTACTTTAGGAAAAAGTGAATTGATGCAATCCCATGAAATTACACTTTGCACCCTTGCTAAGAAGTTAGTGGAGCGTGTGTGGTTTACGGGCACACTAATTGGTTCTAAGCATAGGTGGCAAAGGGTGATTCATTGTTTATCATAGTTCGATGGAGCATGTGTGGTTTACCGGCACATCGAATAGGTGATCGTTACAATGAAGGCACCATGTGAATTTGCATGGTAATTTACACCCGCTTTGTGATCCTCGGTATCCCAGTCAAAAACAAGAGGGGCATTTCGAGATTTAAACATGCCATTGAATAGTTTCAATGAATCTCATCCGAACCTAGGAATTCTCAATACACTTAGGACTAATAGTTTAAGTTTTGTGATGGAGAATTAGTGAATCGTCATTCACTTACCTTCAATTTATTTGCATGTTAGATTACGACATCCCTTTTCTAGTATGTAAATGTTATTGTTGGATCCTAGCCCTAATTTTTATTATTAGGTGATAATTAGGGATTCTTATTCTAATCTATCTTTGTCCTTTCTATTTGTAGATGTCGAACGCTAACAACGCTGCTGCTAGTTCTTTCACGTTGATGAGCCTTTGCCAAAAGGTCACCTTCGATGGAACGAACTTTAGCGAATGGATAAGATAAATTCGCACCATTGCTCGCTATGAGGATAAGGAGTATGTCCTCGATGAGAAGCTCGAGAAAATCAACCCCGAAATCGCTACTCCGGCCGAAATCACCGCTTTCGAAACTCACGAGCGTGATGCAACGAAAGTGCATTGCATCATGATCGCGACAATGAACTCCGAATTCCAAAAGTCCTACGAGGACATGTACCCGTACGAGATGCACCAAGACTTATTGGAGAGATACCACCAAAACGCGAGACAAGAGCGTTATGAGATTTTCACTAACATGATTTCCGCTAAGATGGGTCATGGAGAATCTCTTACCGTGCACCTGCAAAAGATGCAAAGGTATGTCGACCGCCTTCGCAAGTTAAATGTTGACTTTGGAGAAGACTTGGCGATCGACATGGTGCTTCACTCATTGCCTCCGATGTACAACCAATTTAGGATGACCTACCACATGAACAAAGAGGAGGTCACCCTAAGCAAACTCCAAGGTCTCTTGAGGGTCGCTGAGAGCAACTTCAAAGACAAGTCTGTTGCACCAACTCCCAATCCGCCTGCTGCTCCTGTCTTGGCTATTGATCAAGGAAAGGGAAAGAAGAGGAAGGCCTCGTCCAAGAACCATCGCAAGGTTAAAGCCCGAGATGGTGCCTCTTCTAGTGGGACCAAAGTTGATCCCGCTAAGCCCTGCCCTAACCCGAAGGAGGCAGAGTGCCACCACTGCTACAAGATAGGACATTGGAAGAGAAGTTGCCCAGATTACCTGCAAGCAATCAAAGAAGGAAATATCAAGCCATCTTTCGCAGGTATATACACAATCAAATCTAACGATTCTAATCATGCTATTTCTTGGGTTCTTGATACCGGTTACGGTTATCACATTTGTTCTAATGTGCAGGGACTAAGAAGAAGTAGGGATGTGGAGCAAGGAAGGATCAATCTAATCATGGGGAACAGAAGATCGTCGCCTGTGACCAAGATTGGAGTGTATTCTTTAGTGCTTAGGAATAATTTAGTTTTAGATTTGAACAATTGTTGCTATTCGCCAGAAATGGCTAGAAACATCATTTCATTTCATGGTTTGTATAGACAAGGATTTAGATTTTCTTTTAAAAAAAAAAAGAATGGTTCTACTTTGTCTTATCTAAATGGTGCCTTTTACTTTGAAGCTATACCATGTAATGGAATATATGAAACTGTTATGATTGTTGATAACTTAGGAAATGATGTTTTGAATATTGATTCTTCCACTAGTATGGATAAAGCATCCTTGTGGCATTGTTGTCTTGGACATGTCAACAAGAAACGCATAGCCCAACTCCAAAAGGATGGAGTGCTGGAGTCATTCGAACTTAGGGAAGATGACACATGCAAGTCTTGTTTACTTGGAAAGATGACTAAATCACCCTTCACGAGTACTTGTGAAAGGGGTGAGGGTCTGTTGGACCTAATACATACCGATGTATGTGGACCATTTAGATCAACCACGAAGGATGGGAACCGCTTCTACGTGACTTTTACCGATGATTATAGTAGATATGGGTATATCTACTTAATCAAGCAAAAGTCAGAAACCTTTGAAAAGTTCAAAGAGTTCAAGAATGAAGTGGAGAATCAATTGGGCAGGAAAATCAAGATGCTTCAATCCGATCGAGGAGGAGAGTACCTAAGTCTTGAATTCCACGATTATCTCAAGGAGTGTAGAATAGTTTCGCAATTGACGCCTCTTAGGACACCGCAGTTGAATGGTGTGGCAGAAAGGCGTAATCGAACCTTATTGGATATGGTTCGCTCTATGATGAGTCGTGCTTCACTACCTATCTCTTTTTGGGGGTATGCTTTAGAGACTGTCGCCCATATCCTTAACTGAGTCCCTACTAAGAAGGTTGCCAAAACACATCACGAGATGTGGACAGGGAAAGCTCCCTCGTTGGCATATATCAAGGTTTGGGGTTGCGAGGCTTTCGTAAGACAAGATACTCACGACAAGCTTGAACCTCGAAGTGAGCGATGTATTTTCATCTGCTACCCGCAGACATCCTTTGGATATCTCTTCTATAGACCGAAGGACAACATTGTCTTCGTTGCAAGGAGAGGAGTTTTCCGAGAGCGAGAACTCATAAGCCAAGGAGACAGTGGGAGGCAAATCGAACTTGAAGAGATTCAAGAATCGATAAATGAAGGAACCTCTACCATTGGCACTCAACCCGAGGAGGAAACTCCGGTTGAACTGATTGACGAGTCCTTACCTCTTAGACGTTCTGATAGAGTTAGAGTTCATCCCCAGTTTTATAGCTTTCATATTACTACCGAAGGGGACACGTATATTAGTGATGGTACACTAGTAAATCTTGATGAACCTAATAGCTATAAGGAAGCCATGGCAGGCCCGGAGTCTGCGAACTGGAAAGAGGCAATGGATAGTGTGATACAATCCATGTATGATAACCAAGTTTGGAATTTGGTTGATCATGTGCCCGGACGTAAGACCGTTGGGTGCAAATGGATCTTCAAGAAGAAGATCGACGTGGATGGTAAAGTACACACATATAAAGCGCGATTGGTTGTGAAGGGCTTTACTCAAACTCCCATAGTTGACTATGACAAGACCTTCTCACCAGTTGCGAAGATTAAATCTATTAGAGTGATGCTAGCGATTGCCGCATTTTATGATTATGAGATTTGGAAAATGGATGTCAAGACCGCTTTCCTTAATGGAAAGTTGGTTGAGGATGTTTACATGGCTCAGCCAGAGGGGTTTGTGGATCCGAAGCATCCAAATAGAGTGTGTAAGCTTGAGAAGTCCATTTATGGACTTAAGCAAGCATCTCGCAGATGGAATCTTTGCTTCGATGAGAAAGTCAAAGAGTTTGGATTTGTACGAAGCGAAGACGAATCTTGTGTATATGTCAAATCCAGTGGGAGTATAGTAAGCTTCCTCGTTCTATATGTCGATGACATATTACTCATAGGAAATGACATCCCGACTCTGCAGGAGGTTAAGTCCTGGCTCGGGAAGTGCTTCGCTATGAAGGACCTTGGAGAGGCTTCTTACATTTTGGGAATAAAGATAGTAAGAGAAAGAAGTAAGAAACTAATTGGACTTAGTCAGAATACTTACTTAGATAAGGTACTAAAACAATTTGGTATGGAAAACTCATAGAAGGGAGAACTACCTATACTAAGTAATGCCAAGTTGAGTAAGACTCAAAGTCCGAGTACCGAAGCTGAAATAGCAGAAATGAGTCGAGTACCATACACTTCCGCAGTTGGCTCAATCATGTACGCTATGACTTGTACTCGCCCTGATGTAGCCTTCGCTTTGAGCATGGTTAGCAGATATCAAGGGAACCCTGGCAAAGCACATTGGATTGCGGTGAAGAACATCCTTAAGTACCTTCGGAGGACGAAGGAATGGTTCTTAGTCCTCGGAGGGAGTGATGACTTGAAAGTGTGAGGGTATAGTGATGCCAGTTTTCAGACTGACAGGGACAACTACCGTTCGCAGTCGGGATGGGTCTTTACCCTAAATGGAGGAGCAGTGACATGGAAGAGTTCCAAGAAGGAAACCGTAGCTGATTCAACGTACGAATCAGAGTACATCGCAGCGAGCGAAGCGTCGAAGGAGGCAATATGGCTGAAGAACTTCATCGGTGATCTTGGAGTTGTACCTGCCATAAAGGAGCCCATGGAGATTTTCTGTGATAACGAAGGTGTGGTTGCCTTAACCAAGGAACCGAGGGATCATGGTAGATCAAGACATATCGACAGAAAATATCACTTCATTAGACATTGTGTAGAAGAAGGACAAATCATAGTTAAGAGGATATCATCATAAGATAACCCAGCAGATCCGCTTACGAAGGGACTGAGTAGGGTTAAGCACTTGCAGCATGCTAGGAGTATTGGGCTGAAGGATGATATTAACATAGATTAGATAGTATTAGAAACGTGTAATAGATAAATGTAATTAACATTTGATGATTAAATAAAGGAGTTTTATTTATGAGTAATGTTACTATCTTGTGTTAATTGTTTAACTATTGTTTCACTTTGCATGTTTTGACTTCCAGAATAATTGAGTTTATTAGGAATAATCGAATTGTTCAAATTGTCCACAATCATTCATATGTTGGAAGTAGATATGAATGAAGGTTGTCATGAATTGGTGTGTAGATGTCTAAATGGTGTTAGACATAGCAAAGGGTTGCTGCAACGTTCATGAGTGCTTATGAACTAGTTTTGAGCATTGGAACAAACCCGCGCTTGCTGGAATCACTTTATGGAATACGATATAAAAGGTGATCGCAAGACGATAATATCATATAGTCTTAAAACCTAGATATATGGTTTGTTATCAATTAATTGATTGTACATTGATAATGCGAAAACGCATCAGTAACTCGGTGTTATAAAACGCATTGTTGTGTATAGTTGGTTAATGAATAAGTAAATGCATATAAGTCGAAGTTTATCTGTAACTTTTATCAAAGAAGGTAAAAGTGATATCTCGGCCACTCGATGATTAGATTTGACTTATGTGCCGGGCCCGGTCAGAACTGAATTAATGTGTTCGATTAAGTTCTATGTCAAATAAATCAGAGATCGAGAAACCTAAATGTTTGACTAACCATTCCATATGATTGTCAACATGATATCTTACAGAGGACTGTACGTCCCTTATCTAAAGGACAGGATTGATTAGATCAAAGTATGACAGCGTCTTTGAGAGCTACGATTGCAAACTGAATTGTACTTGTGCATATAGTTACTAGACTTATCCAAGTGGGAGACTGTTGGAATAGTGTCTAAGGTTGCAACTATAATAGGCAAGTATTTGACCCGGTTGTGCATGGTCCTTTTGGGTTTCCTTCACCATAGCAACTTGATGGGATGATTTATTAAGAGAGAGTAAATATTATAAAGAATAATATATAGTTATTTGATTAATATAAGTCATAGAATTAACTGAAATTAATTTGGTGACTTAAAGATATTAATTAAATAAAGGGGTATAAACTGTCAATTGTTTGAAAGTTAAGCTTTAGACTATAAATCCTTATAGATATACAAGGGACGGATTCTAGAAGCTAGGATAGCTTCAAAATCGTCCATGACTTATCTAAGGAAAGGATTTGGATAGCCTTAAGAGAAGATTATCCTATTAGGGTTTAGACTGTAACCCTTAAGGAGTCTACAATTATAAATAGACCCCATGGGTAAGGGAAATCGGGATCTCACGAAAAAGTAAGAGAACTCTGGCCGATTTCCTTCCCTCTCCTCTCTCCTAAATCATCTTCCTTGCTATTGGTGTTTGTAAGCCATTAGAGGAGTGACATTTGTGACTCTAGAAGCTCCAAGACTACAAGATCAACAAGGAATTCAAAGGTATGGTTCTAGATCTGTTTCAATGTTGTTGTTTAACCTAATTAGCTATTAGAAGTATTGGATTCAAAGCATGTTTAATTAGAAAGCCTAGATCCAAGCATTAGGGTTTTGCATGCGCACATAGGAAAGTTCTTATGGCTAAAACCCTTCAAAAACCTCTACCGGCTCCTCCCCCTGCCGCTGCTACAGCCGCTGTAGCTGCTGCAGCAACCGTCTCTGCAAGAGCTACATAGCGCTAATCGAAATACTCAACCATAGCGGTCTTGATCGACCCAAACAGTTCCGGCAACTCGGCCCGGAACATCGCAGCAACCTCATCATGCAGGATCTCACGAATCCTAACATCCAACTCGTCTATGCTCATCTGACTGATAACCTCGGGTGGTGCTGAGCCACTCTGATCGCCCCCTCCTGCTCCCGATCCTAACCCGGATCCACTCCCAGCATGCCTCGTAACCACTATTCAAATTGATGTTATGCATGTTATTCATTTAAAAAACAACTATTCAAATTACAACTCACTTGTGAAGCCCTAAACCTAGTACAATGCACTAGGTTCACTCTACTTTGGATTGTAACCCTAATTTTCCCGGTTCAACCTCTTATTGGACCAGGATCCTTTTATTGGGCCTAATGGGCCAATAAACCCACAACCTAATTATTTTGGTTTAAAAATACACATTTGGGCCTAAATTGGAACCACATTCACTAAGTAATTGATTTTGGGCCACAAAACTCTTCATGGTCCTTAATGGGCCGTAAACATTATTGTGAACATCAATGGACCGAAAACCCATACCTTTGCTCTTTTTGGGTCGTAAACTCTCATGTGGGCCTATATAAATCAAAAATTCCTAATGGGCCCATGCAATATGATCCCAACATCTAATTCTTTCTCCCTTCTCCCTAACTCTCGATTTAAAAAAAATAAAGAAGAAAGGAAGAGATAATAAGAGGATTGAAATCTTAACACCTCAATGTGGCATTGTGGTAATCCATATACAATAACCACCATACAACAAGGTAAATCCCATACTTCTATGCAAGATTTTCTCACTCCCTCTATTCTCTTCAAACTCTCGACCATAAGGACCTCCTCACCATCATTCTTCATTTCAAACTCACGTTTCTCTCATCCTTGCCTCACTAGAACAATAAATTCCTCCCTCCATTCTTCCAAATTTTCGTGTGCGCTTGTGTGTGTGTTCAAGAACACTTCATCAAAGATCATCATTCTTGGTAAGCTACTTTCTAATCAAGGTGTTCAAATTTATTTTATGTTAAGTCCTTCACTCATAAACACTCCATTTCATGATCCATGCTTCTTAGAACTCCATAAGTTCGAAGATCTTCTCAAAGGAGCTTGCTAAGGCCAAAATCACCTTCAATATTCTCTTCAAAACGGAATCCTTCACCAATGTAAGTTCATACCCCCTTGTTTTCGGTTTTTACTATGTTTTGTGGAAGTATATAAGTTGATTTGTGTTAGATCTATGTATTTATGCATGTATATGTGTGTTTTCATGTTATATGTTGTGATTATGTTATGAAAACATGCTAGATCTTCACTGAACTCGAAAAATCTACTAAACTTTGTGATGTTTGTAAACTAAACCATCTTATGTGACCTAATATGAAGTGGAAAGGATTAAACATGCTAAGAATGATTGAAAACTAAATAAAATCATGTAAAGGGCCACATTTGACAAAATAAACAAAAAGTGAGGTTCTTACGTTAACTTATGCTTTTTGAGAGGATTAAAAGAGTCATTTTTAAATGAAAATGGCTCTTTATGATGATATTCATGGTTTTAAAGGGGCCAAAAGTGTAAATTTTCACAAATGGGCTTCTACTTGAGCCTTCACGGTTTGCAAAGGGCTAAATATGTCAATTTTCACAAAAATAGATCTTATTTAGCAGCTCACAGTTTCATGGCCTAAAAAGGTAATTATTGACTTTTTTATGGACTAACTTGTCATTTTAAAACAAACATGGGCCAAAATGTAAATTTTCGGTTAAATGGGCTGAAAATGTCATTTCTATTAAATTTGGGCCAAAAACGTTATTTATATCAAAAGTGGGATGAAAATGTCCTTTTATACAAAATAAGCACTTAAAAGTAAACTTTCGGTCTTAATGGGCTTAAAGTGTCATTTTTTTTTCCAAAAATGTGTTGTAATTGTAAAATTTTCGACATAATGGGCCAAGAATGTCATTTTTACAAAAAGTGGTCCTTTTATGTAATTTTGGTAAATAATTGAGCTGGAACAATGTAAGTCCCCAAATATGCTTGTGTATCAATCAAATCCGTTTAATGGTGCGAAATCCCAATCAAACGGATGATTTCAGATCTAATAGAATAGAAGGATAAGAAGAAGATGATGAATCTATGATGTATTCAATGAAACGAGTGAAGCTCCATACACATAGTTCACACACACTCTTCTCTCTATAGTTTCTCTCACACCTTAGAATTCACACACTTAAGCTCATTGGCTCTTTTCTTACCCTCACATGCACTCCTCACCCTATATATATATATATATATATATATATATATATATATATATATATATATATATATATATATATATATATATATATATATATATATATATATATATATATATATATATATATATATATATATATATGGACCTAAGGCCAAGCTCAAAATACAAATAATCTAATACTATTTTCAGCCCAAATAATAAATACAATAAATGCTTAGAAAAGCAAAGTATAAACCATATTTTTGACCTAACAATCTCCCTTTGGTTTATAGCTTTCTTTTCTAAATGACCCAACAAGCTCCCCCTAAAAAGGTAGCTGGCTTTTCTTGTTAATCTTCATTGTGAGCTTGGCTTCAACATTTATCTTCAAATTCTTCACAACTTCAAGATGAACTTGATGAATCTTCAATGAGTGACTTCATCTGGAGCAGTTGGTCTTATCTTCAAAATTTGACATTGAACGCACATTAGGTGAGGAGGCTCTTGAAAAGATTCTTGAAAGATAGCGATTTCAGCTTGAGAATCTTCAGAGAGAACTAACAGAGAGAATTAATCTTCTAGATCACTTCAGCAGGTTCAAGATAGCAACAGACTGATTGAGGAGGTTTCAATGCAATCCGTCACACAATCTTCAAGAACAACTTCACCTTGCTCTGCGGTTGAAAGATTGAATGTTTGAAGAATAGTCTTCATTTCTTGCTCCTTCGAATGCGAATTCTTCGAGGATCACGGATGAAGCCTCGACTCAAAAAATTTCAATACAGTCTCCACAAGTCTCATCTACACCTTGATTCACTTTTCAAGACAAACAAAACAAAAAGATAAAAACAAAACTAAAACAAGGTTAGCACACAATATTTTTTTTTTTTTGAACAGAAAAATAAAGACATAAATAACACTATTTTTGGATTTTTAATTTTCTGATTTTTGTTTGATTTTTGAATTTTCTGATTTTTGTTTGATTTTTTTAATTTTTGTTTGATTTTTTTTTATTTGATTTTTTTAATTTTAATTCTCCCCTTAAATTTATGCATAGAGAAAAACTGTGAACAAATTTAACAAAAACAAAAATATTTGGGATCAAAGTTGTCAAGCAATCCAATATTGTTTATCAGCACACTCCTGCATGTCTAGATCTGGTCAATCACCGGTATTGTGGTCCACTTAAATACAAAAGATGTTGACAATTTGGACGGACTATAAGTGACAAGTCATTGTGATATATATATATATATATATATATATATATATATATATATATATATATATATATATATATATTCCTAAATGGACATTTAGCTAACGGCGACTAATGATATTGCTGTCCACTTAAATTAAGCAGCAAGATCTACAGACAACCTATTAAATAGTTCAAATTTAGATGTATTAGAACGTGTTTCCTACTTCCCGATATACCCCGGTAATCAAGAACTTCCAAAGAACTCCTTACTTTAGGTGAGTATTCAATCATTAAGAAAGAAGTCAGATATAGAAGTGCATATGTTCCTACTGGAGGAAAACTCACCTCTAAAGCTGGCTACTGAAATCTCGTGTGAGGAATCTCTAATGGCTACTCCAATGACTCACGGGCTATCATTATCACAATAATCACTTAGTCAAAAACTGATAATCCTTTTAAGGGTAATATGTCCATTTTACCCCTGGTCAAAGTCAACATTCTGGATTGACTCAACTCGCCGAGTTCTATAACTCAAAAATCCTGAAATCGCGTTCCAACTCGCCGAGTCACCCCCCCCCCCCCCCCCGACTCTTCGAGTTCTATTTGGTACAGAATCGGGACATGACGACTCAACTCATCGAGTTCCTCTATGGACTCGATAAGTTCTTCAGTCTGTTTGGGCCTTCTTAAAGGATTACGCCCTTACTCTTCGGATTTAAGCTTCTTATTCCTCATGCATCCTATAAATGTCCTTTTGAGGGTAATACTTCAAACTTTACCCGTTAATATCCCTTCTTCATGGGTTTAGCTCAAACTTTAGCTCTCAAGGACATAGATCTTGGTCCAAAAGTCATAATAATCTAAACTAAAGCATACTAACATAGATCTAGGCCTTAGACATCATTTGAACACGTAAAGCTCCTAACTTTCCTTCCATGCATGGCCTTTTGGGGCTTAAAAGGCCAAAATAACACCTTAGACCTTGCATGGGGGCTCCAATGGCATAGAGTTTGCGCCTTTATGCCATAACAACCCTTAATGATTCTAGATCTGAAGGGATCCTTGCTTGGGACGTCCATATCACAAGGGTTAATCTTCTTAGACCCAAAAACCCAATAAGGTGAAAATAAGAAGATCTAAGAAACTACTAGACAAGTTAGAGGCTTGATTACCAGAAAATGATGAGGATAGAAAGAAGTCTCTAGATCTACTATCTTCTCATTGAATCCTCTAGCTCACTCTTCTTCCATAAGCTTCAAGAACACACAAGGATCACTTAAAAATGGCTCACAAGCTCACAAATGAATTAGGGTTTCTGAAACTAGGGTTTGAAACTTGGAGGTTGTAAATGAGGCCATCAAGTGTGGATTAGAATGCTTAAATAGGGTGCAAAACCCCAAAATTAGGGTTTCATCTTGACAACCCTGCTCATCGAGTCGAGGCTCTCAACTCGTCGAGCAGGCGACTTAAATCCCGCGTCTAATCACGTTTCTACTTGACGAGTCTGGGGCTCCCAACTCGTCGAGCAACTCTTCAAAAATGAATAAATTATAATTAAATGCGTACTAGGAATCAGTCGTTACATCATCATCTTCCGAGTCCGTTGACCATACCTTGACTCATCCATCTTCATCACTTCCCTCCTGCATGATCAATGCCGAATTCGCATTTGAAGCGTTCCTCTTCTGAAGCTCGTCAATCTTTTGAAGATAGTAAGCTTCATCCTTCTCAGATTCTTTCTTCTCATTCATCCTCCTAAGCATGCATTCCTTGGAAAAGTGATTCTTGTCATGACAGTAATTGCAATCATAGCCTGAATCACCATAAGCTTTTTCTCTTTTTTCTCTTCATCGGTTTGAGAGTTTTTGAAACCCTCATCTTTAGCCTTTTCAGAACTGGAATTGCCACCCTGCCTGTATTTATTCCGAAAACGAGGAAAAAATTTATTGTAGAACTTCTTGGGTTTGAAACCAACAAAGCCTTGTCTTCTTTTAAGATCTCACTATATGAAAGATCAAATTCCAAATCTTCTTCAGTTGCCTTCTTTCCCTTCGCCGCCAATGCCAGGGATCCCATGCCATAAACAATGTTCACATCCTTCATAACTTCATCTTCATGGGATCTTAGAATTCCCACAAGCTTTGCCAATTAGTAGCTCTTAAACTGTTCATGTGCCTTCATAGTTTACATAATAGCTTTCCACTCAGATCTCAATCCATTCATAAACGTGACTTTTTGTTTAACTACTTCACGTCTGAAATTGTGCTTAAGCATCCCGCTCAACAGATGATTAAATCGATTGAACGTCTGATCTACTTTTTCATTAGATTTTTGTGCAAACGCTCCAAACTCTGACAAAACCAATGTCTGCATGGAGTGTTCTAAATCAACGTTACTCGAATAAAGTTCCTTTAGCCTATCCCATATCTCCTTGGCAGTAGTAAATGAACCCATGTGACGAAAGGTATCCGGTGGAAGAGAAAACCGTATAATTCTCATCGCCTTTATGTTGCTCAACAACTTATCATTTTCATCCCGATGAACATTAGTGTGTATAGCAAGAAGTGTATTGTAATCAGCCTGAGTCTTGATAACCTTCCTGGTTGTAGTGTACGAATATGTCTCCTGAGTCATCATTTGCCATATTGTTGAGCCATGTTCTTCAATATCTAGAACATTGTCTTCAAAGTGCAAAGACTTCATAATCATGAAGGAAGAGGATTAGAATCTTTGTAGTGGATCCAATACTACTAAAAAGATGAACTGATAAAGTATGAGGATCTTCATGCTGCATGATGTCAAAAATTCACAAAGACACGAGTATATGATCAGATGTGTAAAACGAAACTTCGAGTTTTAGGGTAAAACCAAAGATTAAGATCTGACGTCTACAATCAATAGAAACGATTGAGACGACTACGAACAGATCCAAGAAAAACACAAAACCCTAATCAAACTCGACAAAAGAGTAATGACTGGGTTACACTATCTTCCGCTCCGATACCAATTGTAGAACAATAAATAAGATCGATAGATTCTATAATAAATAATGTGAATTGAATGACAAGAATAAAGATCAAAACAACGTCAAATGCTTTGACTATAAAAGCTCTAGAAGAGTTCGAAGAAGAACTTCACTGTGAGAGCTAGGTAGAGCGACAAAACATTAACCCTAATTGATACATGCGTACACTATAAATAATCTAACATTAGAAAAGTAAAACCGTGAATGGACATGTTCAAACCGATAAATAAAATTATTCTAACACAATACATTTATAACCCAATAATCATGACACGCCTTAAAACTTGCCATAACAATAATGAAAAGAACCGACCATTATCTCTATTTTTCTTATTTAAAGCTTAATGTATTATATTTGATATTTGAATATTTAATGCATGGAAATAAGTCACAACTTCCTATATTATTAAAGTGTTCACAAAAGCTCAAAAGGTGAAACACGTGTCGTACTGTATAGCCACGTGCTAGCGTCACTACAGCTGATCCAACGGCTATTAATTGCTCCACCATAACCGCACCTTCCATGTACGCGTTGATCCAACACCGCAAGCAATCTTTTTGATCTTCTCATCGGCGTATCAATCACTATCATCACAAATATTTCTCAAAACTTCTACTGATTTTAAATTTAATACAAAATTTGGCGACCCACTTTCTCTCTCCAAAATCAAAATTACAGAAAGCACGCAGTTCATGTGTGTATGTGTGTGTTTTTATTTTTTATAAAACGAATAATAAAAAGTATATGCCATTGATTCGAAATTGGTTCTTGGCAGACATTCTGTAATGCTCCTTCATAACACCCTCCAGTTTCTTTTCATCATCTTTTGACCAGCATACACATATCTTTTCTATTTCTGGATTCATTAAGGTACTGAATTTCTCTTCATTTTGTTATTAATCTGTGTTTCTTTATGCGATTGCTTTAGTGTGCTAACGATGTAATGTGTACACTTTCGCAGTTTTTTTAATTCGGTTGATCCTTGTTCAGAGATTTTGGTTTAACTAAACCCTAGTTTTGTCTTTACTTCTGTTCTTAGTAGTTTGTTTTCTTCTGAATATGATGACGAAATGCATGATTTCGATGTTCTGACAGCAAGCATTTTCTCTCAACTGCTATATGCCTTTCGAAGATCAAATCCAGAAAATATACGACATACTAGCGTAATCGACAATAAAATGTGCTCGATTCCTTTCGTCATGTCTCTGTATTTTGGGATTTTATCCATTACGAGTATGATTTTTTCGAAGAAAACATTACCCTAACTTGCAACTCAATAGCGACCATGCAAAAGATGCTTTCTTTAATAAACAGTACCCTGCTTCACAAATAGGAATAACGAAAACGATTGGTTAACAACTTAACATAAAAAAACCCCAAATTACCTTGTTAAATCGCGAGAATACCATGAATCGATCTTCATATATGTGTTCTATAAACCGATTAACTTGTACTCTTGAACATGCAGCTAATGTATCGAAGTAAATCTGATTGATTCTTCCCGATTGTGAATCGACTTCGAGTTTGAAACGAAAGGTCAAAAATGGGGACAGAGAAGCAGCCTGCTGGTATACTAGACACCATCAACATGGAAACAGTTCGGACAATTTTAACCCATAAATACCCCTACCCCCATGAGCATTCACGCCATGCCATAATCGCAGTAGTTGTGGGCTGTTTATTTTTTATTTCATCAGACAACATGCATACACTGATTCAGAAGCTCGACAAGAACATCAAATGGTGGTCAATCTACGCCTGTTTACTTGGTTTTTTCTACTTCTTTTCCTCTCCATTTGTGGGGAAGACAATGAAACCAAGCTATTCAAATTTCAGTAGATGGTAATGTAATTCTAATTTCCTGATTCATTCCGATTCAGTGATTCTACATGGATGTGTTTTAGGGTAATTGAGATTATTTGTTGTTGTGTAGGTATATAGCGTGGATATTAGTAGCAGCTTTATACCATCTTCCAAGTTTTCAGTCAATGGGAGTTGATTTGAGGATGAATCTTTCTTTATTTTTGACAATATTCATCTCCTCTGTTTTTGTTCTCCTTGTTTTTCATTTAGTATTCATTGGGCTTTGGTATATTGGTCTTGTTTCTCGTGTGGCTGGAAGAAGACCTGCTTTCTTGACTATTTTCCAAAATTGTGCTGTAAGTGTTGCATAATACATACCCAATTCGATTAATTTCTTTATGTATAAAGGAAGGGTATTTCTGTATGTGATATTTGGTTATATTTTTTTCATGGAATTTGTATCCGTGTAGGTATTAAGTGTGGCCTGTTGTGTATTTTATAGCCACTGTGGCAATCATGCATTGAATGAAAGACCATTTGGAAGAAAAGACTCTGGGTTTTTTTCACTTTGGAATAAAGGAGAAAGAAATGCATTGTTAGCAAAGTTTCTAAAAATGTATGAATTCAAAGATGAAGTATGCAAATCTTGGTTTGCTCCAGTTGGATCTGCACGTGATTATCCACTTCTCTCTAAGTGGGTTATCTATGGAGAAGTAATGCTTCTGGTTTTCTATTTATATTTCCATCTTTTTTTTTTTTTTTTTTTTTTTTAATTCTTCTGTTTATGTTCTTATTGCCATTTGTTTTTAGTTTTCTTGTAGTGGTTCATGTGAGTCATCGGATGAAATTTCTCCAATATATTCATTGTGGGCGACTTTTATTGGTCTCTATATTGCTAATTATGTTGTTGAAAGATCAACAGGGTAAGTTTTTTTTATTTTTTTATTTTTTGGTTTTTCCTTTTTAATTAATAGTGTTAATTAATGATCAGATGGGCTCTTACACACCCTCTCTCAGTTAAAGAAACTGAGAAGTTGAAGAACAAACAAATGAAGCCTAATTTCTTGGATATGGTTCCTTGGTACTCTGGGTATAAATATTTTCCTCTTTCTTTACTTTTTCAATGGAGGGCATTCATGTCTTTTTCACATATGAGAGATAACCTGATCATGTAATGCAGGACATCAGCTGATTTATTCAAGACAGTTTTTGATCTTCTTGTATCTGTAACTGTATTTGTTGGAAGATTTGATATGCGCATGATGCAGGTTTCTTGATTTTTCTATTTTTTTCTATCTTTTTCACTTTTTTTACCTTTTCACTTTTATAACTTTTTATTTTGTTATTTTGCGTTTCATGTTGTAGGCAGCAATGAGTGGTGGGCATGAAGGGGCAAAACAGGAAGATTTTCTTTATGATCATTTTAGTGAAAAGGAAGACTTTTGGTTTGATTTCATGGCTGATACTGGTGATGGTGGGAACTCTTCATATTCTGTTGCTAAACTTCTTGCTCAACCTTCACTTTGTGTTTGGAATGATGGTCATTTGACCAAATTACCCCGTGGGAACCTTCTTCTTATCGGAGGCGACTTAGCGTAAGTCTCACCTTTTCTGTTTTATATAAAAATTATAAACATCAAATAATTTATCAAATCTTTTTTTAAAATTTAGGTATCCTAATCCATCAGCATACACTTATGAAAAGCGGTTTTTTCGTCCTTTTGAGTATGCTCTTCAACCACCTTCATGGTATAAAGAAGAACATATAGCTGTAAATAAGCCTGAATTACCCTCTGGTGTGTCTGAACTCACACTATATGATGGCCCACAGTGTTTTGTTATCCCTGGAAACCATGGTCAGTTTTCTTTGTAGTGTTGATAGGTTTAAACGCAAAAATAGCAATTAAAAAATCTTGTTATTTTGGTTTTTCATCAGATTGGTTTGATGGGCTTCAAACATTCATGAGATACATTTGTCACAAAAGCTGGTTAGGTGGATGGTTAATGCCACAAAAGAAAAGCTACTTTGCATTACAACTACCAAAAGGGTGGTGGGTATTTGGTCTTGATTTAGCTCTTCATTCAGACATCGATAGTGATCAATTCAAATTCTTCACAGAGCTAATACACAAACAGGTACTTTCCATTTTCCAATTTCCATTATAATTCAACATAATCGTAAGTCATAACAATAATAATTGTTTATGTGTAACAGGTTAAAGAAAATGATTCGGTGATCATTATGACGCATGAACCAAATTGGCTACTTGATTGGTATTGGGATGACGTGACTGGAAAAAACGTGTCGCATCTTACACGCGATTATTTGAAAGGGAGGTGTAAACTTAGAATCGCTGGAGATTTGCATCATTACATGAGACATTCTTATGTCGCATCTGAAATTGAAAACCCTAATTCTGTGAATGTTCAACATTTGATTGTGAATGGGTGTGGAGGCGCGTTTTTGCATCCTACGCATGTGTTTAGTGATTTTAAACAAATATATGGAACGACATATGAAAATAAAGCCTCGTATCCATCCATTCAAGATTCCAGCCGTGTATGTATTTAGAATCCAATTCCTATGACAGATTTCGATTGAAATTATTATTATTATTTTTTTGATGAAAAATTGTGGTATGCAGATTGCACTTGGGAATATATTGAAGTTCCGAAAGAAGAACTGGCAGTTTGACTTCATTGGTGGATTCATATACTTCATATTGACCTTTTCAATGTTTCCACTTGTACGTATTTTTATTTCCTCTATTTTTTTTTAATAAAACATTCTGATTTTTTTTTTGTGTGTGTGTGACAGTGTAAGCTAGATCATATCCTACAGGCTGACACGTTTTCTGGGCATGTAAAGAGTTTTTTTTGCACAGTTTGGGATATTTTTATGTACATGGTTGGAGAATCATATGTATCTTCTATGGGTTCGATCTTATTATTAGTAGCTGCAATCTCATTTGTCCCTTCAAAAGTGTCGCGAAAAAAGAAAATTGTGATTGGAGTTCTTCATGTTTCTGCACATCTGGCTGCAGCTTTGGTTCTTATGTTGTTAATGGAGCTTGGTGTTGAAACTTGCATCAGACATAATCTCTTGGCAACTTCAGGCAAGATTATTAATTTTGAATTGTCAATGATTGTTAATTAATTGTATAATTAATTTTGAATGAATATTAATTATTTCAGGTTATCACTCGTTATATGAGTGGTATAGATCAGTGGAGAGTGAACATTTCCCGGATCCAACGGGTCTTAGGGCACGTATAGAGCAATGGACTTTTGGGCTTTATCCAGCGTGTATTAAATATCTTATGTCAGCTTTTGATGTTCCTGAGGTTTGACTCTGACATGACACCTTTTATTCCTTAATTGGATAAAAAAAAGGTGACGCTAAAATTCTTTTTTTTTTTGGGGGGATTATTAGGTGATGGCTGTAACGAGGACTAACATATGCAAAAACGGAATGGATTCTCTGTCTAGAGGGGGTGCGATTATATACTACGCATCTGTTTTCCTTTACTTTTGGGTGTTTTCGACTCCTGTGGTTTCTCTTGTGTTTGGAAGCTATTTGTATACTTGTATCAATTGGCTTCACTTGCATTTTGACGAGGCCTTTTCCTCTCTACGCATTGCTAATTACAAGTCTTTCACTCGCTTTCACATCAAGGATAATGGAAATCTTGAAGTTTTCACTCTCGCAGTTGATAAAGTGAGATGATTTTTTTATCTATTTTTTTCTTATGTATCTTTGTATAATATTTATGAGATTGATTTTTTTTAATGTTATGTAGGTTCCCAAGGAGTGGAAGGTGGATTCGGAGTGGGATAACGAGTTAAAACAAATTCAGCAGCTGAATCACTACAGAAAGTATCCAAGTAAATGGAGGGCGAATGCTTATAATCAAGATCCAGTTAATACTGTTCGAATTGTTGATCGTTTTGTTATTCAAACATGTAAAGAAGAATTAGGAGTAGCAAATGGAAATGGAAATGGAAATGTTTCTCATTGATCAAGTTTATCTGTAAGCTTAGAAAGTTAGAAATAGAATATGATCATTAGAATGTAAAGTGTAGTAGTTATGGTGGTTCAATTTTATTTCTTCAATGGAATTGCTACCATAATATGAAATCATATAAATATATTAAAAAAAAAACATCTTTAATATCATAATATCAATCTTATCTGCCCTTTTAATAAATAAATATATTATATGTACAATCCCCAGCAAACAGACCTTTCCTTTTTTAAAAATACAGAAAGGGGGGCAACACAGGGGTAGAATAGGTTAACTAAGTAGTAAGTACCCCAGAAATTAGAAAGGGTAAAAATGTCATTTCTGTGGTCTCTATATCTACACATATTCTATTCTTAAAGGATTGATAGATACACACTGTACATAGGGTATTTACATGGTTTCAGGAGCCTGTTGTTATGTATGTATGTATGTAATTGTACATCTACGATGTCTTTTCATGGATACGAGCTCTAAGTTTGTTCAAAAGACGTAGAGTTTCACAGTATGAAGGATCACTTTTGCTTATTGGTTTGCATGAATTTACATGATCAGTTGATTCCAACACCTGTCAACAAAAAAAAAAAAGGAAAAAATATATCCACATTTAAAATATAACAACACAGTTTTGTATTTATTATTTTTTTTTTTGGCCTTTTCTGAAGTGAAAACTTACCACAAGTTTCCCGTATCCAGGAAACGATGATTCAATTGGAACTATTTCCAATCTGAAAGCCCAACCTCCATAACCTTCAACGATTGGAGTTACTTTAGTCTGAAAAAAGTTCATTATCCAAATTAACAACACAAGGGTAAATTGGGTAATTAACGCGACTTCATTGAAACTCTAAAAAGCAATAGAACTTATAGTATTACTACCTCGCAAAAACTGAGAACATCAAGAGCACCTTGCTTATGTAGACGACGAATAAAATCATTAAGCTCGATTAATCTCGGAGACCCACTTCTCAATTCTCCTATCTAAAAAAAAAAAAAAAAAAAAAAAAAAAACTTATCAAATAAGTAATTTCCTGAAAAGGGTATATTCGACCTATGATAATAATAATAGCAAAAAAAGGACCAACCGTTGGTGCAGGACGTAAAACAAAACCCATTCTCCAAGGTAGATCTGCAAGCTTGCTACCAAAGTGAGGGCAGCTATAAAACACCTAAACCAGGGGCAAAAATGTCAATTACAGACGTAACCCTACAGATGACATGACATGACAAAACAAGTTGTAATATATGTCTGTATCAACCGACCGGATTGATGTCATTGAGACAAAAATTACAATTTTTGTCCCATCCGACCCAAAAAGATGGGACATGGGCTAGCTTCGATCTCTTGTTTGTGTAAAAAACGTAAATGCCCTTCTCATAAAAAAATAACTCCAGAAAGCTTTTTTGAATCGAACATACCACACCGATAGTGTTACTGACAAGGCTATCTCTGTTTTCCTTCCTAGCCTGATCCAACATCTGCTTCACAACCAATCCCCCCATGCTGCAAAAAAATTTACACAATATCAAAATAACTAATTTAACTTTTTTTTTTTTAAAAAAATTATAATTATTCTTAGAAGAACATATGATGATAAAAAGACACCTGTGAGTTACAAATACAACAGGTCGATCTCCAATGCCTGCAGTAATTAATTTTTCCAACAACATCGCGCTCACTTCCTGAAGTGGCAAACTCGCTCCCGACCACTGCGTAAGATTCGTCTGCAATCATCCAAAAGGGTAAAATCGTAATTTTGTCAAAACAAAAAGTGCAACCACCATTTTCATTTTCATTTTCAAAAATCAAAACAATCACAAACCTTATACTTTAAACTAAACAAACGCGCATGAGGAAAATCAGCCGAAAGCCATTCAGCGGGCCAAAAAGTCCCATGCTTTCCAGCCTCTTCATCAATCTTTTCCACAAGTCCAGATTTAGATGATAACTTACTCTCGGATAACCTCCATGACTTAAAGGGCCCACCACGTAACCCATGAACAAAAACAACATCAAGTGAAGGCTGTGTGGGACCCACTGATTCACTATCAGTATCAGTATTATCAACATTCCTTGTTAATTGGCTACTACTACTACTACTATTACTCTCACAATCATAATCACCCTCGTGGAGTTCTAAAAATGGATTGATTGGATTCTTATTCTTATTCTTGTTCTTATTCTTATTCTTATTCTTATCTACCAATGGTGTCTCCATGGTGGATTCCTGTTTTTGTTTTACAGGGTGTTTGTATTTCCAGTGAGGTAAATTAGGGTTGATTAAATAAATCATCTCAGTAAAATGAGGACACCTACCACTTCCATTTCCACTACTATTTACAGTATCTTCATCGTTACAAAGTATATTCATCAATGTTGCTCTTGAATAGCTTTGAGTTTTCAGATCTTTACATCCGGGAATTTTCCCATTTGCACATTCTTCAAGCCAATCGCACCAAACTTTATCGTTTAATATCATTTTTTTAACTTTTTGATGAACAGAAAGAACAGCCAGAAACCTAGCTGCATGTCTACGGATATGTGCAGCAAATGGGACCCGCGTACGAGGTGATGAATCATTAGAATCGGAGCCACTTTGTTGTTGATCTTTGGATTCTGTATTTAATGAACTTTTATATGCTTCGATTCCAGCTAATTTCTCATAATCATCTCTTAGTAAAAGGCGACGAAGTAAAGAGATTACACCATGATCGATTATTCTCGCTTGACAAAACGAATCATCGCTACAAATTTCTGACATGATTTTGATTCCTTTAAGTGTTGCGAGTGTAGAATCTGCAGCATTGACTTTAGGTATACTGTCTTTTTTTATATTTTTAAATGGTTTAACAAAGGGCTCAAGAGAAAGAAGATCTTCAAGAGCAGATGAATCGTTTTTACCATTTCGTAATTGATTCACTGCTAAATTAACCACAGCTGTAGCTAACTTGTCTGCAGCCTGTGTGCCAGATACAACATTTGCTTGATCGATTTGAGTCTACAAGAATGAATCATAAATTCGTCAATTACAATAAGTAAATAATGATAAGAAAAAGACTAAACTAACCTTGACTTTATCTTTAGGCTGATTGCTTCCTTTTAGTGATGACTTTCTATGGTTTAGAACATCAGTTAGCAATATGGCTAACCAACCTTGTGAAATTGGGATGGAAGATGGGGAATGATCTTCAAGAACATGTGAGAGAATTTTAATACCAGAAGATCTAGTGGCATCAGAAGAAGAATCACCAAATACCCATCGAAGCAAAATGCTTGACCATTTTTGACCTTCATGTAAAGGCAAATGAATGTTCCCTGAACAAAGTGATTCAAGACCTTTTGCTAATGCTTCTTGTACAGATTCATGTTTCTTCATTCTTTTAGCAGTTTCCCTCATTAGATCAAGGCTTTTGTCCATAACTTTCTTTTGAGCACCAGGGCATCTTTCAAGTGATAATAAGAATGCAGATAAAGCCACACGAGTTAAAGGAACATCATCACTTTTGCTAGCTTGGGAAACAGTAGAAAGAAGACTGGAACTCCAATCAGAAACAAAATCATCAGAAGGGAGATTTTTGTCTTCTAGAAGAAACCTAGCTACTAAACTTCCATGCCATTTTACAGATCTTTCTGGAGCAACTAAAGCAGTCATGATAGCATGTCCATCATGGTCTAGTTCTTGGATATGAGATCTATTTACAGGTGATGCCATTGCCCAATTTGCTAAAGCCCATGCAGCAAAAGGAACAGCAACATGTTGTGATTGCAAATCATCCCACAAACCAGGGATAACAGTTTGTTGAGATGGATAATTATCACTCACTTTGTTAAAAAATATTCTTCTGGTTTTAGGAGTAGGTTTCCCATATCCTGTAATGCCTTTTAATCCTGGGGATTCATCTAAGTAGATGCCACCTTCTTCAACAACCTGAAGTGCAGTTGCAATGTCTCTCATTGCAGCTTTTGCTGATAACATAGGCTTAAGATGGACCTTTTCCACATTGTCACAGCTGGAAGTCACAATATCCATGATAGCTGTAACAAGCATGCTCCTGCCTTTCAAAGGATCAGCAATATCGAAGGAATTATGCCTTGATTGCTGCTTACATGGAGAAGCAGGATGTCAAAATTGTTTGAATGTTTTGGAAATTGGAACAAGTTGCAGTCAAAAGTTTTACTTTCAGACAAATATACCTGTTCCCAAGGATGAGGATGAGCAGAGAGGATGAACCTGATAAGATTAGGGATTGCACGAGGCCTTCGGAGAACCTTCTCAGAGACATTAGAGTCAGCAATCAAGTAAGCCAAAGCCCTAGCCGATTCCGCCTGAGTTCCATAATTTCCCCCTCCTTTCAACGCCACCGCCTCCAACAACCAATCCACCACCAGGCCACCACCGGCACCGACGATCGCAGCTCTCCGGCTCTCATCTCCAGCCACAATGTCCGCTAACAACGCCGCAACCCTAACCTCAAACCCTGACCGAACCTCATCGTTCGCCGAAGACAAAATAGAACTCAACGACTTCCAGAGAACCGATACAGCAACGCCTGTATGCTTCACCGTGTCCAACATTCTCCTAAACGACTCGTTCGAACGTTCAATTGTAAAATCTCTAAAAACGCGCTTCTTCTTCTGCTTCTTCGCTTTCATTTTCTCAAATTCATCGTCGTCAAAGAAACTCATGCAAGAGGCGGCAGCAGCTGCGGATATCAAGCTCGCGGCGATTGCAAAGCGGGAGAGCGGATAATGCCGGAGACGGTGGAACCCGTGAAGCGATGATAGCGGGCCTGCATTTTGCAACTTCTTGAGGTTTTTGTTGGAACCGGTGGAATTCTCGTGGTGATTGGCGGAAGGGGAGGAAGAGAAGAGGCGTCGGATAGAGAAATTTGATACATGACGGCGGCGGTGGTTGTTGACGGTGGTTCTAATTATAAATATACGATAGAGCATCATAATACGTATGCATGAGGCAAAACGGATGAAGAAATCTCCATCGAATTTTTGTCCAAAAAAATGTTTTAAATCTGCCAGACCGAAAATTGGGGGGAAGATACGGCATAAAACGGTGGTATCTTGATTTTATGCCTCTTTAATTTAAAGTTTATTTATTTATTATAAATCTTACAGTCAACCGCGTTAACTGACATCATCACATAACCAAGGTTCTAATGTGACGATTTATCATTAGCAAATAAATACGATCTTTTTTTTTTTTTTTTTTTTTTTGAAAACTACGGAAAAAAATATATAAATAAAAAAGCAACAACCTTGAAAGGTACGAGACCAAGAAAACAAACATACAAAACACAACACTTGAGGTGCACAAACCCTTTTTTTTTTCTTCAAACCGAACTGGTTCGGTTCCAATTCAAGAATAGTAAAACCGGTTCCATCATAGAAAAAACTCGAACCTATCTAAACCGGTTACATTGGTTCTAAACTGGTTTGATCGGATCGACTACTGGTTCATCGTTACTAAACCAGTTTCAATGTCTAAAATCTCGAATGGGTGCAAACCAGTGATTCGATTCTTGAATCGGTTCGGTTCATAGTGGACCAGTTTACCGGTTCGGATCGTGAACCTTTTTTTGTGCACCTCTAGCACCACTTACATGATACTAAATGGATTGCAACACTAATCTACCCAATTAAAATTATCGAAATTACCCCTCACCCATCCAAAAACAGTCGAAATGATGTTATTTGCCTCTTTAGAAGGGTGGATACAAATCTTTTTAAAAAGCATATCATTCCTGCATTTCAATCACCCCAAAAATAGCCATAAAGGGTAGCAAGCATGATCTTCCTTTTTTTGGGGCATGGACCCCAATTGGTAGCAAAATTTGTAACATCCAGATTTTCAGAGACATTATTGCGTATGTTAATCTTGGGATTGGAGGAGGGACTCGACGAGTTGAGGAACCAATACATCCATCAAGATCTCATTTTTATGTCTCTAAATGACTAAGGGACCTCAGATCTGACCTTCCCACCTCATGGAGTAGCTTATCTCATCAAATGAGGTTCAAAATCAACAAAAAGGGACAAACTAGAAACCCTGCTAGATCTAAAGGTTTAAATGGCAAGGTGCAAACTTTTTACCTCTAGAAGCCTTGCAAGATGTCCACAATACAGATTCTTGAAGCACCAAATCGTCCCAAGCTTGTCTAGCAAATCACCTTCTTGAAATAACTCCCAAAATGCTCACCAAAAGCCTCTTCTTAAGCCCAAACACTCAATC
Source organism: Lactuca saligna (assembly GCF_052625555.1). Taxonomy (NCBI): domain Eukaryota; kingdom Viridiplantae; phylum Streptophyta; class Magnoliopsida; order Asterales; family Asteraceae; genus Lactuca; species Lactuca saligna. The sequence continues at coordinate 210,055,379 of NC_136420.1, forward strand.
ACACTCAAACTCAGCTGAAATATACGAAATGGGGCTAAGGAGGCTGGTAGGGTTTGGTCTAAGAGGTCATAAGTTGTTTAAATAGGGTCTCAAGTCTGGATTTAGGGTTTTGGTCGTCACCGGCGTACGCCCCGCGTACGTGAGATGCCCCCGCGATTAAAATGTAGAGTATGCTAAGCGTACTCATAAGTACGCCCCATGTACTCCAAGGGACCATTTATGACAAACTTGAAATTTTTCAAGGGTTTTCAAGCCATACCTGATTTAGAGTGTTACAATCACCCATCACTACTCACCACCACCAACTACCCATCACTACCCACCACCCACCAGCACCCACCATTACCACCATCCACCCACCGCAACCACCCCCACCACCCGTCACCACCCACATGTTTTCGATTTAATAATTGGTATCGTGTATTAAATCACATGTGATTATGTGTATTTAATCACATATGATTTACATCGATCGACAATATTTGTTTTCACGTGTTGATTTAATAGTTGTTCTTGTGTATTTAATCACATGTGATTATATTTATTTAATCACATATGATTCGTATGTAAACTATTTATTCTTGCATTGATTTAATAATTGTTCTAATATATAATCACATGTGATTATATGTATTTAATCATATATGATTTATGTGGACAAGATTCATTATTTCTTTCTCAATTCAATAGTTGTACTCATCTACTTAATCACATGTGATTATATGTATCAAATCACATATGATTTATATTGATAATATTCATGATTTAATATTTTTTCTTATGTATTTAATCAAATGTGATTGTATGTATTAATCACATATGATTAATGTGGAAAAAGAAAAACTATTAAATCAAAAACACGAAAATGAATATTGTGTACATAAATCATATGTGACTAAATGTACAGGAACAACTATTGAACAAGAACTTGAAAATGAATATTGTCCATATAAATCATATCTAATTAGATACATATAATCTCATGTAATTAAGAACACAAGAACAACAACTGAATCGAGAACGCGAAAATAAATATTTTTCACATAAATTCTATGTGATTAGATACATATAATCACATGTGATTATATCCATTTAATGTAACACCGTAAAAATTTGAACAATTTTTCACTTTTGAAAAACCATATAATATAGTTTACATTTACAAATAAAAACATTGTATCAGTACAAAACCCCAAGATCAAAATGTTTAAACTCCAATGTGCGTATGTACGAGTCATATCGACGCCTTCCCACGATCATCGCCAGTACCTGAAACACATAACACATAAAACTGTAAGCATAAATGCTTAGTGAGTTCCCCAAAATACCACATATAGCACATACACCTTTCCAGGCCATAGGACCTTCTGATCCAAGTGTCTCAGAGGATTTCCATCCCAGACTCTGTTGACCTTCTGGTCCGTATCATCTTGACCTTCCGGCCCACATCATGCTCATATCACATAACATATCACATATAACTTACATCACATATACATCATACACATAAGACCCTTCGGTCACATATAATTACCACATCGGGTATGGCATAGTGAGAAGACTCACCTCAGACGTCTCGTAAATCTCTGACTCGGTAGAAGTATTGCCTAGCCTCCGTGTATTCACACAAAGTAAATACCCTCAGAAACATAACACTCGAGGCTAGACTCAACTCTCTGTTGTCACCCTCAGAAGGGTAAAAGACTATTTTACCCCCTCTTGACTTAAGGACCCCATTGTTGACCAAACCCTAAAAGTCAACAAAAGTCAACGGTCAACTTTGACCCAACTCGCCGAGTGCACTCCGGTGACTCGGCGAGTACACACATGTCCACTAACTATCTGCCCCGCTTGATACGTCAAGTCCTACCCTATGCTCAACGAGTCACACCTGGCATGAATCGCGGGGCTACCCCGACTCAACTCACCGAGTCTCAAGAACAACTCGGCGAGTACCGCCTTGAACTCTAGTCTTTTAACCCCCTTCTGACTCACTGAGTTATCCCCCAACTCGGCAAGTCGTTGAGTCTCAATAACAACTTGGCGAGTTCATGCCATGCACAGACTCTATTGACCTTCTGTGGTCAGATCTGTGCCCCTAATCCATAGATATGGCCTTCCCAAGCATAAATGTCACGTAAAGTCTGAATCTTGATGCTTATAACTCAACCAATAGGCATCAAATGGTGATTTTGTCCCAAATACCTTAACCCAAGGTCATGACCTCCATTGTTCTTCATAAAGCTTGAAGAATAAGGCTCTCTAGACCTCTGTGGGTCCAGGTACAAAGCCTCATCTCAAGAAGGGACTATTTGGACCTCAAATCAACTTAGTCAAGGGTACAAGAAACCCTAAAACCACATATCCTTCTCAAAACAGAAGAAGAGTCGAAATAATACCTCAAATGAATGATCTTAGCTTTTAGTCCTTAGAATAGCAACCTCCTTTGCTTCCTCTTGGCTAGAACCTCCTTCTTCTTACTAAATGACACCACAAAGATCAACAATGGTCACTCCTTGTTTCTCAAACGATTTGAGACTCTTTCTGGGGAGGGTAGTAGCCGCAATGGACGGCCATAAGGGCCTTTAAATAGGTCCCAAGCCCTGAAAATTAGGGCTTCACCAAACAGCGTGGACTCGCTGAGTCCACGAATGGACTCGCCGAGTCCACGAATGGACTCGCCGAGTTCGGACATGAACTAGAATGAACATTCGTGTCCCTACTCGGCGAGTCTTGGTGCCAACTCGACGAGTTCCTCCACAAACTCCAAAAATTAAATGAATAAATAATATACCTAGGAATCCGGATGTTACAATTCTCCCCTACTAGAATCAAACTTCGCCCTCGAAGTCACACTCTGAAAACAACTCTGGATGTTGCTCACGCATCTCACGCTCCGGCTCCCAAGTAAGCTCCAACCCTTTTCGATGCTGCCATTGGACCTGCACCAGAGGCACTTCCTTGTGCCTTAGGACCTTGATCTTTCGATCCTGAATCGCCACGGGTTTCTCAATGTAGTTCAGGCCCAAATCCACCTGAATATCCTCCAATGGCACCACCGCCGACTCGTCAGCTATACACTTTCTCAGCTGTTACACATGGAAGGTATCATGAATCTGGTCCAACTCCGCAGGTAACTCCAAACGATACCCTACCCTGCCCACCCTCGCGATCACTCTGAATGGCCCAATATATCGGGGCCCCAACTTGCCCCTCTTCCTGAATCGGATCACTCCTTTCCAAGGAGATACCTTCAGAAGCACAAAGTCGCCAACCTGAAACTCGAGCTCAGATCGTCGCCTATCCGCATAACTCTTCTGGCGACTCTGAGCGGTTAGCAACCTCTACCGGACCTACTGAATCTGCTCAGTCATCTGAAGCACGATCTCTGTACTTCCCATCACTCGCTGCCCTACTTCTCCCCAGCAAATGGGGGTCTGACACCTTCTCCCACACAACAGCTCAAAGGGTGGCATACTAATGCTCGAATGATGGCTGTTGTTGTAGGAAAACTCCGCTAAGGGAAAATACGTGTCCCAGCTCCCGTCGAAATCTAGCACACATGCTCGAAGCATGTACTCGAGTGTCTGAATCGTCCGCTCACTCTGTCTGTCAGTCTGTGGGTGGTATGCGGTACTAAAATGCAACTTCGTACCCAATTCCTCATGGAATTTCTTCCAAAATCTGGAAGTGAAACACACATCTCGATCTGAGACAATCGAGATTGGCACTCCATGTCGCGATACCACCTCTCTCAAGTACAATTCTGCCAGCCTCTCAGCAGAAGAGCTCTCATTGATGGCAAGTAAGTGAGCGCTCTTCGTCTACCTGTCCACAATCACCCAAATTGAATCGACACCCCTAGTAGTCCTCGGCAACTTGGTGATAAAATCCATGGTGATCTGTTCCCACTTCCACTCGGGAACCTCCAATGGCTGCAACTTGCCATGCGGACGCTGGTGCTCAGCCTTAACCGGTAGCCAAGATTAAGTCTATTCGGGTTCTGTTAGCCATAGCCGCATTTCATGACTATGAAATTTGGCAAATGGATGTCAAAACCGCTTTCCTTAATGGAAAGTTGGCTGAAGATGTTTACATGAGTCAGCCAGAGGGTTTTGTCAGCAACGAGTACCCTAATAGAGTGTGTAAGCTTGAGAAGTCCATTTATGGATTAAAGCAAGCACCTTGCAGATGGAATCTTTGCTTTGATGAAAAGGTCAAGGAATTTGGCTTTTCTAGGAGTGAAGATGAATCTTGTGTGTATGTCAAGGCTAGTGGGAGTATAGTTAGCTTCTTGGTACTGTATGTGGATGACATACTACTCATAGGAAACGACATTCCAACCTTGCAGGAAGTAAAGTCCTGGCTTGGAAAGTGTTTCGCTATGAAGGACCTTGGTGAAGCTGCCTATATTTTGGGGATAAGGATCTTGAGAGATCGGAGTAAAAGACTAATTGGACTTAGTCAAAGTACCTACTTGGATAAGGTGCTGAAGAAATTCAGAATGCAAGACTCCAAGAAAGGAGAGTTGCCTATCCAGAGTAACGCGAAACTGAGTAAGACACAAAGCCCTAGCACTGAGGCTGAGATAGCACAAATGAGTCGAGTACCTTATGCTTCGGCTGTAGGATCGATCATGTATGCTATGACGTGTACTCGACCTGATGTAGCTTTTGCCCTGAGCATGGTTAGCAGGTTTCAGGGGAACCTTGGCAAGGCACACTGGACTGCGGTAAAGAATATTCTCAAGTACCTACGAAGGACTAAGGACTGGGTCCTTACCCTCGGTAGGAGTGATGACTTGAGAGTTGTAGGGTATAGTGATGCTAGCTTCCAGACTGATAGGGATAACTTCCGCTCTCAGTCGGGCTGGGTCTTTACCCTAAATGGAGGAGCAATTTCTTGGAAGAGTTCCAAGCAAGAGACAGTGGCAGATTCTACTTGTGAATCAGAGTATATTGCAGCTAGCGAGGCGGAAAAGGAGGCGTTATGGCTGAGGAACTTCATTGGAGACCTTGGAGTTGTACCAGCTATTAAAGAGCCAATGGAAATTTTCTGTGATAGTGAAAGTGTTGTTGCCTTAGCCAAGGAACCAAGGGATCACGGGAGATCCAGACACATCAACAGAAAATACCATTTCATCAGACATCGGATCGAAGAAGGACTCCTCGTGGCAAAGAGGGTATCATCAGATTAGAATCCGACAGATCCCCTCACGAAGGGACTGACTCGGGTTAAGCATCTCCAGCATGCTCAGAGCATAGGGCTGAAGGATGATATTAGATTTAGTAGTTAGATAACCTCAAAATTTGTAAAGTGTAATTGACATCTGATGATGAATAAAAGTGTTTTATTTATGAGCAAAGTGTTGCTATCTCTTGTCGATCGTTTACTATATTTCTTTTGCATGTTTTGACTTCCAGAATAATTTTGTTTGGTATAACATATTATTCAAACCTCCACAGTCGGTCATATGTCGGAAGTAGATATGAATCAAGACTGTCATGTTTGGTTGTAGAGGTCTTGGACAAGGCTACAACAATCATGAGTGCTCAAAAGTTCTGAGCATTGGACTCAACCCACGCTCACTAGAATCACTTCATGGAATTCTATCTCGAGTGATCGTGAGACGGTAATATCATATAAGTCTTTAAACCTAGAGATATGATTTGTTACTTACAAGTTGGTTATGCATTGATTGTACGAAAAATGCATTGGTAACTCGATCTTATAAATCGCGCTCTTGTGTGTAATTCAATGAGTAGTAGAACAAACATATGAGTCGAAGTTTATCTGTTCCTTCTTGGATTAGAAGCTGATATCTGGGCCCCTCGATGATTTTGTTTTTGACCTATGTACCGGGCCCGGTCAGAACTAAATTGATGTGTTCAATGAAGTTCTTTGTCAAACAAATCGGAAATCGGGAAACAAACTGTTGGACAATAAGTAAGACATTGTTCCATGTATTTGTCCGACTGATATCTAGAACAGAGGATTATATGATCACTTATCTTAAATGGCGTACCATCATCTTCTCAGTTTCGAGAAACCTTGTAAAGAGCTACGATTGCCGATCGGTTCCTGAAGTCATATTTGCAGTAATAGTTATTAGACTTATCCAAGTGGGAGACTGTTGGATAAGGTGTCTAAGTCCATAACTATTTCTGGTATGTACTTGACCCGACCCGGCATGGTCCATTTGGGTTGCATGGCATCATGCAATTGGATAGACTAAATGAGAGAAATAACACTTGGAGATTATTAATATATTATAAGTTCTAATATATTAATAATATTATTTGATTAGTTTGATCAAGAATTAATTTAGAATTAATTATGTGATCAAAAGATAACTAATTAAATATATGGGTTGATTATGTAAATCATCCATATCTTGTATAGTGGGCTAAAAGGCTCCATGGACTATCAAGTTGGGTTCCACCCATAGGATGCTCCATGGGAGTTACAAACCCATGGGTCATGGAAATGAAAAGTCATGACACATTAGGGTGTAACCCTAGATGTGTCAACACTATATAAGAAACATGTTCTCCACCTAAAATCGGTCCTACACTAAGAAACAAGAGGACTTGGCCGATTTTGAGAAGTGTGTGTTCTCTCATAAGTTCTTCCAAGAGCATTTGGTGTTGTGTGAAGCATTTGAGGCATCACACTTGGGGTGCTAGGCTCACAAGGTTTCAAGGAACACAAACAACAACAAGGTAAGTTATTCTATCAATACTTTAAGTTAAAATTGTTCTCCATGTATGCTAGATAGGAATATAACCTTGGAATTCAACTTTGCATGATAATTAGACAAACATAGATCCAAGGTTATTAGGGTTGCATGTACACCTAGGAAGTGTTAGAATGCTCAAAACCCATCACTTTTGACCCCCAGTCCTCGAATCGGCGGGTTTTTCCCGCTTGGCTGCCGGTTGAGACTGTACCGACCGCCGATCCATCCTCTGAGACTCGGCCTCCTCCTTGGCATGCGTCTCTAATTCGATCTCCCTCTTCCGGGCATTTGCCTGAAGCTCAGCAAATGTCCGGCATGATGAGTTTGCCACAAACTCATGAATGTATCTCCTCAAAATGCTCAGATATCGACTCATACGTGCCTGCTCGGTCGACACGTGCTCAAGGCAGAACATCACCCTCTCGTGAAACCTCCGTGTAATCTCTGTAACCGACTCAGTACCCTGCTTAAGGGTTAGAAACTCCTGTGCCAATCGCTCCCTCTCCACCGGGGGAACGTACTCATCTCGGAACATAGCAGTGAACAATCTTAGCAGGGGTGTAGTGTGCCGTCACAAACTTCCACCAGTCCTTCGCTCCTAAGCGAAGCTGGTTCAGCGCGAACCGAACTCTCAGATGCTCCGGACAGGAACATGTGTAGAAGCACCCCTCTATGTTAGAAACCCACCTCATCGCGGCTATCGGATCCTGAGTTCTGTCAAATTCTGGTGGCTTCGTGTTGCTGAACTCCCGATACAACAACAAGTCACCCCTTGCGGCCTGGCAGCAGCAACGACCGCAGTGGCTGCAGCAATAGCAACATCAGAAAGAGCAGCATACCGCTCATCAAAAGTCTCAATCAAAGTGGTCTTAATAGACCCGAACATCTCTGGAATCTCAGCCCTGATGGCCGTAGCCACCTCCTCGTGGATGATCCTACGGATCTCCTCATCACTTGTCCCGTTGACCTCTGGTGTGTGGCACGTCCCAACGATGATCTCCCTCTGAAATACAACATAAGAATATTAGGGACCCACTCGAGTATAATCACACTCGATAACTCCACCCCACTGGTTCCTTAGCACCCTAAGGATTCTTACTTGGACTGCGCACCAACCCGGTATATTCAGTAGTACAGGCCCAATACTACCGTCCATACCGCATCGACATTCATCCCAAGTCCTCCTCCTTGAGCTCCAAATCCCAAGTGCTCTACTCTTACCATCATGTGCTACTCGCTAGCAATTCTCTCATAAGCACCTCGTTGCTACCTAAACACTCTTAAGCATTTCTAGCAGCAAAACCCCCTAGACTAAGGCATCATATATCAGACCACTCTAGTCCTAATAAGAATACCTAGTCTACTCTAGCATGCATATCGTAATTCATCATATAACATAACATAGCATGTCTGATAACACTTATTATGGGAGTATTTTGGGAAATCACCGTTCGGGCGCTGGCTGATCGTACACACGGCTCTACTCCATTTGTCTCAAAACCCTTTTTTCTTTTTTTCAAAAATATTACTTTATTATTAAAAATTTCCTCAAATCCCCAATTTGAGTTCAGATACGCCCGAAGATGTATCCGAATCCCTCAAACCAAGGCTTTGATACCAACTTGTAACACCGCAAACATTTGAACAATTTTTCACTTTTGAAAAACCATGAAATATAGTTTGCATTCATAAATAAAAAAATTGTATCAACATTGTATCAGTAAAAAACCTGAAGATCAAAATGTTTAAACTCTAATGTGCGTATGTACGACTCATGCCGACGCCTTCCCGCGATCATCGCTAGTACCTGAAACACATAACACATAACACTGTAAGCATAAATGCTTAGTGAGTTCCCCAAAATACCACATATAGCACATACGCCTTTCCAGGCCATAGGACCTTCCGATCCAAGTGTCTCAGAGGATTTCCATCCCAGACTCTGTTGACCTTCCGGTCCGTATCATCTTGACCTTCCGGCCCACATCATGCTCATATCACATAACATATCACATATAACTTACATCACATATACATCATACACATAAGACCCTTCGGTCACATATAATTATCCCATCGGGTATGGCATAGTGAGAAGACTCACCTCAGACGTCTTGTAAATCTCTAACTCGGTAGAGGTATTGCCTAGCCTCCGTCTATTCACACAAAGTAAATACCATCAGAAACATAACACTCGAGGCTAGACTCGACTCTCTGTTGTCACCCTCAGAAGGCTAAAAGACTATTTTGCCCCCCTCTTGACTCAAGGACCCCATTATTGACCAAACCCTAAAAGTCAACAAAAGTCAACGGTCAATTTTGACCCAACTCGCCGAGTGCACTCCGGTGACTCGGCGAGTACACACATGTCCACTAACTCTCTGCCCCGCTTGATACGTCGACTCCTACCCTATGCTCGACGAGTCACACCTGGCGTGAATCGCGGGGCTACCCCGACTCAACTCGCTGAGTCTCAAGAACAACTCGACGAGTACCGCCTTGAACTCCAGTCTTTTAACCCCCTTCTGACTCACTGAGTTATCCCCCGACTCAGCAAGTCTACTCACTGAGTGATCTGCGTGGACCTTGACCCTACTCGTCGAGTCTCAAGAACAACTCGGTGAGTTCATGCCATGCACAGACTCTATTGACCTTATGTGGTCAGATCTATGCCCCTAATCCGTAGATCTGGCCTTCCCAAGCATAAATGTCACATAAAGTCTGAATCGTGATGCTTATAACTCAACCAATAGGCATTAAATGGTGAATTTGTCCCAAATACCTTAACCCAAGGTCATGACCTCCATTGTTCTTCATAAAGCTTGAAGAATAAGGCTCTATGGACCTCTGTGGGTCCAGGTAGAAAGCCTCATCTCTAGAAGGGACTATTTGGACCTCAAATCAACTTAGTCAAGGGTACAAGAAACCCTAAAACCACATATCCTTCCCAAAACAGAAGAAGAGTCGAAATAATACCTCAAATGAATGATCTTAGCTTTTAGTCCTTAGAATAGCAACCTCATTTGCTTTCCCTTGGCTAGAACCTCCTTCTTCTTACTAAATGACACCACAAAGATCAACAATGGTCACTCCTTGCTTCTCAAACGATCTGAGACTCTCTTGGGGGGGAGGGGGGGTAGTAGCCACAATGGACGACCATAAGGGCCTTTAAATTGGTCCCAATCCCTGGAAATTAGGGCTTCACCAAACAGCGTGGACTCACCGAGTCCGGACATGAACTAGTATGAACATCCGCGTCCCTACTCGGCGAGTCTTGGCGCCAACTCGCCGAGTTCCTCCACAAACTCCAAAAATTAAATGAATAAATAATATATCTGAGAATCCAGATGTTACATTTAATCACATATGATATATGTGGACAATATTTATCTTTGTGTTCTCGATTCAATAGTTGTTCTTGTGTATATAATCATATGTGATTATATGTATCTAATCACATATGATTTATATAGACATCATTATTTTTTTATGTATAAATCATATGTGATTAGATACATTTAATCACATATGATTATATTTATTTAATCACATATGGTTACAGTGGACAAAGAACAATTATTGAATCGAGAATGTGACAATGAATCTCATCCACATAAATCATATATGATCATATACGTATAATCACATGTGATTATATGTATTTAATCAGATATGATTTATGTAGACAATATTTATTTTTGCGGTTTCGACTGAATAATTGCTTTTGTGTAATTAATCACATGTGAGTATATGCAGATAATCACAGATGATTTGAGGTCGACAAGATTTATTTTTTCCTTCTCGATTCAATAGTTGTGCTCATGTACTTAATCACATACGATTATACATATAATAACATATGATAAATTACATGAGAACTATTAAATCGACAAAACAAAAATGAATTATGTCTACATAAATCACATGCGATTAGATTCATATAATCACATGCGATTATATGTGTTTAGCCACATATGATTAATTTGGATAAAGATTTGTTTTAGCGTTCTTGGTTCGATATTTGTTATCGTGTATATAATTACATGTGATTGTATGTATCTAATCACATATGATTTAAATAGATAGAATTGTTTTTTTTTTTCAAATAAAATCATATGTGATTAGAAACATATAATCACATCTAATTAAATGTATTTAATCACATATGATTAAAGTGAAAAAAACAATTATTGAATCGAGAACGCGAAAAAGAATCTTAGCCACATAAATCATATGTGATTAGATACACATAATCAAATGTTATTAGGGTATTTGTGAACAATAATATAAAACAAGTAATGTCTACATAATAGGAGAGTTAGTACTCACCTCCTTGATCTTGAAAATTAGCTAGCATGAGCAAGATGGATCCTTTCCTTTCCAAGAACCTACACAAAAATTATAACATTATTTAGCTTGTGTTTGTTTTATTAATCTTATAAAACTTATGTACATATTTCCTTATTTTCTCTTTGATCGTAGTCCTCTGGTTGGGATATGTTTTCTTACCTTTCAACCTATTATTAAATTTTGATAAAATTATATTGGTAAATTTTCCCCTTTTATCTTTTCAGAAATATAAAGATCTCATTCTAATGATTTTTAGCTTATTTTATATTAATTTTACAAGTTGGTAACTTTTAGTTGACACTTTCTGGACCACTTAACACTCTTGGAATAAATTGTATCAATCTGCTAAGAATTAAATCAATCCCTTTATATGTTGGAAACTATACATCAATATCTAACTATAGGCTTTTGAATTTTGGTATTTGGAGTTATGATGAATTTTCTATGATTTTTTGGAGACAGTGCAGGAAATCTGTGACAGCATAGACCAGCCTGAGAAGATTGCCAGTTTTACCCCTCAAGGATTTGGAATTTTGAAATATGATTCAAAGTTTGAAGAAAGTAGACACACTAAGATTTCTAGAAAACTTAGTCTCGTGATTTTTAGATGTTTGTATTGACTTGCACGGATTTTAGAAGTTGGAGGACAGATTTGGGAAAATTGATCATAATATCTTATAAATCATTTTTGGTGTTCTATTAAGGAATTAATGGTTCATCCTTAAGTTTATCACTTTTAACATAATTGTTGGTTACTTATTTGGATATAGATATGTGAAATTCAATTTAACCTAAGGGCCTTAATGTTTGGCTTAATGAGGGTTCAAAGTTAAAAATTTTCAAATAAAATATCACTTTTACACTTATTAGGGTTAAGTTGCCAACTTAACCCATTAAGCTCTATAAGTTACATCTATCTTACTTGTAGAAGACATGTTACAATAATTTTCAGTTCTACTGCCTTATAAAAGTAAAATAACTAATGTTAACAACAAGGGTTGTATTTAGATATTAATAACAAATATGTTCCTTTGTGACATTTTGTCAAACACCTGGTGGGCGCTATTTGTTTCACTAGGTGAGACACCAATTTCTTAAAAATCAATATGATATAAACAAAGAATGAAACTATTTATTTACCAAAATTGTGTTTGCTATAAAATTACCTTGATTTTTATAGGTTGCAAGAACATCATCTGTGATCTCAAGAGTTTTTTGAGCAAATAAACCTTCAGAACCACCTGGTCCTATGCACAAGAGAATTACTTTTGATATGTAGTTAATTATCATTTGCAAATGATTTGTACATGTTTCATGGAAGCGATGAATTATCAAACAATCAAAAACCGCAAACACAAACCGTCAAATCCTTGATCTGCTGATTCGATCTAGAAAATTATCAAGTTATAAGAACTACATTACATGAACTACATATATAGAAGGAATAAGAACAAGGAAAACGAAGAGAATTGGGTGGTAAAATGGAAACCTGAAGGCAGGGAGGAAGCTCCGACTGATAAAGCGGAAGGAGGCAGTGTTGGGCGGGCGGAGATCGAAGTGGGGTGTCAGTTGTTATGTGAATGAAAAACAAATCACAAATAATCTTTATGTTAAATTTCATTAAAACTTAAAAGACGTCTTCCGTATTTTTTAAAATTGTTCTCAAATATTCTCAAACTAAATAAATGTTCTCATTTGAACATACTTATATATATATATATATATATATATATATATATATATATATATATATATATATATATATATGGAAAAAGGGAATATACATTACAGCCCCACCTAAGCTTAGGTACTAAACCTCATGAAAATACATTGTTTTACTATATAAAAATTACGGTTAATGGACTCACGATTAATACTTCAAGATGTAAATTCAAGATCGATACAATATGGTTTAGGGTTTAGGGTTTAGGGTTTAGGTTTATGTTTAGGGTTTAAGGTTTAGGGTTTAGGGTTAGGGTTTAGGGTTTAGTGTTTAGGATTTAAATTTAGGGTTTAGGGTTTAGCTTTAGTGTTTAGGGTTTAAATTTAGGGTTTAGGTTTAGGTTTAGGGTTTAGTAATGTTCACTTGGATTAAGTAATAAACGACAATTGATGAAAGAAAACGGAGATGATAAAACGATAATGAAAGAAAGAAATGTTATGGAGAATGATATATTTACCAAGTGAAACCAAACTAGGTATATATATTTTAGAAGTTTAGTACCTAAGCTTAGGTGGGGCTGTAATGTATATATATATATATATATATATATATATATATATATATATATATATATATATATATATATATATATAAAAGGTTTAGAAAAAAATAAACAAACTTTCGGTAACAAAAAAAATATCTGGTGTTGGTTAGACCAAAAAGCCAATCTATAATGAGTTTTATAAAATTTGGCTAATATATTGAAATATTATTTTGCTCTTTCTCCAAGTTCTTAATTTTTTTTAAAGCTTCCTTTATATTTCCTTCTCTTGCTTTTTTTGTTTGTATATTGCTTTTTACTGTATTAATTTGTAATTATACATTTGATAGCAAATTGAACCAAGATACTCTAATCATATTGGCAATAAGAATATGAAAAAACACATCAATAATTGTTCTTTTTATAAATCAACATTTTTTTTCATGATTGCTAATGTAGGAATAAGGTGATAATTCATATATTAATTTCTTTTTGAATAAGGTAATAATCCATAAATAATTTGATGTACTAATCATGACATCATATTCTTGTGATTTACTATACTCACATTTTCTGCGAAGGGGCGAAGGTATGCGTGTTAGTGTTTAATATTTTATTTTTATTTTATAATTCAACATTTACCAAAATGATATGTTTTATAGAAAAGAGAGATGAGGGGTGTTCTTTATATTATAAGTTTTACTTTAAGTAGTAATCAGAGTTTGGTGGCATGTCACAGTTACCATCACTTAAGATTAAAGTAAAAACTTAAACAACTCGAAGCACTAAGCATAGTAGAAGCACAAAGATCACAAACCAAGAACATTAAGAGACAACCTGTTGCCGTCGATTTGGTATATGATACTTGTCAAAGGATCGTATGATGTTGGATTAAAAGATTCAAATTATGTAAAAGTATCTTTACTTTGTCTTCAACCCAAAGAATGAGGACAATAACCCCTGCGATCGATTTCTATTGAACTAGCTACTATCATCCCAATTTGAATACTAATACTAGTATATATATATACTTGGTCTATAAACATATCTTAATACCATGCATGCCTCCCTTTTAATCATGAGTTTGTTTCATCATGAAGAACCACCCAACCCCTCCAAGCGATGCAAGTTCCTTAAGGACGCCCTTGTGACCTGCTATACCTTTTGCAGAGAACTTTCTTCTCAAACCCTCGAACGATATGAAGAAGAAGATGATGATGTCAGCAATTACGACGATGAACAAGAAGTAATGTTCCTCTACCCATTTGAATGATATATATGTATCCTTCTCGCTTCAATTTGTATATATATCATGTTTGTATGCGTATGATTTTTCCCTCAGGTTTTTGTTTCGGCGGTTCTAAGTAAATACATGGAAGCAAAGTCAAAGAGAAAGCTCGGACTTTCGGTGGATAGCTTCATATGGGGTTTCTCACCGACTGAAGTATTTCCACCTAGAAACGAAATACAGCATGCATATGAAAGTGATGCTGAAGAAAAAGATGAATTCTACTCTACTTGTAGTCATCTTTCTCGCTGTTCAAGCTCTATGACTGCAGCACAAGCATTCATGTCTGTAAAGACCAATCTTTCTCGATGTTCCAGCATGAGTAGTATCGAGTTCCCACCGTATAGAAAGAGGCGATCTATCATGCGAGAGCTTTGTCATTGTGAGGGCTGGCCCTTTGGTCTCTGTAGGAAGGCTCTTCTTGTTCCACCATTGCCCAAATCCCCATCGGAATCTTGGATGTGGCATAAAAGCACAAGATTTATCAAGATACTTTAGCTCTTAAGATGCATGCTTTATCACCACTTATCAGTTTTTCCGTTTTCTAATCATGTTATGTTGATGAAGCTGAGAACAAAACTCAAGCGAATTAATTGATAGATGCGATTCAAAAATCATTAGGAAGTATAAAGGGTAAGATAATAAGATTGAGGTCATGATGTATTTCTGGAGTAACAAAATATATCTATATCTGCATTTTTCTGCTCGATATATAGAACCAAAAGGATGTCCCTAGAATGGTCATGCATGCAAAAGGAATGTACTTTCGACAATTGATATTTATTGCATTTGTTTTGTTAGTTTGATTAGGATACAAGGATATATGTGTTCAACCCCTTAAGCATTACACACCGGCTCGGTTACCTTGATATATATAGTCGATATTTTTTTCCAAGAGAAATATATATGGATCTACATATTTTATATCAATTAGCTACGATGCTAGTTAATTGATATAGGATATACAATTTCATAGATTTATCTGAGCCTTTAAGAAAAAAAAGGAAAAAAAGAAATAGACTCCAACAAGTGATTGAGATGTGACTAGCCAACAAGGGACTCCGACATGTTTGATAGAGAGGGCTTGTTCACCTGGTCTAGCTGGTGCTACTATGTAAAAGTAAACTAATTTTATCGGTGTATATGCATGGTCTCTAGCAAATTTTAAATGATGAAAATATATACATGCTAATTCACACTACAATGAGTCCATAAGGTGT
The DNA here is from genome assembly GCF_052625555.1 of Lactuca saligna. Taxonomy (NCBI): domain Eukaryota; kingdom Viridiplantae; phylum Streptophyta; class Magnoliopsida; order Asterales; family Asteraceae; genus Lactuca; species Lactuca saligna. Next base: position 210,071,180 of record NC_136420.1, read on the forward strand.
AGCCGTGTAGCTCCAGTTGATCCCTAGGTGAATGACAACCAACAAACCTAGGGCATGAGCCCAACAATGTGGTTTTTTCCCAAGAAGTGGACTCATTAAAACTTCAAAAATGATTCCTGTGATTTCTAAAAATATCAAGTTTAGTCCTTAAGTTCCAAAAACCTCACAGATGGTCTCTATGATTTCAAAACTTTTAACAAGTGATCATTTTCGCTAACTCCGTTAACATTTAGCCGTTAAGTGAATGACATTTCTGTCATTTCACAACCATATAAACTATTTATGAAGTTTTGCTCTTAATTTTTTTTTAAAAAAAACAAGAAAAATAAGTATAATTATTTAATATTAAACATCTCTCTCTCTCTCTCTCTCTCTCTCTCTCTCTCGTGAATCAAATCATTCTTCGTTGCAACCACCATCACATCATTCCTCACCGTTTGTCACCACCAAATTCTACCACCGGTTCCTCTGGTAAACACTCCGATCCCCATCCCATCCTTCTCTTCCTCCCTAAAAGTTCACCAAGAAACGGGTTCTACGTTTTACTCACCGGAGCAGACATGAAATCGATTAGCAACCCCAATGAAATCATTCATAAAATCAAGAAACAGGTTCTTCGTTTTAGTCACTGGAGCAGCCAGAAGACGAAATGGGGACAGCCCTCCTCCACCTCTCCTCCTGTTGATCGAAAACAACCAAACACCCCTGAGGATCGCTGCTTCCCTCCGCTGCTACTTCGTTGTTTCCTTCCCTTCCTCCTTCGTGTTTTTCCAGTGGAACAGAGAAGGAACGACCAAGGAGGCCAACGGAGCAACCCCCTTGCTATAACAGTCACCCAACATCATAAGTTGCCTTCGTTTTCTTCCTTCATTTTGGCGATTGTCCAAACCCCTCACCGAACCACCTCTACTTCCATTCTTCTTTCTCCATTCGATCTAGTGTTTCCTATTCCCCTCGATTTGTGATCGCCGACGATGAGAGAAAAGCCAAGGGGAGTTTGCTAAAGATCGACTCCCTTCTTGTGATCTATTTAACCATCATACCACCATTTTGACTGCTTCCATTCGTGTTCCTTCTTCCCTTTCCCGATCAATGAAGAAAAGGCGTAAACCAACAATGGGTTATCGGTCTCAACGTACACCCTTTTCCCTCCTCGTGATTTCCCAGCCGCATCGGACCTCCCATCGATCTGCCTTTCGTTTGTCTGTTTCTTGCCCAATCTGATGGATACGATGATTATTCAAGGTCAAAGTTGGTTTGGCTTTTTGGGGAAGATGAAGCTATAAGAATACGTAATGTACAAGTCTCAAAGCAATAGGGGGAGAGAGAGGGAGAAAGAGAGAGAGAGAGAAAGATCAAATTTCTTTCATTTTTTATATAAAAAATTAAGATAATAAGAGAAAACCTCATAAATGGTCCCCGGATATTGAAATGACGAAAATACCCCTCACTTAACGGTAGAAAGCTGACGGAATTAGGTGGAAGGACTAAACATTAAAAGTTTTGAAACCATAAGGACCATCTATGAGTTTTTTTGAACTTAGGGACTAAACTTGATATTTTCGAAAACCACAGGAACTATTTTTGAAGTTTTATCTTAATTATATATTTTTGATTACTGTTCTAGCTTTCTAATACTAATTTATCTGCCACATGATACTCTTTAGGGCTGGAGCCATGTTATCTTGTTGGGGTTGCCAAAACTTTTATGTTTGACAAACATTGAAAATTACATTGTAACAAAAATGAAGTATAAAAATATAGAAAATTATAAAGAAAACATTTCTTTGGTGCTCAAATGATGATGATGAAGGGGTTGGCTAAAAAGACATTCTATTTTACCATATAGACACCCTAATTAATTTTTAAAATATTTTTATTGGTTGAAATTGCATTGTTTTCCGAAAAAACTGATTATAAATAGATGATTATAGATTGATTTTTTATAAAAGTAACAATGAAATGTATAAAGGGTGTCTTATTAACAACACACACGAAATCACTTGGCATAAAGATTATCTCCCCATCTATCCGAACCAAACCAACAATGATTGGCGTGTGATTTCTTGCTAGTTATATTTCATGTTTTAGTTAATTTGCAGAAATATCGACTCCACGCAAAGTCAAAGGACCAAATTTGAAATTATTTAGAAATGTTGATTTAAAGTTAAAAAGGAAATGACTTATAAAAAGTCCTTAGAAGTGGGTTATGCGAAGTGTACCGTGGGACTACGTGAATTGGGTAACTTGTATAGAAGTTAATTTTGAAGAAATTCCATAATAATAAGTTAATTTTGAAGAAATTCCATAATAATAATAATAATTTGATTAAAATTTATAACAAAATCAATGAATATTTATAACAAAGATACATGTTCAAATGTTAAAATGAAACTATTTCAAATTTCAAATTGATATTTATTCTTGAAATCATTTAATATTTAACATTTTCTTTTTGTTCTTTTCTATTAAATATGCATTAAATTGAACAAAATTAAAACTAAATAACAAAATGTTTAATAAATAGTTAAGGATTGATGTAATATTTGTTACGCTACCAACTTTAAGTTTTGATCTTATTTGGTCACTGATAATTTTTGAACAATATAAATTATGAAACTTGTAAATTTTATATCAAACAAGTCATTTCCAATAAGTGGATTTGTCATACGGTTGCTATGTCTATGTTGTTGAGTTTTTATTCAAAATAGTCCAATTATAAACACATAATTAGACGTAATTAGTAACGAAAGACTTTGTAATTTGAATAAAATAAAACTAGTTTTATACCCACTAAGGATCATTTTGCAAACACTTAGAGATAGGGATGAGCTTTAAAACCGGACCGGTTCGGAACCGGAACCGGTTTTCCTATATTATAAGAATTGGGAACCGGACCACCGGTTCTAGTGCCGGTTCCAGTTTTTTGGTTATTTTTCAAATTAGAACCGGTTGAAATATTATAGATGATATGCTATCTTCCGGAGCTTGTAAATAATTCAATACTTAACAAAATTAAGACTCTTTACATTCTAAATTGAAGTAAAAACACTAAATTAGACGATGAAAAAAGAATCAAGTAATTCCGACTTCATATAAGTGAGTTATGCGCATTTTAAAAGCCGAACAGATTCCAAAAAAATGCTGAAATAGAAAATACGCAGCATTGATATGTTGTATTCCGGGGTCTATAACTGATTCAACATCTAACCAAATTAAGTGTTTTTATAGTCTAAAATGAACTACAAACACCAAATTACATGCTGAAAAAAATTAAGTAATTCCGACGTCATATGAATGAATTATGCTCATTAAAAAAAATAGGACAGATTAAAAAAAACAAAAAATGTTGAAATAGAAAAATCGCAGCATCGATATTCTTTCTTTCGGAGCATGTATCCGATTCAATATCTAACCAAAACATATGTTTGTATAGTAAAAAAGGAATTACAAACTCCAAATCACATGTTGGAAAAAAAATCAAATAATTCCGACTTCATATATGTGAGTTATGCACATTTTAAAAAATGGGAAAAATGTTAAACCGGTTCCAGTTTTTAGAATCGGGACCGGTTTTCATAAAAATGGAGAACCGGTAATCGGACCTTATTACCAATTCCGGTTCCGGTTCTGGTTCCGCTTTGGTTCCGGTCCGATTCTGGTTCCGGCGGTTCTAATGCTCATCCCTACTTAGAAATATTAAACAAAACCAAAGAAGAAGAAAGTAATACAACTGTAACATCTATAAAAATTCATGAAAATTTAAAACTTTTTAAATATCCAAATACCATTAATTACTACAAAGTGTTTTCAAAATAGTTTCATATCAGAGTCCCATAAATCATAATCATAAATCGAGGAAGTTGTCACACCCCCAAACCAAGGATGGCGGAAACGTCCGGGGGTGGAGGACTTCATGTATAGTATCATAACCACAAATTCAATAGTAATTCAAGCAAACACAACCAACATATATATAATTGAAAAAGTTACATCACTTGTATGAATTACATGTTTCAAAATCAATTACAATATGTTGACAAAATATGAAAAATTTGACGCCTTAACGTCCCATCCTCAAAAGCACTTGATTACCTGTTTAGTGATTTCCTGAGAATACAAGTTGTTTGAAAAAGTGTCAACACAAAGGTTGGTGAGTTCCTAAGTTTTTATTATAAAACTTAGTATAAGTCTTTCACAGGTAAATGTCGCGTTTGTTTCAGAAAAATCCGATATTTTCCTTAAAATCCGAATAATGTAGCCTTATAACCAAAGACCAAAATGTATAAGAAATCATTCTTACTTAGTAGAAATGTCGTGAGTTTGAATTGTTATAAAAAGTGAATTTAAATCGACCCAAAACCTACTTAGGTTTTATGAAGTCCCGTAAACTTTATGAATTGTTATCTCCCTATTTGAGTCGCTATAATCATACTATGACTATGTGAACCTGCCACAATGTTTTTCAGGCGTCGCGAAAATGAAATGACATTTGTCACCCGTAGACCTGCAGGTCCCACTGTAGCTAGCAGCAAGGTGTGGGGTGTCAAACCCAATATAGATCTATATACAAGTATCACGTTCTTCCTCAAGGAGATTCTGATTATAACTACCAGGAATTATATCCCGCACTCGGACGTACGGGGAGAGAGAGAGTCTCACAATGTAGGTTAACAAGTTTACGTGAAATGTGTGTGAATATAAATCTTTTCTGTATGAATGTACTCGTTCTGTACGAGTGTGTTGTGTGATGTATCATAAACTATACCTATTATAGTTTATCTAAAATGTATGTAATATGTATGAACTCTTTTATGGAAATGTATTAGTGTTATGAATTTATTAAACTATACTTTTATAGTTTAATATACGTGTTCTAAAATGAATGATTAATATTTATTATGAATGACTTAGTTTCAGTTCATGATGACAAACTAACAAAGAAACACATTCAATAATTAGAACTTATGATTATACACTTTGCTCAACATAATACAAAGTGTTATGATATTTACATGTTGTTGGCTAACTTTAGCCATTCTGCCCTGTTTTGGAAAAATCATAGAAAAATCATACGAAGTCGAAAACTAGATCCGTAAATTCTGAGAGTTCACAAAATAAGTCTAGTTTACTCATAATTTTTATCATGATTTTTAATGACCTCCAACTTGGGTGAAAAAGTCCATAATCACAGACTAGTCCGGATTGTTATTTGAAATGATAGGCAGTTTTGTAAAAATCACCATAAATTGTAGAAAAATCGTATGGAGATGTGCAAGTACTCATTTTAAAGCTAAAAATTTGAACTATTTGAACCTTGTACAGTTTTGAAAACAAAAATGTTTAAGATGCCCAAAACAGTTCGTGAATGGGGTTGAACTTTTCTGATGAAGGCTGTTAGAAAATTTTAGTTATGTTCTTGGTGTTTTAACTTGTATCCCCCCCCCCCTAAAAGCTTGAGAAAACATGAAAATGTAGGGGTATGAACTCACCTTGAGTGATTTCAGTAGATAAGTGTTGAAGAAGAGAAGTGTTCAACCCAAGAACACTTGAAGAATCACTTGAAGATTCGAAGCTCTAACACAACCATGATGGAGTTTGTGTAAGATATCCATGATTTGAGTATAACAAGTGAAATAATCATAAGGAGGATGAATTTTACTTACTAATAGTGGGAGAACACTTGAAAATCAGCCTTGAATCTCGAAATTTGTGGAGAAAAAGTTTGAGAGAAAAAAAATGGTGCTTGATACTTAGTGAAATGAGAGCAAATGAGAGAAATGAGGAGATAGGGTGTTTTGTTCCAGCTCTAAAAACGTGGGAATGAGTAGAGATTGAGTGTAAGGGACATTGAAGTGACCTAGGTAAGGTGGGGAGGTGTGGCTGGTCATAGAGTGGGTGTAGGAGTGGTTGCTTGTGTCATAAGGTAAAGCAAAGTCAACACTCCACCTCTTTGTACTTTACTCACTTGCTTTTATTATTTAAATAAAGATTTTTATGAAAATATGGTTAAATTGTGAATATTTTGGGTTTATTATGTTAAAATATGATTTTTGGTGAAAATCCCGCGTTAAAATAATTAAGAACGGGCCTTAAACGCAAAACTACGCGAAAACCGGGAGAAAATGAGTTCCCAGCGAGACCTCTCGGTCCTAGGCCGAGGTTCGGTCCCTAGGCCGAGACTCGGTCCATGCTGAGGATTGTAGCCAGAAACGAACAGAGGGAAACGAAGGGGCGAGGAAGCGAGAGGAGGCGAACCGGAAGTGAGAGGCGAAAGCGAGGGTTCGGTCCGGAGATGAAAGGCGAGAAGTCAGACCCGAAATGAACCGAATGAACAGTAGTGAACAGTGCCTTCGGGTTCGGGTGCTTCTGCGAGGTTCGGGCCTGCAAGGGTCTTTCGGGTTCGGTTCCTCCTGGGCGAGGTTCGGCCCTGAGAGGACCTTCGGCTCAGGAGGGTTCGGTTCCTTGCTCTCGGGTTCGACCCTCTTGCTCTCGGTCCCTAAGAGGACCTTCGGGTCCTAAGAAGCTTCTCTCCTCTCAAGAGGTTTCGGTTCCTAAGGTCTATTTTTCTCGTTTTTACCCCGTTTTAAGCCGTTTTTGACCCGATTAAGGATCGGAATGACTTGAATGATTCTAAAAAGTTACGGGAAGCTTTTGAGAGAGATTTGGGAGAGATTTCACATACTTGGAGAGATTTGGGAGAGATTTGACATTCTTGGAGAGATTTCTCATACAAAGAGATATTTGAGAGAGGTTTCACATACTTGGAGAGATTTGACATTCTTGGAGAGATTTCTCATACAGAGAGATATTTGAGAGAGATTTCACATACTTGGAGAGATTTGGGAGAGATTTCACATACTTAGAGAGATTTCTCATACAAAGAGATATTTGAGAGAGGTTTCACATACTTGGAGAGATTTGACATTCTTGGAGAGATTTCTCATACAGAGAGATATTTGAGAGAGATTTCACATACTTGGAGAGATTTGGGAGAGATTTCACATACTTAGAGAGATTTCTCATACAAAGAGAGTTTTGGGAGAGATTTCACATACTTAGAGAGATTTCAAATAGAGAGAGATAGAGTGAAAACGATTGAGAGGGGTTTCGAGTGTGGCATTTGTGAGTGTCCAGCTTCGCAATGCAAGGTCCGTAAACACTGTTAAGCCTTGTTTAAGGATCTTACACATTCCCGATTAGTATGCAACATGGTTTTATCAGTTTAGTTCATTAATTTGCTCTAAGGCTCAGGAAATTTTAACACAAGATTTTTCCCAAGTGATGTTTTCCCATTAATATCGCAAGTTATACAGTATGAACATAACACAAACCTTAATACACAAGGTTTAATCGAGTTGACCGGTTTGACTTGATGACTCGACTTAACTCAAGATTGACGATTGTCACAGAAGTGTACGGTCACATCTTCGCCTTCCCGCGGTCATCCACTGTACCTGAAACAATAATCGATAAATGTAAGCTCGAAAACTTAACAAGTTACCCCCAAAATACCCATACACACAACAATACACATACAATGAAAAACAACATACTATAGGTCCAGTCAACCATCGAGTTGGAATACCCTAGGCCATCAACCATCGGGTTAGAATGCCAATATACTATGGGTCTAGTCAACCATCGGGTTAGAATACCCTAGGCCCACAACCATCAGGTTGGAATGTCCATATACTACGAGTCTAATCATCCTCGGGATGGAATACTCTCAGCCCAGAACCATCGGTTTGGAATGCCCATATACTATGAGTCCAATCATCCTTGGGATAGAATACTCCCGGCCCATAACCATCGGGTTGGAATACCCATATACTATGAGTCCAATCATCCTCGGGATGGAATACTCTCGACCCACAACCATCAGGTTGGAATGCCCATAACCAATCAAACATGTGCACCTATATCAGATAATCATATAACAGTCTATAGAGACAACATACTAGGGTCCTATCATCCTCAGGATGGAATACCCTCAACTACCGATCAATCATGTACACATATAACATGTAACATCCTATCAACATACAGACGGTCAGACCAAACTACAAGTTACCAAGCATAACCATCCTATCTACCAAAATATCGATCTAATATATCATAACAACAACAAATCCAAATAATAATTCAAAGGGCTGGCATTGGTGCCTTATACCCTTGGGTATAGTGAGGATAACTCACCTCGAACGGTAGATAAATCCCATAATTGTTGCAGCTGCTACGAACCGGCTTCCACGAACTAAACCAACAACCATCTTTTCTTTAATAGTTGCCCATAACAAAACCACCAAGTACTACTACCATAAATAGTCCAACTAACCATGCCCACAATTGGCCTAAGCCCATTGGGCCCAAACAAGGCCCAAACCCTTTTAGTAAAAAAATAAGTTAGGGACCAAACACACAAATTCCCCAAACCACAGGGACCATTCGTGTAATCTACTCTTACTTTTAGTTTTGTTCATATTTGAGTAACTATTTTTTCTGTACAAATCTGGGTAACGCACTTGTTGAAAGTGTTAATATATAACCATTATGACCTACTGTAGTCGGATGTAACCTGCTACAGCAGGTCCTAATGTGAATAGTTCCAAAAAATTTGTTACCTAGATGTGTACAAAAAAAGATAGTTATCTATATGTGAATAAACCGAAAAATTAATTACCTTAATTAGTCCTATTTTTTTTTTCCCGCATAAATTATGAAAAGTTGGGTGGGGAATGAAAAAATGAAAAAGATTAAGGGCCTATTCTGAAAACCGTTTGCATAATAAGTACCATCATCCGTCTTGAGAAAACCCTGTTGAGTTCGAACAGATCTTGGCTTGTTACCAAAGAAATTCAAATCCCTTCATCGGAAGCTAAAACAGAATGTCAGGAATGGAACGGCTACAGAGGATGTTCGCCGGCGCAGGAGGCGCACTAGGTCACCCACCACCGGACTCTCCGACTCTCGATACATCGGAGCAAGTTTACATCTCCTCCCTGGCCCTCCTCAAGATGCTTAAACACGGTAAATTCTATTCCTTAGGGTTATTTGCTTTTGTCACATAGACCTACATATTGGTGATTATACTGTTGATGAAATCGATTAGGGTTTAACAAATTGATTTCCTATGCTTTGTAGGAAGAGCGGGAGTTCCTATGGAAGTCATGGGCTTGATGCTTGGGGAATTCGTCGATGAATACACGGTTCGTGTGGTGGATGTTTTTGCTATGCCTCAAAGTGGTACTGGTGTTAGCGTTGAAGCTGTTGATCATGTTTTCCAGACCAACATGCTTGATATGCTTAAACAAACTGGCAGGTAATTGTGATTCTATTGATTCTCTATTTGCAGACTTAGAGATTTACATCCTCGGGAATTCCATTAAGTTATCACCTGTTCAAAGTTTATAATCTTTGATGTCATACGACAACAAAAAATTTATATATTTTGGGTTTTTATGTCTGTGGTTACAACTTAGGGCATGTTCAAATTTGGCGTCATAAGGGATAACTCAACATGATCTCATGCACCTAAGAAAATCTTTACAATCACTTAGAAGAAAGTTAGATGCCAAATTATTTTACTAGAAAATTATAGTGGAAAATGGTAAACAAAAAGTGACTGTAATGAGTTATGGATGCAAAGCTTATATAAATGTTAAAGATGCTTCTTTATACTAAGTAATCATAACATCTGTATAACCTTGTTTTAGGCTCCCAAATATTGTTCATAACCTTTTTTTTCCAATTGAAACACTACAAGTAATTTGTATTTTAATTTCCAATATCAATTGTTTTTTTTTTATTTTTTTTTTAAACAGACCAGAGATGGTGGTTGGGTGGTATCATTCGCATCCTGGATTTGGATGTTGGTTATCTGGAGTCGACATCAATACTCAACAGGTTCTCTACTAATTTCTCTCAATTTCATTATTTCAAAAATAAATAACATAATCATTGCTACAACAATTAATAAATAATAAATTTCAGAGTTTTGAAGCACTGAATCAACGCGCAGTTGCAGTTGTGGTGGATCCAATCCAAAGTGTGAAAGGAAAAGTTGTAATCGATGCTTTCCGTTTAATCAACCCCCAAACTATGATGCTTGGCCAAGAGCCACGCCAAACAACATCTAATCTTGGACATCTTAATAAACCATCCATCCAAGTGAGTCAAATCTTTTTTTTTTTTTACTTAGTGAGCTTAATGGGTTAATCACTTAATCATGGTTGTTTAAACTTTTGCAGGCACTTATCCATGGTTTAAACAGGCATTACTATTCCATTGCCATTAATTACAGGAAAAATAAACTCGAGGAGAAGATGCTGTTGAACCTTCATAAGAAGAAGTGGACCGATGGTTTGACTCTTGAACGCTTTGATACCCATTCCAAAACCAATGAGCAGACTGTCCAGGTCAGACTTTTTTTTTTTTTCATAAATTTTTTGCTGTTATTGTATCTGTCACAGTAACATACAATAATGTTACTGTTACTATATTAGTAACAGTAGCATAATAATATTACTGTTATTGTGTAACAGTAATATTATTGTACTGTATCAGTCATAGGAACAGTAATGTTACTATGACTGGTACTGGATTATAGTAATAGTAAGAGTGATGTTGGTGAAAGCAGGAGATGTTGGGTTTAGCGGTGAAGTATAACAAAGCGGTTGAGGAAGAGGACAAATTGTCACCGGAGAAGCTGGCGATTGCAAATGTGGGAAGACAGGATGCAAAGAAGCATCTAGAAGAGCATGTTTCCAATTTGATGTCATCAAATATCATTCAGACATTGGGGACAATGCTTGACACTGTTGTGTTCTAGTTCTCTAGATGAATCTGTTATGGGAAAGTGTGTTTTGGTATACTTGGAAATGAATGGGTTAAGTTGTTTGTTGTGTTGATGGATTTAAATGAACTGAAATGAATGTTTCTTTTATTAGAATGTGTGTGTGTGTTTTTTTTTTTTTTTTTTTTTTTCTATATTGTGGTGTTTTTAGTAGTTTTATCTTGGACTTGTTGAAAAGCTTGCAATATGCATTATTTTATTATTATTATTTTTTGTGTCTACTCTTTATTGACGAATTTTTATTTGAAAGTATCATGAGTTGAATTAAACTACGGATTTAATACTAGAGTAAAAGTCAATGTTTTAAAACCCGGGTTGACCCGGCCGGTTCAACCGGTTGGACCGTGACCCGGGATAGAAGGCGGGTCAATTGAGACCGGTTTTTTGTAAAAATACGAACCGGATCGAACCGGCCGGGTTTTCCCTAAACCGCGGTTCAACCGCTTATGTCGAACCGGTTAAAACCGGATTGACCCGTTTTAATAGGGTTTGAATAGTTGGAAACAAGTAGCGAACGCCAAAACAACGAGCCGTTTACGGTTTCTTCAATGTTTTTCAATGCTTTTAAATATTTAAACTTTGTGGATATTAAATTATTGGTTTTATATATTTATACATTATGCATGAATGTAAAAATACATAAAAATAGAAAAAGACCATAAATCGGGTTGATCCGGCGGTTCAACCGGTTGAACCGGTTGACCCGTGAACCGGTCATCATACCGGGTCAACCAAAAACCCGGGTTTTAAAACATTGGTAAAAGTAGACTTTGAGAGTTATTGAAGCGTTTAGCTTCTAATTTTTATGATTCATGTAATTTTACGTATTTTAAGAACTTACAACTATTTATGCAAAACACTTGTATAAGAATAAATTCAACAGCTATTTTTGTCAAATATATCCTAAAGCCTCGTATTCTATTTTCCTCTATGAATTTGGAGTGAATTAGGGATGAGTATAAATAAATCCTGATTCAGCAGAGAGAGACGCTGACTATTCAAACTAGTAGAAAATTCTATTTTTTATCCATATTCTTGAATAGTTAGTGAGAGATTTGAATAATTGGAATAAATTTGATGAATTCAATAATGAAATGAATTTGGAAAGATATGCGAATGAGATTGTTTGGATTTATATGTTTTTTTTTTTTTGTCAAATCTCTCCCTCTCTCTCTCTCTCTAAATATATATATATATATATATATATATATATATATATATATATATATATATATATATATATATATATATATATATATATATATATATATATACACTTAAAGATATATAAACTTAGATACCCAAACAAACCATGATACGTCGTTTTATTTGATATAGTCATTACTCGTAACTTGATTTACTTTTAAGATTTTGAAAATTTCACTATCATCTTCCTCTTACATCACATCATTTTGCCGAACAATGTACATATTCTAATATGATTTTTAAAATGTTTAGAATATTCTACTAGATTTGTTAGATACGTAGAATATTCTAAATATTCTACTAAAATATGTAAAAAATGTATTTTTTTTGTATTTATTTTTTATTTATTTTTGGTATTTTTTTTGGAAAATATATATTCCGAAAATAATATTGGAAAAAAAAATTTCAAAAAATTTCAATTATTTTGCATTTTAAAAATGTTTTTATTTTATCTAATAAATGAGTGGCTGCGTCTCACGGTTTCACAAAATTAGGTCATCTCATACGAGCCTAACCTTATATACACACACACACACACACACACACTAAGCGAATGCCCACACGTTGTGCATAACATTTATATAGCTGAAATCTTTACAAATACATGTTTTTTTTAAATATGAAAATAACGTTGTTAAATTTGATATAATAATTCGTATACTAAGTTGATATAATATATTGATTGTTTTGAATTATATGATAATATATATATATATATATATATATATATATATATATATATATATATATATATATATATATATATATATATTAAAACTGAATAATCTCAATCTTTTGAATAGCCTCTACCCACGGGTTACTCATTAATAAAATTAAATATAATATATGGTTTAATGTTATTTATAGTTGTTATTTTTAATTAATTTTTAAAAAAATTATTTGATTAAAATTTTAATTTCTATCATTGTAATTATTTAAAACATCAAACAATTTTTTTATTTGATTTTAATGATAACAATATAATCATTTATATAGAGTTATATGTAAATATTGTTATTGTATGTTATTATAAGCTACTTATTTAAAAATTTTAACAATTATAAAAATATCTTTAGAAAATATTTTAGATAAATTGATATTACAATTTAGTTTTTGCATTTACCGCTACAATTTATTGCTTTTAGCTATTCATAAAATATTCTTTCAGTTTTTAAGCGGAATTGAAATTTATATTGAAGTTGACCCTGTAATTTTATATATTTAAATTAACAATTTAAGTATTTTGTTAAGACTGTTCAAAAGTTGTAGTTTTAATCTGATAATGGTTTATATAAAACAACATATTAAATTTAATAAATTAAGTATAAAATGTTAAAATTTAAAGATATAACTTTATAAGTAGAAGTAAAAATATTATTTTAATATTAAAATTTTGTTTATTTATGATTTCATTTTAGGTTTGATACTTATTTAACCTTATTAACCAACTTACAATTATTATTAGAAAGACACTTCAATTTATCACTCTTAACTATTTACAAAATATTATTTGGGTTGTTTAATTTGAACTAAAATTTATATTTAAGTTGATCCTGTAAGGTTATATTTAAATTAAAATTTTAAGCATTTTATACAAATTGTTCAAAAGTTGCAACTTTAAAATGATAACGGTTTACATACAACAACATATTAGACCTAATAAATTAAGTATAATATGTTAAAAGTTAAAAACATAACTTTATAAGTAGAAGAAAATATATATTTTTTAATATTGAAATTTAGTTTATATATGATTACACTTTAGGTTTAATATTTATTCAACCCTATTAACTAACTTTTAATCATTATTAGAAAGAAATTGAAAAGTCATGGGAGTTTCAAATGAATGTGGTTAAAGGAAAAATCAATGGGGACTTTTAAATGAATGTGGTTAAAGGAAAAATGCTTCTTGTATAAGTATACTAGGCGAATCCCTGCGCGTTGCGCGAGAACAGAATTATATAGTTAAAATAATAACCTTTACCAAATTATTATTTAATATTTCTACTTTGAAACAAAATGTTAGTAGTAAACAAACATATAGTTACCATATTAGTTTTATTAAACATTATAGTTTAATTTTTAAGTCATTGTAATATATACAACTATTTGATAATTTTATAAAGCGCTTAAAATTGTGTAAATTATATATCAAACGAATGATAATATATACTGGTAACAAAATGTATGAACAAAAATATGAACTGCAACTTTTAAAAACATAAAAATAGAAAAACATCTATTATAACATTTGTATTAAAAAAGATATATATACAACGAATAATAAAAAACATGAAAAATAAACACTATAACTTTTAATAATATGAAAACACTAAAACATCTATTATAATATTTATATTAACTCTTCATATTTAAATCACAAATCTCTTCAAATATATTAATGTTTTTAATGAGCAAAATTTTACAACCTTATAAAAGAAAGGAAAATAAAAAGTTATTAGTGATTATTAATTAATAATCATAAGTTAAAAACTCTTGAGTTGTAACTAATAAATATATATAAATTAGAAAACTTTTAAGTTGTAGTGTGAGTTTCAAATGAATGCGGTACTTGGAAATGTGTACTTATTATTATTATTATTATTATTATTATTATTATTATTATCATCATCATCATTATTGTTATTATTATTATTATTATTATTATTATTATTATTATTATTATTATTATTATTACGATTATTATTATTATTATTATTATTATTATTATTATTATTATTATTATTATTATTATTATTATTATTATTATTATTATTATCTAAATAATTGGTTTTGATGTATCATTTTAATCCATTCAATTATTAAACATAAAGTTATTTAATTATAAATTGAAGACATATATAGGTGCATATACATGTAAAAAAAACCACATATTATTATATTCATCTAAATAATTGGTTTTGATGTATTATTTTAATCCCATCAATTATTAAACCCATCAATTATTAAACATAAAAATATTTAATTATAAATTTATAACATACATAGGTGCATATACATGTTAAACAAATTACACACGCACACACACACACACACACACACACATATATATATATATATATATATATATATATATATATATATATTTGTAAATGTCATATGTAATTCTTGTCGTAGTAATATGGATAAATTACTTTCATATGAAGAACATATCATGATAAGTCTATCATAATTACATATCAAATGTTAAAAATTATGTTATCTTTTAAATATTGTGTTTTAAATATGTTGTGTAGGATAACCCAACAAAAAATAATAGAAAATAAACATAATCAGAATGGAAAAACTACAATCAAATAAATAAGAGCATTGAGTGGTTGAATATATAAATAAAGATGTAACATAAACATACATTTAAATCAAAAGAAAAAACTAATATTCGTCAACTTTTCTGAAACAAAAAAATCCTATATCCGTTTTCTGAATCTTCTTTCTTCATTTAATACCATTCAACCATAGAAACTTGATGACAATTCTTCACTAATCTGCAATCAAAATATTTTTCATGAAAAAGAAGAATCAGAAAGATATTCGAAGCAAAACATTGATGTTTGAAGAGTCACATTCAAGATTGAGTAATATATACAAATCACATATAACGATTAAATGAGAAAATGAATATAAAGAAAGAATAGAAAAAACTTCATTTGTTTTGGTTGAAAGATATTCCAAGCAAAACATTGATGTTTTGACATCCTTCTTACATGTAAGATTTTATATAACACAAAAGACACAAAAGATGAACCTTTTTATAGTAAACTTTTCACTAAATGCTAATTAAACATAATATAAGTTATAAAACTTTTGAGTGTTAAATCATAATTAAGAAAACTTTTGAGTTGCATTAGTTAAAAAAGAGGGTTTCAAATGAATGTGGTTTTAGGAAGTTAAAAAATGGAGGTTTCAAATTCATGGGATTCAAGAAAAAAATACTAGCTTTATAAGTATGTATGACTAGGCGAATCCTCGCGCATTGCATGAATATAATTATTTAATTAAAATAATAAAATTTTACAAATTGTGATTTAGTATTTATAAATGAAAAAACCAATGTCAGTAGAAAAATAACACATATAGTTAACCTATTAGTTTTATTAACTGTAATAAGTTTATATCATTGGTTATTTTTACTATTAACTGATGCTTTTATAGACCGTTTTATGTTGTGTAAATTGTACATCAAACATATATATCAAATAAAAAAGTAAAATGAAAAAAATAATAGAATAATATGGAAAAATACTACAACTTAACCACTTGGGTTGTGGTGACTTGGTAAGGCATGTGGAAGATATGGTGGATAACCTATTGACCCATGTTCAAATCCTGGCACCACTCAGCCCTTGTGGCCATGGAGGTTTGCCTGCAGTGACTCCAGGGCATAAGACAAAACTTTATGTTTGCAGCGGGGGATTAGTCGGTGCGCGAAAGCTGGCCTGGAAACCCTCGTTAGGGAAGTTCCCTTTCCAAAAAAAAAAAAATACTACAACTTTTAATAACATAAAAACATTACAATATTTAGTATAACATTTACATTAAACAAAACTTATTAAACACTTATAAATCATTCAAAAAGAATATTTAGAAATCAACATACATTTGATATATAAAAACATTGTTATAAAAATATTGCGTTGAAATAACCATTGATGCGACAAAACTTATTTTTTCAACTCTTTTTAAATAACCATTGGAATAGAATGAAAGGTTAAGTAATATAGTGATTTGAAATTAAAAGCTATAGTGATGATTGTTAAGTATTAAGACTAATCTTAAAAAAAACATGTTAAGAGTGGGTTATGGAGTGGGAAGTGTGACACGTAAAATATATTTTTATCACTTATATTTTCTTATAAAAGTATTAATATTTTCTTTAGTCTTACTTTAACTTTAAGGTGAAGAACGAATAGGAAAAAGGAAATTAACTAATGTAATATGATATAATAGATTACTTATTATTATTACTATAAAACATTTAAAAAAATGGATACATACATATAAATTTTGTGAAAACATAATGAATATATTTTTATAACACATAACTAATCCTTGGTTTTCAACAATAAATCTACATCATATTTAAAATCATTCGTTCTAATTCATCACTATCACTAACATTTTGGAATAATAATTGTAAATTCATTTTTATCAAAATCAATTATCAAAAGTTCCATCGATGTTATTTACACCAAAATAAATGATATAAACTAACATAATATATAACTACCAACATAAAATACATGTTGAATAATGTTCTCTTAGACATAAAAATAGATTGTCTTAATATAAAAGAGAAAGATGACATAAAAATACATACATGTTAACAAAGTTAATTGCTCTAACTGATAAATAGCTTAAAGATTGATTTACCAAAAGCTCATGAGAAGTGATTATTAGTCCCACTTCATCATCTTATGATTATAAAAAAATCCATAACACATAAAATTAAAAAAATTGTCTCAAGTATACCTTCACACACATACCCAAATTTGAAGCTTGGTTTATATATACAACTTTACATGTACCAAATTTGCATTTACTTGCATTTACATTTAGAAAAGTTGCAATTGTTCTCTTACATCCATGGAACCAATCATATAAATCTTCAAACTCCACCAATATAATCTATCATTTTGTTTTGACATACATGCAATATGCAAGCTACAATGTTCTTATATAGGCTAAATATTTCATTTAACCCATCAATTAAATAGCATGATTTGAAGAGTTTTGGAAGTTACGAATCACAATATTTCAATTAATCATAAATTAAATAATATAAGTTGAATAGTCTTGGGAGTTTCATGAAGTCATAATTGCAACTATAGTTATTAGACTTATCCAAGTGGGAGACTGTTGGATAAGGTGTCTATGTCCATCACTATATTTGAGATATACTTGACCCGACCCGACATGGTCCATTTAGGTTGCACTTCACCCGAACAATTTATATGGATAATCTTTTGAGAATAGTATAAGTTATGATTTATTAATATATTATAAGTTCTAATATATTAATATGAAATCATATTATTTAATTAGTATTGATCTAAAACTAATTTAGAATTAATTTGGTGATCAAAAGTATGACTAATTAAATATGGACTCTTGTATTTATATAGTGTGGGCTAATGCTTATTTAGAATGGGATAGGCTTGAATGGTAAGTCCATGGAGCTTTAACCCATGGATCTCATGGAAATGAAAGGTCATGGGTATTAGGGTTTACATGGATGTAACCCTAATCCACCACACAATATAAAAGAGTCATTGGCACTTGAAATTGCACTAGTTTATGTGTGAGAACTAAGGGTGGTCAATTTCTAGAAGTGTTCTACTATTCTCTCAAGTTTCCAAGGTTTGTGGTCGATTTCTAGTAAGTGCCTCTCATGTACTCTTTGGCGTGCTCGGATGTAACGCCCCGAAAATACGAGCCAAAAATTTCATTTTTAAAAACATATACTTAGCAAAACATTCGAATTAAAACGTTTACTGATCATAACATTTTATAAAGATATCACATGTCTGGAAAACATTTCATAAAACATAATAATGTCAGAGTACAAATCCCCAGGAATATCTCATGATGCGGAACACGAAACATGTGTGTGATGGGCCGCTACCACGCCAACTCCTTCCGCTTCGAAGAAGAGGTACTTGAAACCAAAACTGAAAACTGTAAGCATGAAGCTTAGTGAGTTCCCCCATCATACCGCATACCATACAATCACATATCATACATATTGCCAGGCATTTCTGGGGTGCCCGACCTACCCGGTACGACCATTCTAGGGTGCCGACCTACCCGTGTCAAGCCATTCTGGGGTGCTGACTACCCATGTCAAGCCATTCTGGGGTGCTGACTACCCTTCGGTCCTGACAACCGAGCCTCGGGGACTATTTCACCCCCTACTGCTACTATCACATATATCATAACATAACATATTATCAGACATATCTAGGGTGCCTGAACTACCCTTCGGTCCTAGCAACCGAACTCGGGGATTGGTCCCCTCCTACTACCTCTATCGCATATAACATAACAAGCTAGCATGCAAACATATAATCACATACTGTCAGACGTATTTGGGGTGTCTAACTACCCTTCGGTCCTAACAACCGAACTCTACTACTATCACATATAACATATCATGCTAGCATATAATATATCAGGTAGTAGCAAACCTAGATGATATCACAAAGACAATCATCTATCATACATCTCCTACTGGTGGGCCGACATTATGGCCTTAGACCCACCGCTACTGGAAGGTAACTCACCTCGTAGCTGCTGATCTGTGTGGGAAAAGTCTGTCTGTCTGTCTGCTGCTGCTGCTGCTCCGAAAATCCTCCGGCTGTAATTCCCACCAAAAACTTAGTCAAATACTGCTAACCGCCTTCAGGGTAAATTGCCCATTTACCCTTAACAAGTCATGAGTTAAGTCATAGTCAACTGCCAGTTGAACAGACTCGCCGAGTTGGCTTGCTGACTCGCCGAGTCCCTTTCTCTATACCCAAGTCTTAATAGTCCTGCATCCTACTCGCCAAGTTGTATGAACAACTCGCCAAGTTCGTCTTCATCCGAAGAACACTCTACGCTGTGACTCGCCGAGTTGTATGAACAACTCGTCGAGTCTGTTCTTGATCTAAAAAGATTGTCTTGAACTCGCCGAGTCAGGGCATTGACTCACCGAGTTCCTTCATGGATGAGTTCGGCTTCCAACTCACCAAGTCCACCCCGGACTCACTACATTACTCGCCATAACGAAAAGGGGGAAAAACTCAGGGACTCGCGTCTCGACTCGCCGAGTTCAATGAACGACTCGCCGAGTCGTTACCATGCAATTACTATATGGTTGATTATGCTCGAATCCAACTCATGCCATACATATATCCGTGATCCTGGGGCTTGATTTACACGTAAAGTTTCCAAATTTACGTGTAAATAGGCAACCATGAGAGTTTTAGGGTCCAAAATGCACCAAAAGGGTAGATCTAGGGCTTTCATGTAACATGGTTCCAAAAAGACAGTAGATCTGAGCTCCTGGAGCTCAACCATGCCTAGATCTAAAGGTTAATCAGCTTATTACGAACCCTCAAACCTACCCAAGCTTGGAAATGGTTCAAGAAGGACTTTAATGGAGCTATAAGGGAAAATAAGCATGAAAACAAGGGGGAAAACGAGTTATACCTTAGGGAACACACTGAGATAGCTCAAAGATGCTTGACCTCCTCTTCTTCTTCTTGATCTACTCTTCCCCCCACTCCAAAACTTCAAGAGGACACACCAAATGCTTCAAACTCACAAGGAAACAAAGCTTGGACGAGATATAGGGCTCTGAGGGTGAATGGGGGCGAGCTTGGGTCGCACAAGCTAGCTTAAATAGGGGGCAAACCCTTGGAATTAGGGTTTCATCAAACAGCGATGACTCGCCGAGTCCAGGATATGGACTCACCGATTCGCCAACTTAAGCGTGCCCCCGGACCGCGTCCCTACTCGGCGAGTCAGACCTACAACTCGCCGAGTCCAAGGCTAAAATGACAAATTACTTAGATAAATTTTTACGTACCAGGAACCAGGTGCTACATCGGAGCTCTATGACTTCAGCTCGAGTTACAACTAATTCTTGCTGCAACGCCTCATTATCTCTCATAGCTCTCTCACGAGCATCATCAAGATGGCAAATGCGGACTGTATTAATTCCCGCATTGGCATCAACTTCCATGATTCGGTTGATGGCTGTCCTACCCTGCTCTTCATTTCGATAACCCTGCAGACCATAATTGGCAGGACTCTGTCTGCTGAGCCTCCGTCGCTCAGGATGTAGAAGCTTCAGTCTCCGTTGTATGGTATGGGTTGACCCTGCTCTTGACTCCATGTTCCCAAGTTTTTCGCCCACAGAGGTGACAGGCCTTTAAAAGCCGGACGAGGGTTAGGATTTGGGATTGGAGCTACCAGGGGTAGATAATTGACTTCTGGCTTGGAGTCAGAATCCTCCAGGAAGTTCTTTGAGAAGTCTTCATCCAATGGAATTGCATGATTCTCTTCTGGCTCTGCATCAAGCCATCTACTATTACTTTGGTTGGGGAAGTACGGGTCGCCATGGAGATGGAATCCAACCATATTATCTATGCGAGAATAGGGGTTAAAGAAATAGTTAATAGAAGTAATACTTAAGATAATTATAAGATGATTCTTACCAGTTACTCCAATATTTGCGTAGTGCATACCAGTCATATGTAACCAAAATAGGATAGACCTTCGAATAAGTGATCCTAACTCTATGTCCACAACCAAACAAGGAACATGAAGTAATGCAAAGATCACAGATTCTAAGTCTATGACACCTTAGTCTCATATAACCTTAGCATATCCACTCAGCAACTATTGACATACTAGTAAAGACCTTTTTAGTTTGCACATAAGTAATTATAGTAACACAAAATACTCCTATAGTATTTTAAGTTTATGTTTTGTTCTAAAGTTTTCATTGTAGTAGTGTTGGTAAGTTTTTAGACTTGCTGCAACACCACAATTATTCCTAGGCACATGCTAATCACTTCTCGGAAATATATAGTTGATCAGGGTATATCACTCCCTGATCTGAGTATATATCCCCAAGCCTAATTGTGTCGTCCAACAATCGCAATACTTTTGTTATGTTCTGGTATGACACTGATCTAGTATGAATGCTTGTAAGTATACTTTTAGTTAAATATTTTATTATTTAAAAGTATAAACTCTTGGTCAGAGTATTTTAATCCCGTTGTTTTTATAGTTGTATATCTTTTATGGGTTGTTATACTCAATTCACTATAAACAAAGCTCTAATACCAATCTGTCACACCCCTAAACTAGAACGTCGTAAACGTTTGGGGGCGGAGGACGTCATGTGAAGTATCATAACAATGCATAATAGTAAAACAAGCAACAACATAATCCATTGCATTAATAATATAATTCAATACAAGTGTGTTATGTGTATAGTTTGAAAGACACCAAAATATTAATCAAAATAAAAGATGAGTCTTGAACGTGCTCCGTCTTCTCAAAACATGGTCATCGGTACCTGTCTACTAGTGACCTAAGAATACAAGTTATTTTGAAAGTGTAGATCAGCATTAAAGCTGGTGAGTTCATAAGTATTTTAGTGTCATTCTTTGTATAAGTTTGATGAAAGTGTTTGTAAATGTTTGATGTAAAAGTTTGTAAGTGTTTGTCTTAATTGTTTGTATACTTCCTAGAAAATCCTATATATTCTACTAACGTAGTCTTCTACCAAGACCCAATTGTTCTGTATGTTTGTTCTTTTGTAAAAGTGATAAATTTTCCCAAGTATGACTATTATAACCAGAAAATAGTTTACATTACCGTTTATGTGAGAAGATCACAATATGAATGTAATGGAAAAATGACGATGTACAGTAGTATTGTATATAAGTAACTACAGATGTACTAACTACCTTAAACCTGTTTGTTTAATTAAGGTAAAATGTGATGAGATTATAACCATACTTGATTGACTAGTAAAACACGACGATCAAAGATGACAAAATGGTATGAAATTCGTCACCCGTAGACCTGCAGGTCCCACTATAGCTAGCAGCAAGGTGTAGGATGGTCAATCCCATATAGATCTATACACAAATTCATGCTCTCCCTCCAGGAGACTCTGGTTACAAAACGTGACACAACAATATATTGCCGTGCCATGAAGTAGTGGCTCACATTAATGTTATAGTATTCTTGTATTTGTATAGTATGTTTTCTCTACTCTAGTGTATAGTATGTTCTCTCTGTTCTAGTGTATAGTATGCTCTCTCTGTTTCTCATTATAGTATGTTTGAACTGACTTATGTATGAGCTGACTCTTGTAAGTTTCATTGTTCTAGAAATAGTAAGTAGTGACTTTCTAAACTATACATATTATAGTTTACTAGTATTGTTGTTTGAATGACTGATTTTGTTTGAACACCTTTGCTATCCCAAGGTATTGAACTGAATGAAGAACTTTTATATCTATACACATATACATAATATATAACTAAGATTCAAATGACACTCGGACAAACAACCGATACCCTAAGTCCACAATCAAACAAGGAACAAGAAATAAAACGAGTTATCAGTCCTAAGCACTTTCAATCCTATTTATATAACTATATCTATATAGACATGATTTTGACAATATATAAGTTTAAAAGAGTTTAATAAAGAATTTAGCATATAAAAGAGTTTTAACCATTTGAATGGTTATAGATCACTTGATGTTAGTTTATAAAAGGTTTTTGAAATAGTTTGTTTAACAACACAGTTTTTGAAAAATAAGAAATCTTCTTGATTGATAGTTATTAATCACATGTGATTGATATAATAACTACAATGTTTTCAACTTGTATCCCCCCTATAAAAGCATTTAAAATCATTTAAAAGATAAGTTAGGGGTATGAACTCACCTGAAGTGAGTGATCTGGAAGGTGAGATAGATATAGGATGCTTGAGTTCACAATTGAAGTTCCAAAGCACAGTTGGATCCTATAAGGCATATGTTCATATATATATATATATATATATATATATATATATATATATATATATATATATATTCAATTAGTGGTTATAACTACTACCAAGTATAGGAAACCACCTAAGATTGTAGGAAACACCCTAAATGAAGTGTTAGGCTAAAAAATGGAAGCTTGGAAGGGGTTTACGACCACCCATGGATGGGTTTGTGGCCTTAAGGAGTTCATGAACTCATGAGGTGTTTACGACCCTTATGAATCTATGAAGGGTTCACGACCCTTATGAAGGGTTCACGGTCGTGATCCCTTCAAGCTCATGAAGATGATGATGAAACTTGACAAAATAAGGATAGGATCTAGTAGCCTTTCAAGTATGAAAAGATTAAGGATGAAACACTTACATTTTTGAGGCTTTAGAGTGTTCACAGTTGAAGCTTTTTGGGAGAGAATAGATGTGTTCACGGTTGTTCGGAGGAGGATAATTGAGAAGAAAATGAGGTCACTCTAATATATATAGGAGGTGGCTCACGACCGTGAACCTAGTTTGAGGCTGTGAACACCTTGTGTGTGGTTTTCTAGTATGAATTTAACCTCCCGATCTCAAGCTAACTAATCCCAACATCCATTCATACATTACATTAGGCTCAAAAACTCTCAAACAGATCCTTAATAGTGCTAAAGGATAGCAGAAACTAGTTTGACTTTGATTGAATTGTATGGTTGTACAAGATAGAAATTTCGGGTTGTCACAAAACATATTGTATTCTTACAAAATACACTATGTATACATACCAAGCCTAATGTATTCTTACAAAGTTTTAACCATAAATTATCCTCACCTACAATTTTTATTTGGCTAATTGTTATACTTTTGTAAGCAAAACAACTATGAAGTTCCGATTTCAGCAATGAATGTTCAAGAGTTCATAATTCATCATCTAATTATAACATCTAATTTCAGATTTCATCAAAGTAATACAATCAAAATCTGATTTATACATCTAACTTCATACTTTAACAAACAAATAGCATCTAAGTTCAGATTTCTTCATCTAATATCATATTTCAGTAAAGTAATATCATTAAAAAAAAACTGATTTCTGCATCTAGTTTCATGTTTCAGCAAACAAAGCATATACAATTTTATATTCCAAAAAACACAACATATAATTTCATATATCACAAATTCCGCTATATCTTCAGCAATTCTGGAAAGGGATCGAAACAACTGGACATGAATAATGAATATGTCACAGGGGGAATGTGACATCCCCATTTTCACGGCTAGAAAAGACCGATTTTGTTTATACTTTATAAAAATCAGAGTACCTCTTTTAATAAAAATGTTGTGGAATTTGTTACCAGTAAAACATGATAAATAAGTTATCAAAGCACTTACAAAGAAAAGTATTTTTATTCATTTTAAAACATTTGGGATGTCATCGTTAATACAAAAACATAAGCATAAACAGAACTTACATTCATTATCACTAGTGATTTATATCTCCTTAATCTCTCAGTGTAATGTGACTTCATATCAACGCCTGTGATATAAATAAACTGAGAAGGTCAGGTTGGAAAACCTGGTAAGTACATAGAGATTTCAATCCCATAATGTTATACCATATATATATAGTTTAAAACTCACAAAATATACAATTTCACCATATATATAAACAACTCTTATCCCACCCCGTCGATCCTCAGAACGAGACTATCCATACTCTCGGACCTAAGATTAGCCATTTTACCTAATCCATACTCCCAGATCAGAAATGAACGACTTTACCTAATCCATACTATTGGACTAGGGACGAATGACTAATCCATACTCTAGGATTAATGATGAATGATTATGCCTAATCCATGCTCCCGGATGAATGACATATACTAAAGTTTTATTCTCTGAGTATAATTCACTCGTACTTGTAAGAAAACACTACCCGATATTCCTCATAATTAATTTAGGTTTACACTTTATCCTAAATCAGCATATATAATCAGGTATGTTCTTTAACATGTATCTCAGGAAACATCAAATAATTCGCACATAAACATATATTTAATACTTCAGTCGATATTTGTATTAAAATGATGTTCATGAAAGGGACTATGCACTCACACATAAACTCTTCAACAAATATTTAACTTTTTAACATATATTTAATACTTTAATTGATACTTGTATTAAAATCATGTTCATGAAAGTGACTATGCACTCACTTGAAAAGGTGGTGATTCCGAACTTAGACAGCGCTTCGCTTTTTAAAAATAATTTCATTCTACAAAACCTAGTAATTACCACTAGAATTTAGTATATTATTTGTCGAGACTAATTAATAGTCTAGCTATTATTACTATTATATAAGCATTAAACAATACTTATATAACCCATAATAATAGCCTAAGTACTTATTATAAGTTCCTAATAACATTACTATAATTAAATAAAAACTATATTAAAAATCGCGTAGGCGTAGCTCACTTACAGCGAGTTTTATAGAAAACCGAGCTTTGCTTGGAGCAGCGTTCCCAAGCCGAAAATCTCTTCTTCTCGGATCCGTCGAGCACTCCGGGACTTCTGCCTCGTGCTAGGGAGGTTCCCTAGCCTTTTCGGGGGGTTTCAGGGCTAAAGAGAGGTTCTAGAGAGAGAGAGTAAAGAGAAGAAAAAAATAGGAAATGTGTGAAGAAAATGAGGGTGGAAGAGGTTCTATTAATAAGGTGAAAATGGTTGAACTTGGTACCACATGTCACCATCTAGTGGCAAGACTTAGGGAGAAAGCAATGGTCAATATTGTGCCACATCACCCATTTTCGCACAGCACACTTTCGACTTCTAAAATCCGTAACTTTCACATACGACCTCTGTTTTTGACGTTCTTTATATCCACGCGTAGGTAAAAATAAGATCTACCACTTTTATTTTGACTCCGTTGGCTAATTCTCGACCGATCTTAAATTTAACAGTACAATGAGATTATATTGTTAAATGTCCACGTAAAATTCATAACTGCTACATACGAACTATGTTTTCGTCTGTCTTTTTACCGTTGAGTTCCTATTAATGAGATATTCAATTCTCATTTAGGTTGCGTAAGCCAAAGATCGCTCGATCTAAAATTTGAGTTTCGGGCTGTGTACTGCTAAGCCAAATCTTATAAAATTCATAACTTCCTCATACGAAGTCAGATTTGGGCGTTCTTTTTTTTGTATGTTCTCTCTTTAACGTATGCTACAACTTTTGTTTAGATTTATAAGGTTAAAAAGTCCTCCATAGTAAATTCACTATTTACGTCTCTCGGTGTCGTGCCGGTTTTGCCGTAAAACTTCGACGGACTATAACTTCTTTGTTAAAACTCGGATTTAAACGTTATTTATATGTACGGAACCCTTGAGGCGTATTCTGCAACTTGGTTTGTCAAAAAGTCATTTTCGACCCCTATTATCTCTAAATTGATTAGCTCGAATCTACGGGCGTTACATAGAAGAGAAAGAAAAAGAAAAACAGAAAAGAAGAAGCTACCTGGCCGTGGTCGTCGTCGTCGGGAACTAAACTGTTGATGTTGACGGTGAGGAGCTACTCGTCATCGGTGTCGTGGACGTCGACGTTACCTGATGGTGGTCCGACAAGTGGGTTGTGGTGATGAGATGATGATTTGGTTTGGGTATCGGCAATGGAGGGGAAGGAAGGAAGAAGACATTGTGTGTCGGTACAAGTAGTGGGGCTATGGAAGATGATGGGTTGGGATGTTGAAGAAGGTGGAGGAACGGATTTGATGGTTCGATTACACCAGCGAGACAACATAGATATGGACGAAGAAAATTGAAGACGATAATTGTAGGGTTTTTTTATTTAAGTTTTGACTTTGATATCCCATATTTAAAGGGATAATAAACATATTAATTATCGATCATAATTAAATATGTAAAGATTACTATAATATTCTTAAATGATTTATTTAATTATTTATTAGTTTCTCAATTTTTATTGGTGCATACATCCAGATAATAGTTGCTACAAACATTTGAACTTTTATATATATATATATATATATATATATATATATATATATATATATATATATATATATATATATATATATATATATATATATATATATATATATATATATATATATATATATATATATACTAAATCCAAGTTGTATATACCAACGATGATATTCATTAGTCAACTATGATAATAAGTCGACCATGATAATGGTGTCAACTTGCGTGATTGTCAACTTGTTTGTTTGTGTTCATATGAAGGAGTCTCACAAACCACGTCTTTACTACTACATTGCTTCCTATATATCTATGTCTTCATGTGTTTCATTCCTTACACCAACCTAAACAAAAGTCGTTGGACCTGACAGATAATTCGAAGTAAGATGGGCCGAGGTAACGGAAATCCAGCTCCTCATTCCTCCGATCAAACCCCATTCCAACATCCATCGCCACCACCACAAGGCTACCCAAACAATCATGAAAACCCACTATCAGCCTCACCCTTTCCTTCACAACCAGATGCTAATTTGGCTCACAATGATCGGAATCAGAGCCACCCTCAGGCCACTCGTTCATTCGTACCTCAGTCGCCAGAAAGTATTCCGCCACCTGAAGCTTACCCACCTCAGAAGCCACATACGTACCCACCTCAACAATCACCATCAGCATACTCACATCAGCCGGAAGGTGCTAGTATGCCGCCACCTGAAGCTTACCCACCTCAGAAACCACATACGTACCCACCACAACAGTCACCGGCAGCATACCCACCTCAGCCGGAGGCTGTTCAGTTTCCTCCTCAGCCACAGCCTGTTCAGTTTCCACCTCAGCAGACTAGTACTCATCAACAAGCTTACACTGCTCCTCAAAGTAACAACTACGCCTTTCCTAATGCTCAGCCACAGGTGGTGAATTACGGTGTAGCTCCGACAGGATATCAAACGCCGGTTAAAAATGGCCCTCCGGAAGGGATTGCTGTTGGAACTCAATACCTTGCTCCGACTCAGGAATGGACGAATGGTCTCTTTGACTGTGCTGAGGATCCAGAAAATGGTAATTTCAACTACAGCTTCCAATTTATTCATTTAATTTATTTCTTGAATCCATTTAACTCTTGTATTAGTATTATTATTTATAACATTTTAAGATAGTTATAATTGGTACCATTTATTTCTTCATTTAATTTATTTTTATGTTGAATCATACAATAAAACAAAAACAGGTTTACATTTTTGTATTATTCTGAGTGAAAAACAGAAGTAATCTCAATAAATTTTAATGGTTGTTCTATCGTAATGCATTCAAAATTACTTCTTAATTTCTATTTTTAACAAGAAATCTGAAATATATAACTTTCTCAATTTGATCATTTAATAGTAAAGATATATTTTGAAAATATTGATGATGGGTTTCATCCTTCCTAATAAATGAAAGTTTGTTTTGTCACTTGGTAATCTTTCATGATTTTTGACACTTGTCATTTTGTGGTATTTTTGAAATAAATATTATCCATTTTTTAATTTCTAGTTTTTTTTTTAATTTTTAAAATTAAAGTCATATATTTATATAAGTAAAATATTAAATATAATATATATAAAATTAAATTGCAATGAATATATTTCTTCATTTCTTATTTTAAAGTATTACATTAAAATATATATATATATATATATATATATATATATATATATATATATATATATATATATATATATATATATATATATGGCTTATATTTTAATGTTTATTTTTTTTAATTAATCCGTATAATATACGGGTGTCACACCTAATCTATCACATATGAATATTTTTATGTTCTTAAATAGTAATATTACCAAAACAATAATTATGAATAATATTCAGTTATCGTATTACCGAGACAAGTTTTTTTTGATAGTGGAAAAACTCTTAAAAACATGATTTGCAAATGACAGAGTTGATTAATATTTTATTTATTTATTTATTGACAGCGATTATAACGGCATGTTTCCCATGCATCACCTTCGGACAGATTGCAGAGATTGTTGACCACGGCCAAACTTGTAAGCTACTTTATATCATTATTACACATATCAGTTTCTTCGTTACGACTTACGCGGGATCATAAATGACAAAACATGATAGAGAATGAGAGTAATTATGTCCGATGTTAATGGAACAATTGTTTCATAAGGATTTGTTTGTGGCATGCATAATATGTGCATTTGATTGATTTTATTACATGGAACTCTTGTAGCATGTGCGACGAGCGGACTTATATATGGTCTAATCAGTGCGTTTATTGGGATTCCATGCATTATGTCATGCTCATATCGCACCAAAATCAGGAGCCGCTATGGTTTGCTAGAGACTCCTGCACCAGACTGGGCTACACACTTGTTCTGCGAGTGGTGTGCACTTTGCCAAGAATACCGACAACTTAAAGCCCAAGGCTTGGACCCTGCTATAGGTATGTACCTTACTTGTTGCATCTTTAATGGCCAAAATCCTCTTTTTCTACTCACCATCTGCAGGTTGATCATGATTCTTTTTATGTTTTTGCAAAACCTAGATTAGTGATATCAATTCGGAAATAATCTATATGGGGTTCAAAACCAATTTTTTTTTTTTTTTTTAAGATGCTTGGTTTTAAAATCTGAAACTAATTTATTTTATTTTTGCAAACAAAAACTATATTATGTTTTCTTAGTTTGAGAGTATAATATAGTGTATATTTGATTGGTCATAATTTAATAAAAATATTTAATTACTAAACAAATGCCTGTTTTTGTAAAATGAAATTTGGTTTGATACATAATATAATTGCTTATCCTTTTGCAAAAACCCAATAAGTAATAAACTTATTTGTGAAAATATTTTGATTGGAAACATATGCGTTTGGTCATTATAGGATGGCAAGGAAACATGGCGAAGAACCAACAAATGCAGCAATATCAAGTGATGACGCCTCCAATAAACCAAACAATGATGAGTTGACGGGTGTGAAATTTAATTTTCCATATTATCATTCCTTTTTCAATATTATATCGGTGTTCCGTGAATTCATTTGTACTTGTAATAAACTTTTTTTATTTGCATGAAATTTTCTTTTATTTCTACTCAAGTTTCTAAATAATGTAAAATATAACGTGGTTGTAAAGTATGGAGTTGATAAAACATTGATGCCAGTAAAACAAGGGAATAAAACAAAATGAGCTAGAGGAATAGAGTTTCTTATTAAACAAGACTTTTATTCTAAGAAAACATAATAAAAAATAACTAAAACATTTCCTGATTTATTCTAGTAAAAATAACAACCTAAACTAACACAAATAATGCTTAAAAGGAAAGTTTCCAAAAATGCACATGAAGGCTATTTCCTAAACTTCGCCAATATTTTCCCTCCTAATTCATGAACAAAAATGTTCTTTACTTCTAATTCATGAACAAAGACTTCTCTTCAAACTTCACTTTAGCCATAGATTTGGTGAGTATATCAACATGTTGTTCAATAGTTCCAACTTCACTTTAGCCATAGATTTGGTGAGTATATCAACATGTTGTTCAATAGTTCCCATAATTGCACGATGACAACTCCTTTCTCAACCATATGAAGTGGAATCTTATTTCTATATGTTTGGTTCTTCCATGGAACATCATGTTCTTCATCAGTTTCGAAGTTGTTTTGGTGTCAACATACAACACTATAGGGTTGATTCTTCTTCTAGTTAACTCTTGTCTTTGGATCCAAACTCCTTCATATGTGGCACTTGTAGATGCCATAAATTCTGTTTCACACGATGAAAGTGCCACGTTTTGTTGCTTTTGTGAGGCCCATGTAACAAGTTTCTCATTAAGATAAAATTCCATACCTGACGTACTTATCCTATCAATCACATCTCTAGCTAAATCCACTACTAGAATATAGACCTATAATGACACAAGAACTATGGAACACACTTACAAAAGTGAGTATCTTAAGTTATTGTCATTTCTTCCAAATTTTAGAATATTTAAGACACGTTTTTGTGTGTATTATAAAAATAATATCACAATGAAAAATAGTAAAAACACGGAGGATACTCATCAAATACATGTGTCGTGTAGAGGCATTGTTATATAGTTCTTTTAGCAAACGCGTGTCTATTATCCTCAACACAAATGGTGTCTAAATCTAGTTTTTTTTTTTTTTTTTTTTTTTTTTTTTTTTTTTTTTTTTTTTTTTCACAAAAACACATCCATTATCCTCATCCCACGTGAAGGCTTTAGAACATTGGCGACCCCGATTAGGCTCACCTCACCTTGTCGGTGACTTCATCCTGACTCCACTTCCCCTCTACCTTACTCCACCTCAACCAGGCTCACCCTAGTTTGTTCTACCCACCCATGGAACCACCATCTCTCCCACTCGATGGAGAAATTTTAAAAAAAAATCTAGTTTGGTCTTAATCTCCTATATCTCAATATTAGGAATTTAAATCTTGATTCTCATTTGTTTATGATTTCCCATAGATAATTGAAATACACATAGACAAAGAACCCTATATTTATAGCTGATGACACTATCTTCTTCACAACTTCTAACATACTCAAAACGATACATAGTTGTTCCCTCTATGTACCTCATAATATGTTTCATGACTTGTAGGTGCTGTGAAGTTGGTCTTTCCATGAAGAGACTTGTTATTCAAACCAAAAACGTAATGTTTGTTCATGTATGTTTCAGATATCTTAATCCCCCAATAATACTTTTGTATAAAGTGGGATCAACAGGTTCTCTATAACAACCTGTTTCGAATTGTTACCCATTCGGGTGTGGATGATAGTATGTGGATGATTCGGGCACTTAGAGTTAGTTTTGGAGACAAGAGTATTTTAGTAATTTGTTAGGTTGGGTTTATAGGGAAATTGGATGTTTGTTCGGGATATTGTAAGGTAGGTATCAGTTGTTTAAAGCATATATTTTCTTATTACCTTTTCATGGATATAAGGATGGTTGGAATTTGAGTTTTATCAAAGAAGTTATGGCCTTTGGAATAAGTAGGGTTTGAAGGAAGACCCTATTACATGGGGTGTACTTATGCGAAGATAGTTATGCCATGCATAATGAGGAGAACGCTTAGTGTACTGCAGGGTTGGCAGCAGGGTGTGACACCTTGTACGCTGGGCGTACGAGGAGTACGTCGGGCATACAAAGGTTAGAGTGAAACCCTAACTTCTAGTGTTGTACCCTATATAAGCTTTATGTTCGTCCCTTTGGGTGATTCCTAAGGTAGCCTCCGTACCCTAAAAACCCTAAATTTACCTTGTAGTATCTTGGTGGTGTTCTTGAGCTATTGGAAGGATTTGGTGCACATTTATACCTTGGGAAGGAAAGAAGAGAAGCTTGAAGTTATTTGGCTTGGTGGAGAGGTTTTGGATCCAGAATCATCATATTGTGGGGAAGCTTTTTGAGTGTGGGATTATTAGTGGATCTGCAGTTAGAGAGTATCGATTGGTTTCTGTTGTCCGAGGTGAGTCTTCTCGCTATATCCATATGTCGAAGGCACCAATGCCAGCCCATTACTTGTCATGTGGAATGCTACTTGCCTCTGTGATACTTGCATGAAAGACCATTGGGGTAGCCCATAGGGTTTGGATATCAGACCATGGGGGATCCTATGGCATTCCAGGTAAATACCATAGGGGGAGCCCATGGCATTCCAAGTAAAGACCATGTGGGGGGAAGTGTAACGCTCGTAGATCCGGGCTAGTCAATTTAGAGGCAATAAGTGTCGAAAATGACTTTTTGACAAAAGATTATTTAGAAAAAATAATATTAACCAAATGGTAGAATATGTCTCAAGTTTTCCGTACATATAAAGAATGCTGAAATCCGAGTTATAACGAAGAAGTTATTACTCGTCGAAGTTTCACGGCAAAACCGACACAACACCGGGAAGCGTAAGTAGTGAATTTATGATAGAAGACTTTTGGGCCTTAGTAATCTAAACAAAAGCTGTAGTGTACGTTAAAGCGAAGATATACAAAATAAGAACGCCCAAATTTGACTTCGTGTGAGGAAGTTATGAATTTTCTAAGATTTGACATAGCAGTGCACGGCCCGAAACTCGAATGTTAGTTCGAGAGGTTTTTGGCCTACGCGACCTAAATGAGAGTTAAAGAACTCATTAATAGGAAATCAACAGCAAAAAGACAGATGAAAACGGAGTCCGTATGAAGGAGTTACGAATTCTTCGCGATCATTTAACAATATAATCTCCTCCTACTGTTAAATTTAAGATCGGTCGAGAATTAGCCGACGGAGTCTAAATGAAAGTTGTAGATCTTGTTTTTACGTACACGTGGAAAGAAAAGAGCGTCAAAAATGGAGCTCGTATGCAAAAGTTATGAATTTTAGATAATCGGCTGATTTCCACCCTGTGTATGATGACACATGTCAGCGCCAGGCTGTGTCTGGCTGTCGCCAGCGGGTAACGACGTGATTTTAAGGTTCACGATGTGAAATGCTCCCAGCCAGCCTATAAATAGAGGTGTTGGATGAAACCAATTCCTCACACCTTCCAACTTTTCTCTTTCTTTAGAACATCTCTCTAAGCCCCCCCCCCCCCCCCCAAAGCCTAGGGTAACTCCCTAGCACGAGGTGAAAACCTCGGAGCACCCGATGGATCTGAGAAGAAGAGCCTTTCGGCTCAGGAATGTTGCTCCAATGGAGCCCGGTTTTGAGAAAAACCCGATATAAGTGAGCTGCGCCTACCCTATCTTTAGTATAGCTTATGATTCAATATAATAATGTTATTAGGACCTTAAAATAATTATTTAGGCTATTATTATGGGTTATTTAGGCATCGTCATAATATTTTTTTTACCACTCGCAGTACGAGGGTTCCGGTTTAAAGGTCCGCTTGGGTTGTTGGATTCAGAAGTGCTTTTATGCCAAAATGATCCTACCCTCTGGTGTTTCATGTTTGGCCTTTTCTGTATATAGTGGGTGAAAAGTATTATGTCGTGCTTATATAATACTAATAATAGCTAGTCTATTAATTAGTCGTAGTTATCGTTAGACTAAACCCTAGTGATTTTGATACTAGGTTTTATTGAGGAAATTGTTTTAAGAGTAATGAAGTGTTGTCCGAGTACCGAGTCACCACCTAATCAGGTGAGTGCATAGTTACTTTCATCTTAGACATAGATATGAAGTATTTTATATAAACTACGTGCTATGTGTGCATATTATCTCTATACTTGCTATCTATTCTGGATGCACGATTTTATACATCTTTTAAATAATTTAAACTGTATATGTATTTTATATCTACAAAATATGTTGGGTAAAACATAGGTAGATGAGATATGAGTTGGATGATGAGATGAGAGGTGATATAGACCATGAGATAAGGGTGAGAGGTGAACTATGAGAGAATCCTTTTTCTTAAATGATGGCCCCGTCATTCAGCAGAGTATGGATGACAACCCCAGACTATTCTAGACAGTCCAGTGGAACACTAGCAGACTCATAACATGTAGGTGTTGTGAACAATGTGTTCACCGGTGTACTCTAAAAACCCATTGAACTGTATTGCGAGTGGATTCTTGAAAACGATACTGTCAATAAACGAATTAGCCTTGGCAGATGCGCCCAAAGGACTCTACCGGCAGAAGCGCCTGTTGAGCAAACCCCGATGACTATGGAGTTAGCGCCTGGTGGCTATGGATTTAGTACCTGTTGAAAACCCGCCCATTGAGCAAACCCCGATGACTATGGAGTTATCACCTGGCAGCTATGGATTTAGTGTCTGCTGAGAAAACCCTGGCAACAATGGATTTCGTGTTGATTCCTTAGGATAATCCTTAGGAATAAATAAATGAGGAATAGTTGGTTCTTAGGGTAGAATAAAGAAGATAATGGGGATGGGTAATTTGGTTGATTTTTTAATTATTTAATCATAATACATATATTATTGTGGGTTGAAAACCCTATGTACTCACCAGGTTTCCCAACCTGATCCACTCCAGCTTATTTGTATCACAGGTGTCGATATGAAGCTACTTTGCACTGAAAGATTTAAAAGATATGTAGATTACTAGTGTAAATAAATGTAAGTTCTATTTATGCTTATGTTCCTATATTGACAATGACATCCCAAGGTTTTAAAATGAATAAAAATACATTTCTACAGAAATGCTTTGATAACGCATTTATCATGTTTTTCTGGGAACAAATTCCGCAACATTTTTATTAAAAGAAGTACTCTGACTTTTGAAGCATAAAAAATCGGTCTTTTCTGGCCTTAAAAATGGGGATGTCATAGGGATCCCATGGCACTTGGATATCAGACCATGGGGGAAGCCAATGACATTCCAGGTAAAGACCATTGGGGGGTGGGGGTAGGGGTGGGGAGCCCATGGAAACTATATGTATGTCGCTTGATATTTTGTGGTCGTATGTTATATTGTATTTTGGGGAACTCATTAAGCTTTGTGCTTACGATTTTCAGTTTATGTTTCATGTACACTGATCTTCAAATGGAAGAGCTTGGGTTGATTTCAAAGCACACACCACATGTTTTCGCGATCTGTGAATTACTCTGATTTGATTATGTTTTGCTACATCTTGCTTACCTTGGTTTGATGGGAAAGATATGTATCAACAATTTATTAATGTAAAAAAAAGTTATGTCATGATTTTTGGGATGTTACACGTTGGCATCAAAGCCTTGGTTTGAGGGATTCAGACATACTCTCGGGTGTGTCTGAACTCAAACTGAGGATTTGGTAAAGTTTACAAAAGAAAAGTATTTTTAAGAAAATAGTTTTCTAAGATAGGAAAATGGTGTGGTGCATGCAATCAGTCGAGATCAAGTAAGTTTTCCCAAAATACCCATATATGTTGTCTAATATGATTTGATTTATGAATCTGTGAATCGCATGCTAGTTAGGGCTAATGATCTGCTTAGTTTTTGCATGATAGAATGCTAGGGTAGATGCCTTTGTATGTCTATTGTATGTGTTGGTAGAATTGCATGCTAGTGCTGATTAGTCAGTGATAGATTGGTCTGCTATGTGATTCCTTGTAGCTTTGTGAGTATTGGATGCTATGCTTGAATGAGAATATCTATTAGTATCAGTAACTACTAAGTGTATGCTTTAAAAATTGTATACGGTTAGGATCTTATACCGCTAGAATAATTGACTTTGCCTTATTTCCAGTACTTCACTTGGTTGTGGTCCTAGGGTAGAGTCTTTTATTCAACAATCTATTTGATCCTGTTCTATGTATAATTTGCATGTATATGGCAACCGACAGTAAGGGAGAGAATGTATAGCATGAGTTGTGTGGTGTGGGTTGAATGTAAAATGATCATTATATGGATTGGAGTGTTACTGCATGAATGCTGCTTGCTTTGTGCTTTGTGGAAGTCTTATATGAAGGGAGTTAGCTACTAAGTGAATATGATTGTATTCATGAGGTGGGTAGCTAACATTATGGAGAGTTCTTTAGCAGCTGATGGTAGGGTGAGGTCGGGAACCTAGGAAAGCCTAGGAAGTGCATCAACGTTTTTTTTGCGATGTTTAGTGATTTTTTGGTGCACCGGTTTGAGTAGGTGTCTTAGAGGATTCGGGATGATTCATGAGGAAAGTATGGATAGGTGTGGAAGGTAGTATTAGCCCATACTCCTGGAAGCACATGATCCATACTCGAATCGGGAGAGTCTTGGAGAATCTAGAAAGCTTGTGGGAAGAAGATTCTTAAGTATGTTTTGATCATTTTCATGTTGTATTTCAGTTTGGTGAGGAGCACCCGGGAAGGAGGTTCTGGTCCTGTGTAACACCCGAAATTATAAAGGCCCAGAAAGGAAATGTAACATCCCAAGTTAGAATCAAGAG
Organism: Lactuca saligna; assembly: GCF_052625555.1. Classification (NCBI taxonomy): domain Eukaryota; kingdom Viridiplantae; phylum Streptophyta; class Magnoliopsida; order Asterales; family Asteraceae; genus Lactuca; species Lactuca saligna. The sequence goes on from NC_136420.1 coordinate 210,108,665, forward strand.
TTTAGGGGGGGGGGGGGGTAAAGTGTAAATAAAGAAGGGGACTCGACGAGTAGCAACCCGACTCACTGAGTCGGAGCGGGATTTTGGTCGCAAGTTAAGTGACCAACTCGTCGAGTCGGTAGTTGGACTCGATGAGTTGGTGCTGAAGAGAGAAAAACCCTAATCTCGGGGCTATGCCCTATATAAAGAATGTTATGTTCCTCCTTCAGCCTCTTTACCTTCCCTTTGAGTTCCAAAAACCACAAAATTCGTGTGAGGCTTCATTGTTGAGGAGATTAGGGGCTTATAAGAGGAAATTGGTGGAAGGAGCTTGAGAAATTGGAAGTTAGCACTAAGGGCTTGTATAGATCTATGATCTACATCAGTTTTGGACACATCTCTGAGGTAAGGAGCCTTATCTTAAGCTATTTCCTTTTTGGTTTATCCTTGGTGGTTGTTTTGGGAGTCACTTAGCTTGTTTTGAGACCTATCTCGGATTTAGGAGTTAGATCTAGGGTTGCTTATCCAGATCTAGAATCATGATGGCTTAGAATGTCATAAAGCTTCAGTTCTTGGGTTGTTGGTAAAGCCCCTTTGTCTAAAACCCAATCCCTAGTGTGTTTTGGGCTTATATCTCCTTGGTATCACGTAAAGTTTGCAACTTTACGTGAGGGATAGCTTGTAGAAGGGTATATCTATTGATTGGAGCCCCTGCATGGCTTGAAAAGCCTCTGAATGGATTGAGAACTGGAGATACTCGACGAGTCACATGAGTGTACTCGATGAGTTGTATGAAAATGTGCATGAACTCGACGAGTTGGAAGAACAACAAGGCGAGTTTGTTGAAGATTGCCTTGGACTCGGTGAGTCTGGTCATGGAACCCTAACCTTTTCTGGTTAATTCGTGAATCGGTGAATCAAGGGACAACTCGGTAAGTTGAGCAGGATGGGACTCGAAGATTCTTAGACTCGATGAGCCAGCGGGTTGACTCGGCGAGTAGAGTCAGTCAGGAAGTTTGACTTTAACTAATGACTTTGACTTTGACCAAGAGTTGACCAGTTTATTTCTAGGGGTATTTTGGTAATTATTGGCATTTATTGAGTTCAGTTATTTGGTGTTGACCAGTGGAGGAGTTCGTGTTGGTGGTTGGAGCATCGTGATCTTATTTCTTCAGCCGATAGCTGCAGGTGAGTCTTCTCACCATACCAATGGGTCTAAGGCACCAAGGCCGACCCATATTATGTTGTGTGATATGATAGTTAGCTTTATGCTAGGTGGTATACTGGTAACTATGTGATATGCTAGTTGTCTTTGTGATACTTACATGGAAAACCATGTGGGGCAGCCCATGGCACAATGGTATAAGACCCTGGGGTAGCCACGATATCCTTACAGGTTTATGTATTTGTTCTGTGTAGATATTTATGTGATGCATGATATGCTATTTGGTTATATATGGTATTTGCAGGGAAGACTCCTGGGGAAGCCCGTGGCATTGGATGTAAGACCATGTGGGGTAGCCCATGGCAGTCCTAGGTAAAGACCATGTGGGGTAGCCCATAGCATTGGATGTAAGACCTTGTAGGGGAGCCCATGGCAGTACTCAGTAAAGACCATGTGGAGTAGCCCATGGCACTATTATAGATTTTATGTATTCAGGGCTTATGTGATATATGGTAGCTTTTATAGCTAACAATATATATGATGTGCGTGTAGGTTTTATAGCTATCAGGACATGTGATATGTGGTTTGTGTGAATGGTATGCTCTGGGAAACTCACTAAGGTTCGTGCTTATAGGTTTGTTTATAGTTTCAGGTATCATCGTTTTGGAAAGGAAGAGCTCGGGTTGATCGCGGTGCACACACCTATGATTTCCGCAATGAATGATTTTGGGATAAACTTTGATACACGATTTGATTGACTATGATTTGATTATTTGAATTAAATGGTATCTATGTCTTAGTTATATTAAAAATGAATATTTTTACCCCTGAGTTTTGGGACGTTACTGTTGGATTAATGTCTAAGTCCATAACTATAATTGGTAAGACTTGACCCGACCCGGCATGGTCCATTTGGGTTGCATGGCATCATGCACTTGGATAGACTATAATGAGAGAAATAAGACACTTATGGTTATTAATATATTATAAGTTCTAGTATATTAATAATAAGAATAATGAGATTATTTAATTAGTATTGATCAAGAATTAATCTAGGATTAATTAAGTGATCAAAAGAAGACTAATTAAATATATGGATTGATTGTGTAAATCATCCATACTTGTATAGTGGGCTAATGCTCCATGGATGATCAAGTTGGGCTAAAACCCATAGGATGGTCCATGGATGCTCCATGGTGTATTTGAACCCATGGATCCAAGGAAATGGAAAGTCATGACAATTAGGGTTTACCTTAATTGTAACACTATATAAAGATCTTATTCTTGACAAAATCGCGATCACCTTTTATATCGTATTCCATAAGGTGATTCCAGCAAGCGCGAGTTTATTCCAATGCTCAAAACCAGTTCATAAGCACTCATGAACGTTGTAGCAACCCTTGCCATGTCTAACACCATTTAGAAATTCTACACACCAATTCATGACAATCTTCATTCATATCTACTTCCAACATATGAACGATTGTGGACCATTTGAATAATTCGATTATTCCTAATAAACTCAATTATTCTGGAAGTCAAAACATGCAAAGTGAAACAATAGTTAAACAACTAACATGTGACAGTAACTTTACTCATAAATAAAACTCCTTTATTTAATCATCAAATGTTAATTACATTTATCTATTATACGTTTCTAATACTATCTAATCTATACTAATATCATCCTTCAGCCCAATACTCCTAGCATGCTGCAAGTGCTTAACCCTACTCAGTCCCTTCGTAAGCGGGTCTGCTGGGTTATCTTCTGATGATATCCTCTTCACTACGAGTTGTCCTTCTTCTACACGATGTCTAATGAAGTGATATTTTCTGTCGATATGTCGAGATCTACCATGATCCCTCGGTTCCTTGGTCAAGGCAACCGCACCTTCGTTATCACAGAAAATCTCCATGGGCTCCTTTATGGCTGGCACAACTCCAAGATCACCGATGAAGTTCTTCAGCCATATTGCCTCCTTCGACGCTTCGCTCGCTGCGATGTACTCTGATTCGCATGTTGAATCAGCTACGGTTTCCTGCTTGGAACTTTTCCATATCACTGCTCCTCCATTTAGGGTAAAAACCCAGCCCGACTGCGAACGATAGTTGTCCCTGTCGGTCTGAAAGCTGGCGTCACTATACCCTCGCACCTTCAAGTCATCACTCCCTCCAAGGACTAAGAACCATTCTTTCGTCCTCCGAAGGTACTTAAGGATGTTCTTCACCTCAATCCAATGTGCTTTGCCAGGGTTCCCTTGATATCTGCTAACCATGCTCAAGGCGAAGGCTACATCAGGGCGAGTACAAGTCATAGCGTACATGATTGAGCCAACTGCGGAAGCGTATGGTACTCGGCTCATTTCTGCTATCTCAGCTTCGGTACTCGGACTTTGAGTCTTACTCAACTTGGCATTTCCTTGTATCGGTAGTTCTCCCTTCTTTGAGTTTTCCATACTAAAATGTTTTAGTACCTTCTCCAAGTAAGTATTCTGACTAAGTCCAATTAGTCTCTTACTTCTTTCTCTTACTATCCTTATTCCCAAAATATAAGAAGCCTCTTCGAGGTCCTTCATAGCGAAGCACTTCCCGAGCCAGGACTTAACCTCCTGCAGAGTCGGGATGTCGTTTCCTATGAGTAATATGTCATCGACATATAGAACGAGGAAGCTTACTATACTCCCACTGGCTTTGACATATACACAAGATTCGTCTTCGCTTCGTACAAATACAAACTCTTTGACTTTCTCATCGAAGCAAAGATTCCATCTGCGAGACGCTTGCTTAAGTCCATAAATGGACTTCTCAAGCTTACACACTCTATTCGGATGCTTCGGATCCACAAACCCCTCTGGCTGAGCCATGTAAACATCCTCAGCCAACTTTCCGTTAAGGAAAGCGGTCTTGACATCCATTTGCCAAATCTCATAATCATGAAATGCGGCAATTGCTAGCATCACTCTAATAGATTTAATCTTCGCAACTGGTGAGAAGGTCTCATCATAGTCAACTCCGGGAGTTTGAGTAAAGCCCTTCGCAACTAATCGCGCCTTATATGTGTGTACGTTCCCATCCACGTCGGTCTTCTTCTTGAAGATCCACTTGCACCCTACGGTCTTACGTTCGGGCACGTAATCAACCAAATACCAAACTTGGTTATCGTACATGGATTGGATCTCGCTATCCATCGCCTCTTTCCATTTCGCAGACTCCGGGCCTGTCATGGCTTCCTCATAGCTATTAGGTTCATCAAGATTTACTAGTGTACCATCACTAATATACGTGTCCCCTTCAGTAGTAATATGAAAACCATAAAACTGGGGATGAACTCTAACTCTATCGGAACGTCTAAGAGGTAAGGATTCGTCAATCGGTTCAACCGGAGTTTCCTCCTCGGGTTGAATGCCAGCGGTAGAGGTTCCTTCATCTATCGATTCTTGAATCTCTTCAAGTTCGATTTGCCTCCCACTGTCTCCTTGGCTTATGAGTTCTCGCTCTCGGAAAACTCCTCTCCTCGCAACAAAGATAACATTATCTTTTGGTCTATAGAAGAGATATCCAAAGGAAGTTTGCGGGTAGCCGATGAAAATACATCGCTCACTTCGAGGTTCAAGCTTGTCGTGAGTATCTCGTCTTACGAAAGCCTCGCAACCCCAAACCTTGATATGTGCCAACGAGGGAGCTTTCCCCGTCCACATCTCGTGAGGTGTTTTGGCAACCTTCTTAGTAGGGACTCGGTTAAGGATATGGGCGGCAGTCTCTAAGGCATACCCCCAAAAGAAGATAGGTAGTGAAGCACGACTCATCATAGAGCGAACCATGTCCAATAAGGTTCGATTACACCTTTCTGCCACACCATTTAACTGCGGTGTCCTAGGAGGCGTCAATTGCGAAACTATTCCACACTCCTTGAGATAATCGTGGAATTCAAGACTTAGGTACTCTCCTCCTCGATCGGATCGAAGCATCTTGATTTTCCTGCCCAATTGATTCTCCACTTCATTCTTGAACTCTTTGAACTTTTCAAAGGTTTCTGACTTTTGCTTGATTAAATAGATATACCCATATCTACTATAATCATCGGTAAAAGTCACATAGAAGCGGTTCCCATCCTTCGTGGTTGATCTAAAAGGTCCACATACATCGGTATGTATTAGGTCTAATAGTCCCTCACCCCTTTCACAAGTACTCGTGAAGGGTGACTTAGTCATCTTTCCAAGTAAACAAGACTCGCATGTGTCATCTTCCCTAAGGTCGAATGACTCCAACACTCCATCCTTTTGGAGTTGGGCTATGCCTTTCTTGTTGACATGTCCAAGACGACAATGCCACAAGGATGCTTTATCCATACTAGTGGAAGAATCAATATTCAAAACATCATTTCCTAAGTTATCAACAATCATAACAGTTTCATATATTCCATTACATGGTATAGCTTCAAAGTAAAAGACACCATTTAGATAAGCCAAAATAGAACCATTCTCATTATTAAAAGAAAATCTAAATCCTTGTCTATATAAACCATGAAATGAAATGATGTTTCTAGCCATTTCTGGTGAATAGCAACAATTGTTCAAATATAAAACTAAACTATTCTTAAGCACTAAAGAATACACTCCAATCTTGGTCACAGGCGACGATCTTCTGTTCCCCATGATTAGATTGATCCTTCCTTGCTCCACATCCCTACTTCTTCTTAGTCCCTGCACATTAGAACAAATGTGATAACCACAACTGGTGTCAAGAACCCAAGAAATAACATGATTAGAATCGTTAGATTTGATTGCATATATACCTGCGAAAGATGGCTTGATCTTTCCTTCCTTGATGGCTTGCAGGTAATCCGGGCAGCTTCTCTTCCAATGTCCTATCTTGTGGCAGTGGTGGCACTCTGCCTCCTTCGGGTTAGAGCAGGGCTTAGAGGGATCAACTTTGGTCCCACTAGAAGAGGAACCATCTCGGGCTTTCACCTTTCGATAGTTATTTGAAGAAGCTTTCCTCTTCTTTCCCTTCCCTTGACCAATAGCCAAGATAGGAGCAGCGGATGGATTGGGAGTTGGTGCAACAGACTTGTCCTTGAAATTGCTCTCAGCAACCCTCAAGAGACCTTGGAGTTTACTTAGAGTGACCTCCTCTTTGTTCATGTGGTAGGTCATCCTAAATTGATTGTACATCGGAGGCAAAGAGTGAAGCACCATGTCGATCGCCAAGTCTTCGCCGAAGTCAACATTTAACTTGCGAAGGCGGTCGACATACCTTTGCATCTTTTGCAAGTGCACGGTAAGAGATTCTCCATGACCCATCTTGGCGGAAATCATGTTAGTGAAGATCTCGTAACGCTCTTGTCTCGCGTTTTGGTGGTACCTCTCCAACAAGTCTTGATGCATTTCGTATGGATACATGTCCTCGTAGGACTTTTGGAATTCGGAGTTCATGGTGGCGATCATGATGCAATGTACCTTCGTTGCATCTCGCTCATGAGTTTCAAAGGCGGTGATTTCGGCAGGAGTAGCAACTTCGGGGTTGATTTTCTCGAGCTTCTCATCGAGGACATACTCTTTATCCTCATAGCGAGCAATGGTGCGAATGTATCTTATCCATTCGCCAAAGTTCGTTCCATCGAAGGTGACCTTTTGGCAAAGGCTCATCAACGTGAAAGAACTAGCAGCAGCGTTGTTTGCGTTTGACATCTTTGAAAGGACAAAGATTGATTAGAATAAGAATCCCTAATTATCACCCAATAAGAAAAATTAGGGCTAGGATCCAACAATAACATTTACATACTAGAAAAGGGATGCCGTAATCTATCATGCAAATAAATTGAAGGTAAGTGAATGACGATTCACTAATTCTCCATCACAAAACTTAAACTTTTAGTCCTAAGTGTTTTTGAGAATTCCTAGATTCGGATGAGATTCATTGAACTATTCAATGGCATGTTTAAATCTCGATATGCCCCTCTTGTTTGTGACTGGGATGCCGAGGATCACAAAGCGGGTGTGAATTACCATGCAAATTCACATGGTGCCTTCATTGTAACGATCACCTATTCGATGTGCCGGTAAACCACACACGCTCCATCGAACTATGATGAACAATGAATCACCCTTTGCCACCTTCGCTTAGAACCAATTAGTGTGCCGGTAAACCACACACGCTCCACTAACATCTTAGCAAGGTGCAAAGTGTAATTTCATGGGATTGCATCAATTCACTTTTCCTAAAGTAACTAAGATTGGGAAATTTAAAAAAATTTAGTTACTTCGTATTTCTTATCATACTTTTAATGAGAGGATGAGGTTGCCCTATCCTACCCGTTCGGCTAACGACCCTCCACCAATCAAGCAAGCGGTGGGTGTGAGTGTACACCCATTAAGCGCCATTTTATAGGTCGCAACCTTAAACCCACCTTATAGATCGGCTTCGTGAATGAGGCCTACTAGCGGTAAGACTAGCATTTAGTTATACATATATATATATATATATATATATATATATATATATATATATATATATATATATATATATATATATATATATATATATATATATATATATATATATTAATCTAGTAATATCATATAAGTATAGGGTTGCATTTTAAACTTTTCAAAATCTAGGGTTTGAAATTTAAGTTGTCTGAATTAAAACATTTAATCACAAATATAAATTTCAAAACTTTAGGGTAGGTTTTAAACATTTAAAACATAGAGGATCAAATAACAAATAATTCCAATTAACAATTAATATTCTAATTATCTTTATTTGATTTATCTTGATTTCTTTGAAGATAATTACCAAAATAATTAATCATTATCATATAAGGAAATTAAATATTTTATTGGATGATAAATATCTTTAATTAGATCAAGATAATAGTCATATTTATCAAAAAATCGGATTTACATTGATCTAATATGATTAAGGTAAGTTTCCATAAGATAATTATGAAAAAATCCCGAATCTGGCGATTCCTGACGCCTGGACTCGCCGAGTGCACAAGGGGACTCGCCGAGTCAGGCCTACTCGACGAGTCCACCTTGGAACTCGACGAGTCAGTGACTCAAAACCCAAAAAATCGAATTTTGCAGGTTTGTTTCAGTTAATTAAGCAACAATTTAAAGAAAACCAATCTAGGCTCTGATACCACTGTTGGGTTTTAGCCATAAGAACTTTCCTATGTGCGCATGCAAAACCCTATTTCTTGGATCTAGGCTTTCTAATAAACATGCTTTTGAATCCAAGACTTCTAATGGCTAATTAGGTTAAACAACAATATTAAAACAGATCTAGAATCATACCTTTGAATCCCTTGTTGATCTTGTTTGTCTTGGAGCTTCTAGAGTCACAATTGTCACTCCTCTAATGGCTTACAAACACCAATAGCAAGTAAGATGATTTAGGAGAGAGGAGAGGGGAGGAATTCGACCAGAGGTTCCTTGCTTTTGGTTGTGTGTCGAATTCCCTCACCCATAGGGGCTATTTATATTATTAGACTCCTTAAGGGCTTCACCCTAAACCCTGATTGGATAATCTTCTCTTAAGGCTATCCAAATCCATTCCATAGATAACCCTATGGACGATTTTGAGCTATCCTAAAACTCTTAGAATCCGTCCAAGGTGTATCCTAATGGATTTATAGTCTAAAGTCTAACTATCAAACAATTGACAGTTTATACCCTCTTATTTAATTAATCTCTTTAAGTCACCAAATTAATACCAATTAATTTATGACTTATATTAATCAAATAGCTAAATATTATTCCTTATAATATTCACTCTCTCTTAATAAATCATCCTTCAAGTTGCTATGGTGAAGGCAACCCAAAAGGACCATGCACCACCGAATATATTTATAGCCTTAGACACTATTCCAACACATTGTCCGTTTTAGCCTTCTGAGAGGAACCCTAAACCGATTGTGTGCATCTGCAGCAAGGCTAAAGGCCATTGGTGATTTTGAAAGAGTTGTTGTGCAAGGAAGAGAAGGGCTTGGCTAAAGGAACAGCAAGGGAATCACGTTCTGAGGTTTGGGGACACAGAGAGTGCATTATTCAGGTATGAATTCGGGTATACTCTGCTATGGTGATGTATTTAGAGGATTAGGGTTTATGGAACCCTTTTTTTTGGATAGATTGAATGTTACCCTAGTCCCCCAAATGATTGTAACATTGTGTTGGGACCCTTGGAGGTCCAGAATACCCCCATGTCTGTGCATTTCGGTAATTGGTGAAGGTTTTGGATTGAAATCCTTATGCCTTAGGTCAACATGTGAATTATAAGTCTTGGGGTGTAGCATGAGCACCGAAATGAGGACCATACATAATGGATCAGTCTAGGAAGGCCAGACCTATGAATGGTCGGAGCAGTTCTGACCTTAGGGAGCAGTTGAGCGGCTGCATGGCATGGACTCGCCGAGTCAGATGAGCAGACTCGGCGAGTAGCTTGAAGAATAACTGGGACTCGTCGAGTTGTTCCTCAGACTCGACGAGTGGAGTCGGGGTGGCCCCGCGATTCTTTCAGGAGTAACTCGTCGGGTCAAGGAGGATACTCGACGAGTAGTAGGGAAACCTTAGAGGATTGGAGGACGACTAGACTCGCCGAGTCGTCAGAGTACTCGCCGAGTTCGGTCGAGTTGACCGTGGACCGTTGACCAGAGTTGACCCATGTGTGATTTCTTAGGGTCAGTTAACATGGAAGATAAAAGTATTAATAAGAGATATATGATGTTATAGGGAGCTTGTAGCTCGGCGAATCAAGTACGAGGGATTTCAGGAGTTGCTAACTTTCAGTATCCGCGAGGTGAGTCTTCTCACTATACTGTACCCGGAAGGGTTTGACTGTGTGACCGGAAGGTCGGATATGATATGTGATATACGTGCTATATGTGGTAAGATAATTACTATGCGTGCTATGTATGTTTATATGGGCCGGAAGGCAATATGTATGGGCCGGAAGGCAATATGCTACGTGATCGGAAGGTCGGATATGATATGTGATATATGTGCTATATGTGGTAAGTTAATTGTTATATGTGCTGTGTATGTTTTATGGGCCGGAAGGCAATGTGTTATGGGCCGGAAGGCAATATGTTATGGGCCGGAAGGCGAATATGTTACGGGCCGGAAGGCGATTATGTTAAGGGCCGGAAGGCGGGTTGTGTTGTGGACCGGAAGGTCAGGGCCTGGAAAGGCGTATATGCGTAAGTTGTATATTGGGGAACTCACTAAGCTCCGTGCTTACAGTGTTTTGTGTTATGTTGTTTTCAGGTTCTTTCAGTAACACGGGATGGCACCGGCTCGATTGTACACACCAGAGAAAGAGTCAAATTTTGGAGGATCCTGGTTTTCTATACAAGTGAAAATGAAACTATGCTTTGTAATTCAATTATGAACGAGATTTTTAACAAGTGTTTTAATATTAAAATGATTATTTTAAATGAAAATTTTGCCTTGAAATTTACGGTGTTACATAACATATTCTACAACTTTCATTTAGATCACTAAGGCTAAATATTACTCTAACATAAATTCACTTTTTATATCATTCAGCGTCGTGCCGGTTCTGTCGCGAAACTTCGACAAGTCATAACTTCTTCGTTATAACTTGAATTTCGGCGTTCTTTATGTGTACGGAATCCTTGTAACATATACCACAACTTAGATAAGATTCTTCATTCTAAATAATCTTCTATAAAAAAAGACTTTTTTGATGCTTATCGTCTCTAAATTGACTAGCCCGGATCTACGGCCGTTACAAGCGGACAAGTCACACTGTAGACTCGATATGCATGGTTGTTCTGTATTATGATATGTGTATGGTTATGTGGTTGGTATTTTTGGGGTAACTCACTAGCCTTTCGGGCTTACAGTTTCAGTGTATTGTTTCAGATACTTCAGGAGATCGTGGCAAGGCGAAGGCGTGATCGTACCGCTCCTCAATTTTACATTGATATTTCTGGGATACTCTGATAATAAATGAATTGAAACCCTTTTTGTAATAATTTAATGAATCTGGGTTGTTTTTGAAATATTCAAATTGGTTGGAAATTTTGGATGTTACAGAGAGTTTGTGTGTAGATCTATACGGGGGTGACTCCCCCACACCTGAGTTGTTCACTATAGTTAGACTCGGCCAGTTTAGGGTGACAAAATCTTGATCAAAACCGCCGTTTGTAAAAAATGCCAAGACGGACGAAATAATCATTATTATGCATGGTTATAACGTCTCACATAGAGATCCATTACCATTTCATCATACATGGGAAATTAAATTCATACATGTTGGCTATTGAATGTGAATTATGCGATAATACAAACTATCCTACTCTTTTAAATTGGAAAATATCGGATTTTCCTGGGAATAACATCATTTATTTAACATACATTAATTTCAATATAAGGAACACTTTTTCAAAGATATTCATTTATGCATGTCTTGAAGTCACGGATACTTATACATACATTGGATCATCACACCATAAATAGTTTTTATTTTAGAAAATATCGGATTTTCTAAGTTATACAATAATAGAAACCATTTTATTTTCAAACATTATTATGAACTCACCAACATTATATATGTTGACCCGTTTTCAAATAATTTGTATTCTCAGGTAACAAATAAAAGATAATTATCAAGTGTATTTGGATTTCATGTTTTGTGACTTTCAAACAAAATACATTATGGTTATATAATATTTATTCAATGTACTTGATGTGAACTATGACAGTTGTACTATATAATGTTGGTGATGTATGTGTTTGTTTCATGTATATTCATTGTAATGAGATTCAGTTGATAGTCACACAAGCCATCGGATGTTTCCATCATCCGGTTCAAGGGAGCCCTGGTAAAGCTCACTTGACTGCGGTAAAGAACATTCTCAAGTACCTGCGGAGGACTAAGGACTGAGTCCTTACCCTCGGTGGGAATGATGAATTGAGAGTGCCAGAGTATCGTGACGCCAACTTTCAGACCGACCGAGATAATTTCCGCTCTCAGTCGGGCTGGGATTTACCCCGAATGGAGGAGCAATAACTTGGAAAAGTTCCAAACAGGAGACTGTAGCCGATTCAACATGTGAATCAGAGTACATAATAGCAATCGAAGCAGCGAAGGAGGCAATATAGCTGAAGAGCTTCATTCGAGATCTTGGAGTTGTGTCAGTTGGAAAGGAGCCTATGGAGATTTTCTGTGACAATGAAGGTGTGGTTGCCTTAACGAAGTAACCAAGGGATCATGGCAGATCCAGGAACATCGAAAGAAAATATCACTTCATAAGACATCGTGTGGAAGAAGGACTCCTCGTGGTAAAGAGGATATCGTCTGATGAGAACCCAACATATCCCTTCACAAAGGGACTGAGTAGGGTTAAGCATTTATAGCATGCAAGGAGCATTGGGCTGAAGGATGATATTAGTTTTAATGATTAGATAACTATTTTGAAACTTGTAATAGATAAATTGTAATTGACATTTGATGATTAAATAAAAGGTGTTTTATTTACAAGTAAAGCTACTATCTTGTGTTAATTATTTACTATTGTTTCATTTTGCATGTTTTGACTTACAAAATAATTAGATTATTCAAACTATCCACAATCAATCATACTTTGGAAGTATGTATTGAGGCAAGACTATCATGAATTTGGCTTGTAGTTGTCTGAATTTTTTAGACGTACCAAAGGGTTTCTACAACATTCATTAGTGCTCATAAGGTATGAGTATTGGATTAAACCCACGCTCATGTGAATCACTTCATGGAATTTATCATGTGTGATTGTGAGACGATAATATCATATAGTCTTCAAAACAAGATATATTAGTTGTTGACTATGAGTTGGTTGTACATTGATAGTTCAGAAACGCACCAATAACTTGATGTTATAAAGCGCACTGCTCTACTGTGTATGATTTGATGAATAGTTAGTACAAGCATATAATGTCAAAGTTTATCTGTTCCTTTTAGTCCTTGTAGGATTAAAAGCAATATCTGGGCCCCTTGATGATTTTGTTTTGACTTATGTGTCGCGCCCGTTCAGAACTCAATTGATTTGTTCGGCTAAGTTCTATGTCATACAAATTGAAATCGAGAAAACAAACTGCTGGAAAATAAGTATGACATTGTTTCATGTATTTATCCAGCTGACATCTTGTAGAACAGAGGATATATGATCACTTCTCTAGAGGACACGTCACTGACTGGGTCAGAGTTTGACAATGGCTTTTGAAAGCTATGATTGCTAATCGGATCCTAAAGTAGCATTGGAAATTATAGTTATTAGACTTATCCAAGTAGGAGACTGTTGGATAAGGTGTATAAGTCCATAACTATAATTTGTATGTAGTTGACCTGATTGAAGCATGGTCCTTTTGGGTTGCCTTCATAAGTGCAATTTGATAGGATGGACTTTTGAGAAGAAGTTATATATGATTTATTAATATATTATAAGTTCTAATATATTAATATAAAATCATAGTATTTAATTAGTATTGATCAAGAATTAATTTGGAATTAATTTAGTGATAAAAAAAGACTAATCAAATATATGGGGATTGATTTGGTAAATCAATGATTCTTATAGTGTGGGCTTAGGATGGGCTAAACCAATATGGTAGTCCATGGATAGTCCATGGAGGTTTAAACCACGGAGCCTAAGTAATATCAAGAGTCATGCAATATTAGGGTTTGCATGCTTTTGCCACACCATAAAAGAAATCCCCTAGCTCTAAAATCAGCTCCCATGTGTTCTTTGGAAGAAGCATAACTGATTTTATAGCTACTACCTTCTCTTAAGTCTCTTTTTGCATTTTGGTGTTTGTGACACATTATAGGCACACACTTGAGGTGCTCAAGCTTTCAAAGGCCAAGAACTACAAGTCCTATTAAGAGGTAAGTTATCTAACTAGTTGAATAGTGCAATTATCAAATTGTATGCTAGTTTGGATGAATGCTTTGGAAAAAAAATTTGCATGTATAATTAGAGAAAACATAGATCCAAATCATCTAGGGTTACATGTGCACCATAAGGTTGTTAGAGTGCTCATAACCCTACATATACCACATTTAGATTTTGAGGCTTGATTTCTATATGGGATAACAGGATGTTCTCGTTGGAGCAGACAATAAAATCAAGATACTATATCATGATAGTGGGGAATTTGGTCGGAATTAGCGGGCTCACTGGTTTGGTGAATGTATATGGACCTCAGTCGGTGTGTGTGAAAGAAAAGGTTTTGGACGAACTATTAACAATCAAACGTTCTAGACTCGCCACATGGATTTTTATGGGAGACTTTAATGTAGTCCGTAGAGCTGATGAACGTATTAATTCTGCCTTTTGTCATCGTAGTGCATGCTCCTACAATCAGTTCATTCAAAATAGGGAACTCAGTTACTTGAAGATGGGCGGTCAATGATTTACTAACTTTAAAACCCAGGGGGGCTAAAATAAGCAACCTGGATCGCTTCTTAGTTTGTAACAACTTCTTAGCATCCTTTCGTCTAGGCTCTTGTTTTACAATGTATAGAGACCTTTTAGATCACTCTACGATAATTCTTTGTGCGTGTTGTGATGACTTCGACTCTCCTCCGTTTAAGCTCCTCAATTCTTGGATGTTGAATGAAGAATTTGACGAGATCATTTCTGAAGTATGGCTGGGCTTTGGGGGATTTGGCACTCCGAATATGTTTTTACTTAATAAATTAAAAAGAATCAAAATGGCGATTAGAGATTAGAAAATAAAAGTGGTAAGTGATGACATTAAAGAATTGGATGAGTTGAAAAAAAAGAATGGTGGAGATTGAGGCACTAGCTGAAACTAGAGTTTTGATGGAAGCGGAAATGTTTGAACGATCAGTAGGAGGGGTAAAAATACTAGAAAAAGATAGAGTGACAACCATGAATTTGAAATAAAGGGAGAAAATTAAATGGGAAGTGGAAGGAGATGAAAATACTTGTTTTTTTCACGGATAAGTCAACAATAGAAACATGAAGAATCACATTCATGGAATCATGGCTAATGGTTCATGGATAACTAACCCGTTAGAAATCAAACAGGGCAACAAAATTATTTGAGGTGGAATTCTATGTAAAATGGCCAAACATGCCCTCTTTCAGACATCCTAGTTTTCGTAAACTTTTGGAATCGGATGCTAGATTCCTTGAGGGCGAATTCTCTTTGGAGGAGATAAAAAATGCAGCGTGAGCATGTGGTGGTGATAAGTCCCCTGGACCGAATGGATTCACCTTTAAATTCTATAAAAGATATTGGGACTTACTAAAAAATAACATACGGGGTTTGGTAAAGCACTTTGAAGCTGGTGGCAAGTTATCTAAAGGTTGCAACTCCTCTTTCAACTCCCTCGCGATCAAATCAAAAGATGCAATACACTTTGGAGACTTTCGACCAATCAGCTTGATTGGATCATTATATAAAATAATTGTTAAATTGTTGGTAACTAGGCTAAAAAAATTATTGGAAGTGGTATTGATGAGGTGCAATTAGCCTATGTTGATGGTAGAAATATTCTAAAGGGGTCGTTAATTGTCAATGAGCTTGGCTCAATTAAAGCTCTTAATCTCTTAATCTCTTCTTGGTCACTAAATGGTTGTGGAAACTAAAAAATGACAATTCTGCCCTCTGGCCAAAAGTGATTAGTTGCCTACACGGACTATCGGGGAGGCATTGGACTGTGTTTGGTAACTATACTATCACCGGGGTTTGGGAAAACATCATAAAATCTAGCAGGAGCTTGGCAAAACTTAACATCGACCCCAAATGAAGTTGTTTCTTGGAATCTGGAGGAGAACAAATGGGTCTCTAATTTCCTGTTTGGTGATCGATTCATTGTTAGTTTGTTACGAGACCGAATCGAGTTGGTGAGTCATATTGTAAATGATGGTCCCTTTGATTGGTGCATGGTGATCCCATTCAAGATACTATGCTTCATTTGGAGGGCAAAACAGGGAAGAATCCAGTTGTTGTGGCACTAAGTATTCCAGTCAGTATATGTAGTATATGTAATGCAGATGAGGAGACAAGTTATTACACTTTACTTTCATGTCATGCAGTGAAATCTGTGTTGGAGTCGATCATGTCTTGGTGCAAAATCAGATGCGATAACTTTACATCGGTGAAAGATATGGTTTTCATTATTTCTCAATAGTCCAGATGTAGAAAGAAACGGAGCTTACTGAATGTAATTCTATATGGAGCTTTATGCTTTATGGTGCATATAGACAACTAGAAACAAATGGATTTTTGATAAAGTTCCAGTGATTCCGACGAGTACAGTGGATGGATAGAATAAAGGCAATTACTTTCACTTGGTGCATGAATGAAGGTTCTTTTGAGAAAATTTATTAGAGAGTGTAGAACATTAAGTTCGGATGTAGAAAGAAACCAATGGATTTATTAGAGAGTGGATGGATAGAATAAAGGCAATTACTTTCACTCGATAGTCCAGATGTAGAAAGAAACGAATCTCTCTTGTTTTCTTCTCATTTCCTTTCTTTTCTTTCCTTAAGTTCAACTCGGGAGCGGGGTGTTACTTGTAATTTGCATGTACTTTCCTTTTGTACCATTTTCCCTTATTGTCTTGATGAGGTTTTTTAATTTATTTCCGAGTTTCCAAAAAAATATTGCCGCAAAATAGTCTAATCAGTTTGTATTTATTTATTTATTTTCTTAAATTAATTGTACAAATCAGTTCCATTTGAAAGTTTGTGTTCATTAATATATTAATGTTCGTATTTAATTTTGATTTTTGGATATATGTAATTGAAAAAAGTGAAAAGGCAATATTACCTGTAAGATAGTATAAAACTGCACTGGTATTTTTGATCTGATCATCTAATAATATGATTTAACCCAACTATTATAAATTGATTAATGGAGAGTTTTCTTTTCAAAAACATGGTGTTGTTATCTCTTGACGATAGACAGCACTCATATATTAATTTATTCATTATTGATTTCGTTTTCATGTTTGGAGCAAAAAAAAAATATTGAACGGGTATTTTCTCCATCGTTTACAAAAGGGAATGATGATGAAAGCTTCTCGAGACTAATAATCAAACTTACCATAAATAGAAGTCGCTGTAGATCTCTTACATCAATATCAGATTTCATGTTCTGTATTGATCAAGGCCCAATTTCATAACAACCTATGAAAAAAAAAATCGGCGCCATCAAAGTACACTGGCACCGAGACATGGTGATCCATTGAATCTTTCAACTCTAGAGAATTCTATACTTGAATCTTGTAGAAAAAAGAAAAAAACTTCAATATTTATTATTGTCCAAATATGAAAATTATAAATGGTCAACATAATTCGTCTAAAATAACCTAAATTCGGAACAATAGATGACACAAGGTACATCATAGCAAGAAAATGACAAACAAATATTGACTTAAACGGTTGATAAAAATAGGTTTGACTCCTTTAATAGTCGGTGTAGTTCATGACCTATATTTTAATAGGTTTTTACGACAGGTAAAAACAATATTGAATCGGTGAATCCTATCAACAAACATGTCTTGACGGTTTAAAAAATGCTTAATTGATCTAGTATGGGTGTAATTTAGTCAGCCTCAGAAAAAAATATTTGTAGAAAATTTAAATAAAAATATTTGTAGAAAATTTAAATAAAACAGATCATGTGCAGATCCCCCCCTGAATCTGTGATGCATTTCACAACCGTTTCAACAAACTATGTCATTGGCAGCCTAGTTTTCAATGTCAGAATAATAATAAAATAATAATACATTTTTATATTATTCTAGTTACGAACTATATATTTTATATATCTTTATAATTTTTTTTTAATTAGAGTCTTGACGTCGGGTATGGGTGAAAATCACCACTATTTAAGAAATACACCTCGGAACACTTGAACACATATCATTGATTAACAGATCATGCCTTCTAAAGAAGCACCTTTATCGCCTTTGCAACGACCAACATACGGAAACCTAATCACCATCCTAAGCATCGATGGTGGTGGAGTACGAGGAATCATCCCAAGTGTTATCCTTAGCTTCTTAGAATCGGAACTTCAGGTACAAATTTACCATTTTTAACACAAAAAAACCACATGATTTCAATTTCATGAACAAGTTAACATATTTGCAGAAACTAGATGGCAAGAATGCTCGGTTGGCGGATTATTTCGATGTAATTTCTGGAACAAGCACCGGAGGTCTTGTAACAGCCATGTTGACTGCTCCTAATGAAGATAAACGTCCAATCTTCGCAGCTAAGGGCATAACAGAGTTTTATCTTGAACATTGTCCCAAAATCTTCCCACATGAGAGGTACGATGCTTACTTTGACATCTGAAACATTACATGTCGTTAATTAAGATTTCTAATTGTGTTTCCTCTTCGTTGCAACATTTAGCAATCCATTTGGTCATGCTGAAAAAGTGATCAAAGCTCTATCTGGACCAAAGTACGATGGTGTTTATCTACATGAACTTGTTCAAGAAATACTAGGAGAGACACGACTTCATGAAACACTAACTAATGTGGTGATCCCAACGTTTGATATCAAACGTTTGCAGCCTACCATCTTCTCAAGCTATCAGGTTTTTAACTACAACATTTTATTTTTTTATAGCATTGAGATTTGTGTTTGACAAAAAAAAATGAATAAGTGTCATAAACTTTATGTTCAGCTGAAGAGAAACCCAAGTCTAGATGCGATGCTATCTGATATATGCATTGGAACATCGGCTGCACCAACTTATCTTCCTTCCCATGCTTTTAGAACGCAAGACTCTGAAGGGAATCTAGTTGGAGAGTTCAATCTTATCGATGGTGGGGTGGCTGCAAATAATCCGGTATAAATGTCGCATTGAATATTTTAAGAGGACGTGGTTTACGTTTTTAGATTCTAATCCATATATGCATGTTTATTTGTAGACTTTGGTGGCAATAAGTGAAGTGACACAAGAGATAACAGGAGGTAGTATCGATTTCTTTCCAATTAAACCAACCGAATATGGTCGTTTTCTAGTATTGTCATTGGGAACAGGCTCTCCAAAATATGAAGAGAAGTATGATGCTAATACATCGTCCAATTGGGGTGTTTTCGGGTGGCTAGCAAGTAGTGGCTCGACTCCATTGATAGATGTGTTTACTCAATCAAGTAGTGATATGGTCGACTATCATATATCTACTGTCTTCCAAGCTCTTCATTCAGGAGAGAGTTACCTTCGAATTCAGGTATAGTTGATTGTAAATCACCACCATATTTCTTAAGCATGCAACAAATAAACTATATAAGCATTTTGAAATGGTTTAGGATGATACTTTAAGTGGAGACATGGCTTTAATGGATCTTACGACAAGAAAAAACTTGGAAGATCTCGTGCAAGTTGGTAAAGAACTGTTGAAGAAACCTGTCTCGACGGTGAACTTAGGGACAGGAATATACGAACCTTTTCATTGCACTACAAATGAACAAGCTTTAGTAAGGTATGTTTGTAGAATATAAGTAGAATAATTACGGTAATTCTAATGTTTTATTGTTTGTTTAGGTTTGCGAAAATGCTATCAGATGAGAAGATTACAAGAGAACGTAAATTGCCGAGTATTAATAATGGTCAAAAAATGAAAAATGGTTCACTTTCAAAGGGAAAACCAGTGCATCTGAATGCAGTTTCTCAATCTTTCCCGGATTTGAAGCAACTTAAGTCCGGTTGACATCATGGAATGTTACTCCCTCAAAAGGGCAAAAGGAATTCTAAAGGCTTATACTTATGTGGCCGAGTCAGTCATGCTTCTCTTAAATACAAATATTTCCGTTGAATAAAATATGTAGTATGTAGTTTATATATTACGTTCTTTTTACATTACATTCATAAATGAAATTCTGATTTATATTTTCAGTAATGTAAATTAAATTAGAAGCTCAACAAATTTATACCAATGTGCATAAATCTTTATCTTTATAGATCTTATAAAAAATATTATCAAAATGAATATATTTTAAGATATGCCATATGCTTGTAGATATTCATTTGAAAAGACAATAACGATTTAACTTTTAACTAATTAATAACAACCTATCATTTACTTATGGCATTTTACTTTTCCCCCAGTTATATATTTCTAGCCATATTGGTATAGTAGTATATCAATAAAAATAAAAATAATAATAATAATAATAATAAGAAGCCTTTTCATATATTTTATGTGGTTTTGTGATTTAAATATGAAAGGTTGAAGATATATGAAGGATTAAGGAAATAAGTAATTTCTTCAGTAATTTGTTCTATATTAAATATGCATATCTTGATATGAGTGTTTAATATGTTTTTTGAATACATAATTTAAAGTATATATTTTAATCAATTTATGGTAGTAAACTTTTAGATCTTTCATACTATTTTTCATACTATTTTTTATTTGTTAATCATAAATTTTATATTTAATAAGTTAAATAAAGTTGAAAGTTTAAAAGATAGGAGTTTCAAATCTCTCTCTCTATATATATATATATATATATATATATATATATATATATATATATATATATATATATATATATATATATATATATATATATATATATATATATATATATATATATATATATATATAGGATTAGGTTCATGTGAGACGGTCTAATTTTGTAAATTTTTAATGAATTTATGGTAGTAAACTTTTAGATCATTCATACTATTTTTCATACTATTTTTATTTGTTAATGATAATATTTTATATTTAATAAGTTAAACAAAGTTGAAAGTTTAAAAGATAGGAGTTTCAAATCTCTCTCTCTCACTCTCTCTCTCTCTCTCTCTATATATATATATATATATATATATATATATATATATATATATATATATATATATATATATATATATATATATATAGGGTTAGGTTCATGAGAGACGACCTAATTTTGTGAGACTGTGAGTCGCATTTTTTTTTTTTTTAGTTAATTCAAGTTTCGAAATAATATTTAAAAAAGAATTTTTGGATTTTTCAATTTATTTTTCATTTTAAAATTATTTCTTAGAATATGTACAGTGTAATATTGTATTAGAATATTTCACGTATTTTTCAAAAAAATGTGATTTTTTTTAATTTTTTATTATTTTTTTTAATTAATTCAAATTCCGAAAATTATATTAAAAAAAGAATTTTTATATTTTTTCATTTATTTTGCATTTTAAAATTATTTTTTAGAATATGTTAGTGTAATATTCTATTAGAATATTTCACGTATTTTTTTTTAAAAAAATGGATGTTTTTTTAATTTTATTTTTTTTATTTTTTATTTTTAGTTAATTCAAGTTTCGAAAATAATATTAAATTTTTTTTTTTTGGATTTTTCTATTTATTTTGCATTTTAAAATTATTTTGAGATTTAATCTCACGGTTTCACAAAATTAGAATGGTCTCAAATGAATCTGAACCTATATATATATATATATATATATATATATATATATATATATATATATATATATATATATATATATATATATATATATATATATATATATATATCGAATTGTCCAATTAATTAAAATAATATCCAAAAACTATTTTTACAATAATAGAATATTATTCAAAGTGATTTTATAAATTAATTAACAATAAAAGTGAAACACCCCAAAATTTGTGACCAAAATTTCATTTTTAATTATTAAAATAAAATCATAGTTATCAAAACATAAGTCAAACGATTTAGAATGTAACGACCCAAAAATCACGACTAAAAATTTCTTTTAAAAACATTACTAAAAGCATATTTATAAAGAAATCGGTATCATAAGTCATACATAAATTCACAGTGTTAATTCAAACATGAACTTATTATCAGAGTAAAACATTACAGGCTAGCTATCTATGGTGTGTGCACTGCAATCCCTCCGAGCTCCTTATTTGAAAACTGAGTACCTAAAACCAAAAACTGAAAACGTAAGCACGAAGCTTAGTGAGCTCCCCCACACTACCACATACCACACAACATAAAAAGCACATACTGGGCCTTGCCCACTGCATCGGTCCGGACTAACTGGGGCCTTGACCCCTACATCGGACCAAAGTCCGGAAACTGATTGGGACCTTGTCCCCTGCATCGAACCAAAGTCCGGACTAACTGGGGCCTTGCCCCCTGCATCGGACCGAAGTCCGGAAACTGACTGAACATAGCATAGCATAAACATATCAACTAGCATGAACACAAATAATGCGTATTGCATCGGGCCGTAGCCCGGAACACATAACACATAAATCCTGTCTAAGCCACGAAGGCATCAAACATACTAACTACTGCATCAGTCCAAAGTCCGGAAACTACTGCTAGCTAAATGGGTCAGCATTGTGGCCATAGACCCGTTCCTACTGGGAGGAAACTCACCTGATACTGCTGAACTGCTGCTGCTAATCCCTTTGACCGCTACCTCACCTCTATCTCCGAACTGCTGCTCCACTAGCTCCTCGAGCTACCAATATCAATATAATACTTAGTCTAACTGACCTCCAAAGGTCAACTAAGTCAACTCTTGCCAATGCCAAAGTCCTGGTCAAAGTCAACCTTCCAGGTCAACCCTACTCGCCGAGTCACCATACTGACTCGCCGAGTTCATATACTTAGAGTTATTCCTGTTCGCGACTCGACTCGCCGAGTCAGCCACTGACTCGCCGAGTTTACTGATTCCCGAGTCTTGTCCTGTCCAACTCACTGAGTCCTGGCTCTACTCGCTGACTCGAGTCTTAACTCGAAGGGTTTGGGACCACGCGACTTGACTCGTCGAGTCCAAGAATAGACTCGCCGAGCACAAGGCAATCTCCAACCAACTCGCTGAGTTGTTCATCCAACTCGCCGAGTTCATGCCCATCTTCATCCGACTCGACGAGCTGTTCATCCCACTCGTCGAGTTCCTCCTCATCTTCAAGCTACTCGCCGAGTCCACTCGAAGGACTCGCCGAGTCCATTCGGTTCTACATACATGCAGAGGACATTTGAGTCATGCATGGACTCCAAACTGTAGTCCACTCTTCTATGGTCTATTCCTTACGTAAAGTGGCAAACTTTACGTGTGGCTGAGGAGATCTAGGCTCAAAAAACTATAAACTAGGGTTTAAGACAAAGGGGCTCAACAATCAACCCAACAACTGATGCTTTATGAGTCTCTAGGCCAAGATACACTTAGATCTGAAGTAGCAACTTCAGATCTGAGCTTCCAACTCGAAATGAGTCTCAATCAACCATAAAACCCCAAAATCTCATAACCAAATAGATCTAGATGCAAGGAAGGGTAAATGGCAGCTTAATACCTCCAAGAAGAACAGAAACTGAAGTAGATCTAGGATCTACACCTCTCCTTTGAAGCAACCTTCCTGATCTTCAAGTCCCTTCCAAGATTTCCTTCCTCCAAAGCTATTTCTCTCAAATGATGGAGGCTCCCACGAATCTAGGGTTTACAGTTTCTCTAGGATGATATGGAGGCTGAGGGAGGGACATAACTCCCTTTTATATAGGATAAAACTCTCATAATTAGGGTTTTCCTCACATAGACCAGACTCGCCGAGTCGGTCACTTACTCCCCGACCCGGATCCCGCTCGGACTTGCCGAGTCCCTCCTTGGACTCGCCGAATCGACCCCTAAACTTAGGGTTTTCTTTCCTTTCTTGGTCTTCGAAACTTTGGGTGTTACAACTCTCCCCCACTTAAACTAAACTTCATCCTCGAAGTTTGCTATGGCCCACTGCCTGCGAACTGCCTCTAATACCGAACCAACTATTCCAACACCAGCTGCCTACCCTTGCTGGCTTTTCGCTCAGTCCTTCCGACTAACCTTAATCCTTGCAGATAACATCTCGGGTCAACCCTGACCCTGAACATCCTGGAGACACAACTTACTCAACCGACAATCCTTCTGGTACTCACCGAGTACTGAACTGAACCTATAGGGGTTCACCCCTTCCTTTCCTTGCGCAAATCCCTTGCCTTCCCAAGGCAAGGCTCTATAACCAGCTATTTCTCCGTAACTGTGAAGGTCCTATACTTCACCAACTCCATCACCCCCGCCAATTCCAGTACGGGTCAACACCGCCAGCAACCACCGACGCCCCTATCTGATATAACTTGGTGCCGAGCACCCCTTGATTTCGACTAACTGAAAACCACCATAGACTGCTTACCCGCACTACTACTGACCGAAAATTTATGCTATTCCTCATCCGCCTTCCGGATGAACCGAGCCACCCTGGTCCTTACTAACGTCTCTATATCTGGGTTACCGAACCCTACCGGTTACTACACCCCATCGCAATCTCCCAGTTGCTTCCAGCGACTTCTGAAGATACCTCGACTATCTATAATTGTTCTATCCACCCTGCCACTCATACTGAAACTATCCGAAACACTGAATTGGCTAAAACGCTGAACTGACTGAAACACTGAACTGACTGAATCACTGAATTGGCTGAAACGCTGAACTGAATGAAACACTGAACTGACTGAATCACTGAACTGGCTGAAACACTGAACTGACTAAATCACTGAACTGGCTGAATGGCTGCTTCCCATAACTTCTGAACGAAATCTTCCTCTGGAACTAGTTTCCACCAGGCTGGCACTTCAACTCTAACAACCTCCCGATCCAACCGACCGGGTCCATACGTCACATCCTGACATCGTCAATTCCACGACTAACAACATGATGGCTCCCAAACTGACGGTAGCCCTTAACATAAACGAACCCAAACAGTCCACTGCTACTCTGATCTCATAACTGAGGTGATGATCTACTGACAAATCGCCGACTTAACTAAAACTGAACCATTTGGGAAATCCGAAATCTAACCCGTGGATTCCCATATCCTCACTACTGCACCCGAACTGGTGGGTACTATTGCTTCCCCCGCGCCCAACAATGCGCTCATGCTGCCTACCAACATGATAAAGGCCACGGCTACTCCCGCGGACTTACAACTCTCTAATACTATCTGGCTGCTAGTGAATGCTACGGCTACCCCCGCAGACTTACAACACTCTACTACTATCTGACTGCTAGTGAATGCTACGGCTACCCCCGCAGACTTACAACACTCTACTACTATCCTGAGGACATCCTGACTATCCCTAGTCCTGCTAGTGATTCCTCACCCTGGTTTCCCTAAACCAACCCTCATATATCGAATGCTACATCAACCTCGGCATCTTATATCCTTGACACACTTAGTGATCCGTCGAGGAATTCTTCTGCTTGGTTCCCAACCTAACCGTCTACTAATCCGGATACATGAAACTATCGTTGGGAAGTTTCCAAATTCCCAACTCCTGAATCCACACAACACAGCATGTTGTCTTTGCCACTGACTACTAACACGGAGGCATCTTTTGCTAACCATTCTCAGATCCTTATCCCGACTCAAAGGAGTCCTACCGGCGGTCCTCCATCCTGGATTCCCAACCCAACTACTAACCATCTTTATTACATGCACTAACTGTTGGGAGGTTCCTCAAGCTCCCTATCCTGAACTTCTCAATCCATAAATTGCTGCTCTACTATCTTTTCTTCTTAGAGGTCGCACACTTATTCTGGAACTACATGCTCTTACCCTTGTATACACGGAGGGTTCTCCCTCACTTGGATCCAGCTAACTCCTTACTGCTCACTGGTCGAAAGGATTCCCCAACCTTCCTTCCATTAAAAGGGCGGTCTGCTGTCCGCCAACGTTTACCTCTGACAACGCTCCAACTAATCTTCACCAGATCCGAACCATTCTTGCTATCTAGCTGGGCACCCTTCAATCCTTAACCGGATTTGCTTTAGGGACTGCATTCTGAGAACCTGCGTTTGGGGTGCACATCCCCAACCCACTTCCTTAATGCCCACTGGCTACCTCACTAGAAGCTTTATATTGCCACAACTAAGGATTTAACTGATCAATCCCGAATGACACCTTTCGAAAATAGTGAGGCATTACTGGTTCTTACACATACATGCTACAGTCACTGCATCTGAAGTAACCTAATCTAGAGGGGACGACCTCCAATTCACCATTCAATTCCAAGGTATGCAGATGGCATAAAACTCCGCCACAAGCAAGTAATATATACTCAACACATATGCTTATTGATATCAATGCAACCACATAACAATAGTATCATGAATAATAATTTACAGGGAGGTAAAAGATACATACCTCCATCATTCAACACTGCCCGAATCCTTGCTAAAATCAACCAGAAAAACTCGGCTCTGAGCCGTGGGCACCCTTGCCCGGCCTCGACCACCACTGGCGATAATTGAAGTCCCAAGGGCAGGAGTTGGCACCTGCCCTACTGTATACAAACACGGATAGTAGGCCTTCTTATGGCCCCTCTGACTGCAATGGAAACATATCAGACCAAGTCCATCGGTGATGGTAGCAATACAATCCCTGCTAAAATGGCCAATTTGGCCGCACTTGAAACATCCGGCATTGCCACCACTTATACGCCAGTACACACCCAGGTGCGTCCTACTGCACTTTCCGCATCGACTGCGACCCTGATAGTCCCTCGTCCTTAAATCCGACCCCTTGGGCCTCTTACCCGCATAATCTCTGCAGAAATGAAATCCCTCATCTGATCATCAAGTTGCCCGACTCTAGGACCTGGGCCAGATCCCTCCCTGGCACCTGAACTGCTAACTCGTATCTCACGCAACGTCACCATACTGAAAACACAACACCATAACTGCCAGAGTGCTCACTGCTACTGAGGGACCTTACACACCCTCCACCATTCCCTGGTTTCGTCTTGGCCCCTCTTGAATTGAGTACGGATCCTCTGCTTTTAGTAGTATGGGCCCCTACTACCTTCCACATCTATCCGTACTTTCCTCAAGAGTTACCTCAACTCCACCAAATCACTTTTATTATTACTGATCTCTGCTACTCTCCTCCTAGGCTTGCCCTAGGGAACTTCTGACTCCACATAAACCAGTCCTCAGCTACTGAAGGCCTCATTGTAATGCCAATTAGCCACCACCTGAATACCATCCCATGCAATGAGGCTCGGATAATCCTTCGAGTAAAAGTCTCGTCCCTACAACGGTTAGACTCAGACGAGAGCTGCACAGCAGGGCCAAATCCAACACTCTAAGATTATTCAAACTGGATCACGTGTGACGTGACGTATTCACCTAATGGCTAACTCCCATCACTCAGAGTCCCACAAAGCACAAAGCAAGCAGCATTCGGATAAAGGAAACACGCTCATGCTATACCATTCTCATAACAAGAAACTGTACTAGCATACAATGCTAAGCTCATACTATCAGGCATAACCTACACAGGCTATCCTACTACTATCTACTCAATACTAGCATGAAATTCTTATCAAGTTGAACACATAAGGTAGGCACATAAGGCATCTTCCTAGATCCTTAGTCCTATTCTACCATGTTGTTGTTACTGAAACTGAAACTAATATTCATAACATAAACTTGTATGGGTAATTTGGGAGTACTTACTTGAGCTCGGCTGATTGCATGCACCACACCCTTTTTCTCTTTTCAAGTTATTTACTTTCTAAATATTCTTTACGCTTTTTCTAAAACTCTTTTCTTTTCTCAAACTCCTTTTTACCATAAATTTCTTTCAAAAATGTTTTTCTTTTGAAAACCTTTTATCGTTTCCTTAGTTTGAGTCTAGACACACTCTCAAGTATGTCCGAATCCCTCAAACCAAGGCTCTGATACCAACTTGTAACGACCCAAAAATCACGACTAAAAATTTCTTTAAAAAACATTACTAAAACCATATTTATAAAGAAATCCGTATCATAAGTCATACATAAATTCACAGTGTTAATTCAAACATATACTTATTATCAGAGTAAAACATCCCAGGCTAGCTATCTATGGTGTGTGCACTGCAATCCCTCCGAGCTCCTCATTTGAAAACTGAGTACCTGAAACCAAAAACTGAAAACGTAAGTACGAAGCTTAGTGAGCTCCCCCACACTATCACATACCACACAACATAAAAAGCACATACTGGGCCTTGCCCACTGCATCGGACCGAAGTCCGGACTAACTGGGGCCTTGCCCCCTGCATCGGACCAAAGTCCGGAAACTGATTGGGACCTTGTCCCCTGCATCGGACCGAAGTCCGGACTAACTGCATCGGACCGAAGTCCGGAACTAACTGCATCGGACCGAAGTCCGGACTAACTGGGGCCTGGCCCCCTGCATCAGACCGAAGTCCGGAAATTGACTAGGACCTTGTCCCCTGCATCGGACCAAAGTCCGGACTAACTGGGGCCTTGCCCCCTGCATCGGACCGAAGTCTGGAAACTGATTGAACATAGCATAGCATAAACGTATCAACTAGCATGAACACAAATAATGCATACTGCATCGGGCCATAGCCCGGAACACATAACACATAAATCCTGTCTGAGCCACGAAGGTATCAAACATACTAACTACTGCATCAGACCAAAGTCCGGAAACTACTACTAGCTAAACGGGTCGGCATTGTGGCCATAGACCTGTTCCTACTGGGAGGAAACTCACCTGATACTGCTGAACTGCTGCTGCTAATCCCTTTGACCGCTACCTGACCTCTGTCTCTGAACTGCTACTCCTCTAGCTCCTCGAGCTACCAATATCAATATAACACTTAGTCTAACTGACCTCCAAAGGTCAACTAAGTCAAATCTTGCCAATGCCAAAGTCCTGGTCAAAGTCAACCTTCCAGGTCAACCCTACTCGCCGAGTTACCATACTGACTCGCCGAGTTCATATACTTAGAGTTATTCCTATTCGCGACTCGATTCGCCGAGTCAGCCACTGACTCGCCGAGTCTACTGATTCCTGAGTCTTGTCCTGTCCAACTCACTGAGTCCTGGCTCGACTCGCTGACTCGAGTCTTAACTCGAAGGGTTTGGGACCACGCGGCCTGACTCGTCGAGTCCAAGAACAGACTTGCCGAGCACAAGGCAATCTCCAACCAACTCGCTGAGTGGTTCATCCAACTTGCCGAGTTCATGCCCATCTTCATCTGAATCGACGAGGTGTTCATCCCACTCGTCGCGTTCCTCCTCATCTTCAAGCTACTCGCCGAGTCCACTCGAAGGACTCGTCGAGTCCATTCGGTTCTACATACATGCAGAGGACATTTGAGTCATGCATGGACTCCAAACTGTAGTCCACTCTTCTATGGTCTATTCCTTACGTAAAGTGGCAAACTTTACGTGTGGCTGAGGAGATCTAGGCTCAAAAAACTATAAACTAGGGTTTAAGACAAAGGGGCTCAACAATCAACCCAACAACTGATGCTTTATGAGTCTCTAGGCCAAGATACACTTAGATCTGAAGTAGCAACTTCAGATCTGAGCTTCCAACTCGAAATGAGTCTCAATCAACCATAAAACCCCAAAATCTCATAACCAAATAGATCTAGATGCAAGGAAGGGTAAATGGCAGCTTAATACCTCCAAGAAGAACAGAAACTGAAGTAGATCTCGGATCTACACCTCTCCTTTGAAGCAACCTTCCTGATCTTCAAGTCCCTTCCAAGATTTCCTTCCTCCGAAGCTATTTCTCTCAAATGATGGAGGCTCCCACGAATCTAGGGTTTACAGTTTCTCTAGGATGATATGGAGGCTGAGGGAGGGACATAACTCCCTTTTATATAGGATAAAACTCCCATAATTAGGGTTTTCCTTGCACAGACCAGACTCGTCGAGTCTCCTTGGTCGACTCGCCGAGTCGGTCACTTACTCCCCGACCCAGATCCCGCTCGGACTCGCCGTGTCCCTCCTTGGACTCGCCCAGTTGACCCCTAAACTTAGGGTTTTCTTTCCTTTCTTGGTCTTCAAAACTTTGGATGTTACATAGAACATCACAATCAGAAGTATTTATATCAAAACATATGTCAAATATATCTAAATAAACATTCTGGGCTATACATCATGGTGTGTGTAATGCAGTCATCCCGAGCTCTTCCCTTTGCTACTGGAAGTACCTGAAACCAAAACTAAAAACTATAAGCACAAAGCTTAGTGAGTCTCCCCAAACTACCACATACCATACACATAACATGCAAATAGGAGATACGGGCCCCACATACACTCAAGGAAATACGAGCCTCACCGACAATCGGGTAACAGGCCTCACCCACACTCAACTATATAAGAGATACGGGCCCCACCCACACTCAACTAACAGTGAGATTCAGGCCTCACCCACACTTAGCTAACTAAGAAACACGTACAAGTATCATATTGAAAACAAATACAACTACATCTACCAATCCAAGCCATATCCATACTTAATAATGCTAAAATAAGGGCCCTACCCACAGTTAGCTACTAATCAGCACACATAGCATACACGGATTGGCATTGGTGCCTTCGACCCGTTCAATCTAGGAGGAAACTCACCTCAACTATCGGATGATAGCTGAACCGTCTCTGCTTGGAAATCAGCTCTACTCACTCCCTAAACAAAAACAAACCCTAAATACCAATTAATACTCAAAACCCTTCAGGGTCAACTATTCTCAAAATCAAAGTCAACACTTCGAGTTGACTCGACTCATCGAGTTTGCCCGTCAACTCGCTGAGTTCCCATTAATCATAAAATCATGAAATTACGATCCAATTTGTCGAGTTTTCCTCCAACTCACCCAGTTAACAGAATCGGATCACTTCGACCCAATTCGTCGAGTTCCTCTATGGACTCGTCGAGTTCTTCTATATGTTAGCCCTTCTTAATACATTAATCCCTTATTCTTCAGATCTACACCCCATACACTAGATCTAAACTGAAAGTGACTCTAGAAGGGTAAAGTTACAAACTTTACCCATTAATACCTTTCCTAAAAGGATTAAGCTCAAACCCTAACCAAATAGGTCAAAGTCTTAAATCCAAACACCACCAAAACTACAAGATAGACCATAAGGTCTTGGATCTGGACTCTAGGACAAAAAGATCATGTAAAGTCTCGGCTTTCTCCACATGCACGGCCATTAGAAGCTCTAAAAGGCCAAAATGATAATCTAAAGGTTGCATGAGACTTCCATGGCCATAAAGATGGCACCTTTATGCCATGGAAACCCCTTAAGGCCCTAGATCTGAAGTGTTCTGCACTTGGGATGTCCAAATCCCAAAAATCATATCATTTTGACCAAAACAAGCTAGGAACTTCAAAAATGAAGATCTAAATAACCAAAAGGTAATGTTCAAGCTTTATAACAGCAAATTGTCGTGGATGAGCCAAGGATTCTAGATCTATAAACTCCTTCTTGTGTCCTCATGCTTCTCCCTCTTCCAATGGATTCAAAACACACACTAAAACACTTGAAATGGCTCATAACACTCACAATAGCATTAGGGTTTCCAGATTTAAGGTTTGGGACAACACCTTGGGGTTAAGGTGTTTAAATAGGCTGAAAACCACGTAAATTAAGGTTTCATCTCTGCCAGCCTACTCATCGAGTTGAGGCCTCCCAACTCATTGAGTAGGTTATTTAAATATGCGGTCCTTATGATCTTTACTCGATGAGTTTGGGGCTCCCAACTGGTCGAGTTGCTATATAAATTAGAAAAAAATATAAGTTAAATACATACCAAGAACCAGGTGTTACAATTCACCCCCAATTGTCTCAAAATTCGTGCTTGAAGTCCGCTGTCTAAAATAATTCTAGATAATGCTCTCTTGTCTCCTCCTCTAGCTCCCTAGTCCACTCTGACCCCTTGTGGTGCATCCACTGCACCTTCACTAACTATACAACCTTGTTCCTCAAGGTTTTCATCTTTCGATCCAGAATCACCATTGGCCTCTCAATGTAGTTTAGGAGGTCATCCACCTGAATATGCTCCAAAGGCAGAACTGCGGAATCATCCACTAAGCACTTCCATAGCTGGGAGACATGAAAAGTATTGTGGATCTGACTAAGATTGGCTGGCAGATCTAGTCCATATGGAACCCAGCACATCCGAGCCAAAACCCTGAACGGACAGATGTACCTGGGACCTAGCTTTCCCTGTTTCCTGAATCGGATGAAAAACTTTCAAGATGACACCTTCAGGAGAATAATATCTCCTACCTGAAACTCTAGGTCCAATCAGTACCTATCAGTATAGCTCTTTTGGTGACTCTTAGCTGTCTAAAGTCTGCTCCGGACCTACTGGATCTTCTCAGTAGTCTGGAGTACCACTTCAGTACTCCCCATGACTCTCTGACCGACCTCGCCCCAACAGACTGGGGTCCTACATTTCCTCTCATTGAGCATCTCAAAGGGAGGTCATTTGATGCTGTGTGATGACTGTTGTTATACGAAAATTCCGTTAACGAAATATACGTATCTCAACTCCCACCGAAATCCAATACACATGAGCGTAGCATATCCTCCAGAGTCTGAATGGTCCTCCCACGGAAATCCAATACACATGCGCATAACATACCCATTTCATCGTGAAATCACTTCCAAAATCTAGAAGTGAAGCGAACATCTTAGTCTGAGACAACCAAAATTTGCACTCCATGACGTGCCACCACCTCATGTAGGTAGATCTTGGATAACTTCTTAGCCGACCCATGATGACCCAAATTGAATCCATTCCATGTGCAGTCTTGGGAAGCTTTATGATCAAATCCATGGTGATGTCTTCCCATTTCCACACGACAATCTCCAAATGCTGCATCTTGTCATGAGGTCACTGGTGCTCGGCCTTCATTTTCCTGCAAGTCAAGCACCACTCCACGTACCATGCTATATAACACTTCATGCAGGGCCAAAAATATTCAGGGAAAAGATCCAGATACATCTTCTTCTCCCCGGGATGAATGGAGAATTTCGACCTGTGAGCCTCCTCCATCAGAACCTGGCATACACCACCCGAGTAAGTCACCCATACCCTCTGATGCAGGGTCAATAACCCTCGACTGTCATAATCAAATGAAGCCACCTGACTTATGATCCGCTCACACTTTCGGCGCTCCTCATTCATACCCTCGACCTGAGCCTCCCGAATCTGCTTCGGCATCGGAGTAATCATTGTCATCCTCAGGCATATATCATGAATCAGAGCCGCGACGTCCTTGCTGCTAAGAGAATTGGCCACCGTATTGGCCTTCCCTACGTGATAATCGATCTCACAGTCATAATCCTTCACCACGTCCAACCAACGACGTTGCCTCACATTCAGATTCGGTTGATCCATCAGGTACTTCCAACTCTTGTGGTCCATGTAAATGGTACAACGAACCCCATAGAGGTAGTGTCGCCAAATCTTGAGGGTGAAAACTACATCCCCCCGTTCTAAATCGTGCGTTAGGTAATTCGCATCATGAAGCTTCAACTGCCTCGAAGCGTATTCTATCACGCGACCCCACTGAATCATCACTACAACCATACCCATGATCGAAGTGTCACAATAAACTACGAAATCGTCGACACCCTCCGACAAGGTTAGAATCGGTGCCTAGCATAATCACTGTCTTAGAGTCTTGAAGGCTGTCTGCTGCTCAAGACTCCAGCAGAATGTCACCCACATCTTGGTCTGTCGGGTCAATGTCACAACAATCTTGGAGAAATCCTGGATAAATCTCTGACAATAACCCGCCATATGAAGAAATCTCCAAATCTTGGATGGAGACTTCGGAACCTCCCAGTGTATTACGACCTCTACCTTGGTAGGATCGACTAGAATACCCTTCTAGTCTACAAGGTGCCCCAGAAACTGCATCTTGCGCAACCAAAACATACACTTGGAGAACTTTGCAAAAAGTCTCTCCAACCTCAGTGTCTCCACCACCTCCTTTAGGCGCTCCTTGTGCTGCTACTGAGTCTTGGAGTAAAAAAAGATATCATTGATGAAGACTATCACATACTGATCCAACATCGGTCTGCACACGTGGTTCATGAGATCCATGAATACGGCAGGAGCATTGGTGAGCCCAATCGGCATAACCACGAACTCATAGTGACCATAGCAAGTCCAAAAGGCTATCTTGTACACATTGTCATCCCTGACTCACATCTGCTGATAACCTGATCGCAAATCAATCTTGGAGAACCAAGATGCACTGTGAAGCTGGTCAAATACGTCATCAATCCTCAGGAGAGGATAACGGTTCTTCACCGTTACGTTATTCAACTGCTGGTAATCTATACACGTCCGATGTGACCCATCCTTCTTCTTCACAAACACAATTGGGGCTCCCTACGGTGAACTACTCGACCTAATAAATCCCTTGTCTAACAGCTCCTGTAGTTGTGTAGATAACTCCCGCATCTCGGGAGGAGCCGAATGATATGGTGCCTTGGTTATCAGAGCCACACCAGGAACTAGGACAATCCTTAACTCTACTTGTCTCTCCAGATATACCCAAAGAAAATCCTTTGGGAACATGTATGGGTACTCTCGTCATATCGGTACATCATGCACGGTCTCCTTACCCTTATGTTGGGTATCCATAACATAAGCAACGTACCCTGAGCAGCCTCGTTGAAGGTAGTCTCTCCCTCGCTGCTGAACACAAAGTCGGTCCACACTGCAGTCTCTCACCCTGAATCACCAACCCTCCCCCACTTAGGGTCCAAACTCGTACTTGTTGTTGCTCACAGTCGATCACTCCCCTATTAGGACTCACCCTGTCCATACCTATTATAACCTTATTACCTCGTAGGGGAATAGGGTCTAAATCTGTGGAATACTGCTCATCGAACAACTTCAATGTACAACCCCGGTGAACCCTCGCGATCCAAATAGTACTCTCATCCGTAGTCTCTACATCAAGGGGATACTCTAGGTCCCCGGGAGCTTCAACAAATCGCTTACTAAGCACAAGCGCTAAAAAAGATCGGGTAGCCCCCGAATCAAATAATACCATAGCAGATATATCATTCACAAGGGACAATCCTATAACAAAACACATAATCATAAGAGACAAATCAATATAAATAAATAAATAAGGAGAAGATACATACCCGTCACAAAATTGGGAGCTACACGTGCCTCCTCTGCAGTCATCTGGAAGGCTCTGGTCTTTGCCAAAGGCACCTCTATTCGGCCCTAACGGCCATCAGTAATCCTCAATGTTGCAGGAGTGGGTGCCGCCACCTATCCTGCTGCTACAAAACACGAGCACTAGGACCTCTTGTGGCCCCTCTGATTGCACTGGAAGCAAATCAGATCAGATATTATGGTGGTGGTGGTGGTAGCATTACAATCTCTGCTGATATGACTAGTTCGACCACACTTGAAGCAGCCCGAACTACTCGCCCTGCACGCCCCCTCATGCATCCTACCACACTTGCCACAGTGGCCTCGGCCCTGCTGGTCCTTCTCTCGGGAATCAACCTTGGGCTTCTTGCCTGAACCCTCCACACCAGATACTGTATCTAGCTTCCTGAACTTGGCGGTGATCTGAGTCACCATCTCATTCATTTGCTGGAGGTCCCGGAACTCCCGCGCAAGCTGCTTCAACTCACTCACATGTGCGAACTAGGCCATGAACCTGGTCGTGAATTCTCCCCAGGTCATAATATCAAGGACAACATCACAAATAGCATGTTCAATCTCCTCCCACCAATCTCATGCCCTGTCCTTCAGGAGGCAAGAAGCAAGTAAGACCTTGTCTTCCTCGGGACAACCACTGGTGCAAAAGGAATTGGCGACACCCGGCAACCACCTATTGCTAGCAATAGGTTCCCTAGCCCCATGGTAGTCTGGAGCCCCACAAGCTCGGAACGAACATCATCGTGCGCCCCCCATCATGGTTGCCATCTCAATATGGAATGCGTCAAACCTTTCATCAAGAATATCCAAAATGCCCTCCTTGATCGTACCAAAGATCACAAGAGTCTGGTCAATGATATTGCATTTGATCGCAGATTAAATGAACTCCATCATCTGATCATCGAGCTACCCGGCTCCAGAGCACAAGCTGGATCCCTCGCCTGCGCCAGAACTGCCAACTGGTTTAGTGCGTAGCGTCACCATACTAAAAATACACCATAATAATCATCAAAATACTCATCATAACTCTAGGGATCACACACACAAGTTCCCTGGGTTCATCTTGTCCCTCGTTGACTTGTGTATGGATCCTCTACTTTCAGTAGCACGGGCCCATACTACCTTCCACATTTATTTGTGCTTTCCTCAAGAATTTCCTTGACTCCACCAAGTCCCTTTTCTACTACTGCTTTCAGCACTAATCTCATCCTAGGCTTACCCTAGGATAATCTCTGACCCACTCTTCGCCATCAGCTGCATAAGAAGTTCCTACTATCTTTCGCTAACTAGCTCGCAAATACCATTACATATTACTAAGACTAGATAATTCTTCGAATGAGAGGTCTCTCCCTACAATGGGCTAAACCTAACATTCTGAAATTTTTAGTCCTCATAATATGTAACTTAGCATATTCATTTACTAGTTAGTTAAAGATAGCTAGAACTCCCTAAAGCAAAAAGAAACTAGCATTCGAGCATTGAGTAAACAAAATCATACATATCCTAATCACACCATAATATCACTAACTAACCAGTACTAACATGTTGTTCAATAAGCTCATACAGCATGCATACAAGGCATCCTTCATAGATCCTTAGCCTAATCAACCATGCAGTTCACATATTCACAATTCATATCATAACATAAACATGTATGGGTAATTTAGGAGAACTTAGTTGAGCTCGGCTGATTGCATGCACCACACCCTTTTCTCTTTTCAAAATCCTTTTTATAAAAATGGATTTCTATTGAAAAAAATTATACCAAGTCCTCAGTTTGAGTTCAGATACACCCGAGAGTGTACTCGAATCCCTCAAACGAAGGCTCTGATACCAACTTCAAAACATCACAAACTTCATGACCAATAATTTCATTTTTAATTATTAAATAAAACCATAATTATCTAAACATCCGTCAAAACATAAGTCAAAGTATTCAGAAGATCACAATCAGAGTATCTACATCAAAACATATGTCAAATATATCATAGTAAACATCCCAGCCTAAACATCATGGTGTGTGCAATGTAGTTATCTCGTGCTCTTCCCTTTTCTACCTGAAGTACTTGA
Source organism: Lactuca saligna (assembly GCF_052625555.1). Lineage (NCBI taxonomy): Eukaryota > Viridiplantae > Streptophyta > Magnoliopsida > Asterales > Asteraceae > Lactuca > Lactuca saligna. The sequence goes on from NC_136420.1 coordinate 210,145,880, forward strand.
AACCAAAATTGAAATTTTTTAACACGAAGCTTAGTGTGTGTCCCCAAACTACCACATACCATACACATAACATGTAACTAGGAGATACGGTCCCTTCCCACACTCAAGGAGATACAGGCCTCGCCCATACTTGGATAATGGGCACCACCCACACTTAGTGAGATACGGGCCCAGCCTACACTCAGCTGAGACATGGGCCCCACCTACACTCAGCTAATAGTGAGATTCGGGATCCGCCCACACTTAGCTAACTTAGAAACACATAAAAGTATCACACACACAACATGTATAACCAAATCTACCAATCCATTCCATATCCATACTCAATAATGCTAAGATATAGGCCCTTCCTACACTTAGCTACTAATCAGGACACATAGCATACACGGGCCGACATTGGTGCCATTGACCCGTTCAATCCGGGAGGAAACTCACATCAACTGTATGATGATAGCTGAAACATGTCTGCCCAGAAAACAACTCTACTCACTCCCTAAACCAGAACAACCCCTTAGATATAATTTCATACTCATAACCCTTTAGGTTCAACTACCTTCAAAGTCAAGGTCAAGGTCAAGGTCAAGTCAAAGTCAACACTTCGAGTTGACTCAACTCGTCGAGGTTTCCCTTCAATTCACCAAGTCCCATGAATCATAAAAACATGAAATTGCGATCCAGCTCGTCAAGTTTTCCTCAAAATCACTGAGTTCTTCCTTTTAATAGAATTGAATACTTCGACCCAACTTGTCGAATTCGTCTATGGACTCGTCGAATTCTTCATTCTGTTAGCCCTTCTTAATGCATTAACCTTTATTCTTCAGATCTACACCCCATACACTAGATCTAAATTGGAAATGCCTTTAGAAGGGTAAAGTTTCCAACTTTATCCATTAATACATTTCCTAAAGGGATTAAGCTCAAACCCTAACCCAAAAGGCCAAAGTCTTAATCCAGACACCACCAAAACTACAAGATGGGCCATGAGGTCTTGGATCTATACTATAGGGACAAAAAGATCACGTAAAGTCCCAGCTTTCTCCACATGCATGGCCATTAAAAGCTCCAAAAGGCTAAAACGATAATCTTAAGGTTGCATGGGACTTCCATGGCCATAAGTTGGCACCTTTAGGAGATGAAATTCCGTCACACCCCAAAACCACGAACGGCGGAAACGTTCAGGGGTGGAGGACGTCATGTACAATATCATAACAGTGTAAAATAGTAAACAAGCAACAACATCATCCATTGCATTATAAATAAATTTTTAATACATATGTGTTCTTTCATTGTAATAAGACACCAAAATATAATCAAAATAAAAGACGAGACTTGTCTGCGCCGTCTTCTCAAAACCTGGCCACCGTACCTGTATACTGATGACCTGAGAATACAAGTTATTTTGAAAGAGAGTATCAGCTTAAAGCTGGTGAATTCATAAGTATTTAAGTGTCATTGAATTGCTTTGAAAAGCTGTTTTAAAAGTCATATAAATCTTTAAATGAAAATGTTGATGTAAGTATGAAAAGCCCTTATTTTCTTTCAGTGTGAGATGTAGTCTTCTACTAAGACCCGAATGTTTTGTTATGAAAATGTAGTCTTCTACCAAGACTTGAACGTTTTGTAAGTAAAATGATAGTTTTTTCTTCTATTGACTAGTACTAAAGTACTTAGTCTAACTCATCGTTTATGTGAAAGTATAACCAAATAAAGTAAACAGGAAAGTGTACTAATGTAAGTGTTGTCAGTAGGTACCAGGACTAACACAACATCGCGTTAAGCGAAAAATGAAACCTAATGAACATCCGAAGATTGTACAAAAAGTAATAATGTAAGTGTCATCGCTGGGTACTAGGAGTAACACGACATCACAATAAGCGAAAAGTATAACCTTATGAACAATCGAAGATTGTCCACTTGTCCTCTGTAGCAGCAGCAGGTGGGTGGAGGGGTTAGCCCCGATTATCGATCTTCCTAATATAAATAGTAACCTTAGACCTCCGTAGATGGTCATCGACCACTGGTGCTAATCAGTGGGGTTCAGAATGGTAAGTCCCGCCGAGATATCCCATTGAACCGGGATAGGAAAGATAATTTACACAGAATGTACTAATAAATCATCCACGTAGTTCTAAGTACAAGTATCCAGGTAAGTGAATACAGGATAATGCATCTATGTAACAGTGTTCATGTATGGTATTCATGTATGTGTGTTCATGTATCAGGTAAGTATGTGTAAATGTACTCATGTATCAGGTAATGTACTGGTATAGACTCATGAATGAACTGACTCTTATGTGATTCCTTGTAATAGGAATAATGTTTGATAACTTCAAATTATCCTTATGATAATTTACTGAAATGTAATTGGTTGATCAAGTAGGTTTATACACTCTTACTACTCAAGGGTGTGGGAATCTAAATGAAAGATGTAAACTATAACATCAGTACATATATACAATATAAGTGTACATGCATAGTTTAGTTCAAGAATGTAAAATGGTTTTGTAAGACATCTAAGGGTTTTTGAACAAACAATAAAGTGACTTGATGTCATTTTGATAAACATTTCAAAATTAATACATTTGATAACAAAGTATTTTTAAAGATAGAAAACCATTTCATGCATCACATTTTGTAGTACGTGAAATCTATTGAATGAAAACACAGTTATAAAATACATATAGATGATTTAATAACATGCTGTTTTCTACTTGTATCCCCCCCATTAAAGCATTTAAAATCATTTAAAACATTGATTAGGGGTATGAACTCACCTCTAGATGGTAGTTTAGATGAACTGGACAGTGTAGGATTGTTAGGTGTCAAGTGAGGGCTTGTACACACACTACGATCCTAATGAACATATAATCACACATATATGCACTCAATTAGTCTTAAATTACTAATTGCTAATGTTAAGACATCCTAGAACATAATAAACACTTTATATAAGTGTTTTATGCCCTAAGGATTGCATCTAAGCCATTGTGGGATAAGGCACTTGTGTTTAGGGTTCCAAGGGACCCCATATATGTGTTTATTCTTCCCATACCAACACACATGGAGTTTACAGTTGTAAACTCTTGAGTTTACGGCTGTAAACTCCCAACCATGGGGGTATTGTGTGTTTTGAAGTTCCAAATGATTCCTAGAATTATTCCAACTTGGTGGTTAAATTCTTGGAAGGGTTTAAGACCTAGAAACACTCCTTTGAGGATTTTACGGCCCTAAGGCCATTTCCTTTAGCGTTTATGGCCGTAAACTCTTAAGGATGGGTGTTTTGGATGATTTCAAGTCTCATGCATAAGTGGTATAGGTTCTACGCTTTTATTCCAAGCATATGAAGACCCTTGACACACTTTGGTGCCCTTTTAATGAGTTTACGGTCCATGAACCATGTCATGGCCATAAACTCACTTTGTAAGGTGATTTTGTTGTGTTTAAGGCCCTTGATTTAATGGGAACAAGCCTAGGTAAAAGTCTAAGGCCTTAGGTGCCTTAAAAGCACCATTTTGTGCATGAACATCGGATTTTACGGCCTAAGATACTCTTGGCCGTGAACTCCCAAACTTGGGTGATCCTTGCTTGATTTAATGTCCCCAATACACTCCTATATAAGTCCAAGGCAATAGTATAGCACGGGGGACAGTCTAGGCTTCGTTTTGGGAGTTTACCGCCCAAGAAGACCTTGGGGAGTAAACTCCTACATCTAGTGATTTAGCCTTCTCAATCATGTTATGAAAACATATAAAGCTTTCTAACATTACTAGACAGAGTTACTAACGTTTTGGTATAAAAACCCAAAGATCCGTGAGAGAGAAAATGACTTTTCTCTAGTCAGAAATGCGAATAATGAATGAATTTGGTTCAGAATTCTATTTATAGTCCTGAGATATTTTTGGCAGAAAATATTGTTATTCCTAAAATCATCTCTAATATAATAGAGTGTTCGAATAACAATGTTGCATAAAACCCTAGTGCACCCACTCTCCTGATATTTCCTGATGTGTAAACCCTGAATTACTCAAACTTACACGAAAAAGTCTGAAAATTAACTGTGACTGCTATAACTTCTATTGAAGTGATATAGTTTGTATAGAATGGAAATTTCGGGTTGTCACATCATCCCCCCGTTAGAAGGAATTTCGTCCCGAAATTAGAATTTAAGCAATTAATAAGTTACAAATCGCTAAGCGAAAAGGTGAGGGTATTTCAGTTTCATCTGATCCTCTCGTTCCCAAGTGAATTCAGGTCCACGCTTTGCGTTCTAGCGCACCTTCACTATCAGGATACGACTATGCTTTATTTACTTGACCTCTCGGTTCATGATCTCTACTGGTTCCTCCACGAAGTTGAGGCTGTCGTTGATCTCGATCTTGTCGAGTGGAATAACAAGAGTCTCGTCGGATAGACACTTTTTCAAGTTTGAGACGTGGAAGGTAGGATGTATGTTACTGAGTTCGTGCAGTAGGTTGAGTTTGTTAGCTACCAGGCCGATTCTCGCAAGAATCTCGAAATGCTCTATGTATCTTGGATTGAGCTTCCCATGCTTTCCAAAGCGTATTAAGCCCTTCCAGGGTGAAACCTTCAGTAGGACTCGATCGCCCACCTGGAATTCCAATGGTTCGGTCTCTAGAGGCTTTCAATCGTTCACGAATTTGAATGATCTTCTCTGTCATTTCCCAAATGATCTCCGGACCCGTGAGAGTGCTTTCAGTTACTCGTCCCTTAGCTAACTGGGTATCACCCACTTCAGCCCAGCACAGAGGGGATCTGCACTTTCGGCCATAGAGGGCCTCGAATGGAGCTGCCTTTATGCTCGTGTGATAACTGTTGTTATATGAAAATTCGACAAGGGGTAAATGGGTATCCCAAGATTTTCCAAAGTTAATCACACAGGCACGCAACATATCTTCTAAGGTTTGGATAGTTCTCTCACTTTTCCTGTCGGTCTGTGGATGGTAGGCTGTACTCATGTCCAGCCTAGCTCCTAGGGAACTTTGTAATGGCTGCCAGAACCTCGAAGTGTATCTACTATCTCTGTCCGAGATGATAGATAAAGGAACATCGTGCAGCCTTACGATCTCCCTAATGTAAGTTCTGGTAAGTTTCTCCATCTTGTCTGTTTCTTTGATCGGTAGGAAGTGTGCAGACTTGGTCAGTCTATCGATGATGACCCATATGGAATCAAGTCCACCCGTCGTCTTGGGTAGCTTGCTTATGAAGTCCATAGTGATCCGCTCCCACTTCCATTCTGGTATCTCCGGTTGCTACAGGAGACCGGAGGGTTTCTGGTATTCGACCTTGACCTTTGCGTAAGTAAGGCATTTACTCACGAAGGTAGCAATATCTGATTTCATGTTAGGCCACCAGTATAACTTTTTAAGATCTAGATACATCTTATCTGAACCCAGGTGGACGGAATAACGAGTGTTGTGAGCTTCCATCATGAACAAGTCTCTGAAGCCACCGTGTTTCGGTGTCCAGATCCGATCCATGAGGTATAAGGCTCCGCCATCCTTGACTTCTAAGTTCTTATCCATTCCTCTAAGGGATTCACTAGCCATGTTTTTAGGTTTCAAAGCATCAAGCTTAGCCTCCTTTATTTGCATGGACAAATGCGAATGAATAGTTAGAGTCAAAGATTTGACCCTACGACCAGAATATTCTTTCCGACTTAGGGCGTCGGCTACTACATTGGCTTTACCCGGATGATGACAAATTTCTCATTCGTAATCGCTATGTAGCTCGACCCACCGTCGTTGTCTCATGTTGAGCTCTTTTTGGTCGAAAATGTGTTGTAGACTCAGATGGTCCGTAAAGATCGCGCTTTTTGTACCGTATAGGTAATGATGCCAGATCTTCAGAGCAAACACAACTGCTCCTAGTTCAAGATCATGGGTGGTGTAGTTAACCTCATGTGTCTTCAGCTGTCTCGAGGCATAGGCTATGAGCTTACCTCACTGCATCAGAACACATCCGAGACCTTGATTGGATGCATCATAATAGACAATGAAGTCTTCTATCCCTTCGGGGAGGGATAGTATCTGTGCGGTGCACAAGGCTTGTTTGAGCATTTGGAATGCTCTTTCCTGTTTCTCTTCCCAGTCAAAGGCCACTCCTTTTTGGGTCAGGGTTGTCAGAGGTTTCGCTATGCTGGATAAGTTCTGAATGAACCTGCGATAGTAGCCAGCCAGACCTAGAAATTGATGAATTTCTGTAGGTGTCTTCGGTGCTGACCAGTTCTCGATGGCCTTAATTTTGGAAGGGTCCACGTGTATTCCCTCTTCGCTAACAACATGGCCCAAAAATTCGAATCGTCGAATCCAAAATTCGCACTTGAAGAACTTCGCATAGAGCTTCTCCGCTTCCAATGTTTCTAAGATTTTACGGAGATGTTGACTATGTTCCTCATTACTTCGAGAGTAGATGAGTATGTCATCAATGAAGACGATGACGAACTGATCCAAGTAAGGACGACACACCCTATTCATCAGATACATGAATACGGCGGGCGCGTTTGTTAATCCGAACGGCATCACTACAAACTCGTAGTGTCCATAACGAGTTTGAAAGGCTATCTTGGGAACATCCTCCTCTAACACTCGTAGTTGGTGATATCCGGATTGTAGATCTATCTTAGAGAAGTAGTTGGCTCCTTGAAGTTGATCAAATAAATCGTCAATGCGCGGCAAGGGATAGCGATTTTTAATGGTAAGTTTGTTGAGTTCTCTTTAGTCGATGCACATGAGAAACGATCAATCTTTCTTCTTGACAAACAAGACCGGTGCTCCCCATGGTGAGAAGCTTGGTAGAATGAATCCCTTCTTGAGAAGTTCATTAAGTTGACTGGAAAGTTCCTGCATCTTGGCCGGTGCCAGATGATAAGGAGATTTGGCTACTAGGGTAGCTCCTGGCACTAAGTCGATTCTGAACTCGACTTGGCGTTGTGGTGGTAAATGGGGAAGTTCTTCTGGGAAGATGTCGGGAAAGTCGCGTGCTTCTGGGATTTTCTGAATGTCTTTCATTTCTTGACTCGTATCGACGACGTGTGCGAGGAATGCCTGATATTCCTTTCGCAAAAACCTCTGGGCTTGAATGAACGGAATGATACGAAGGCTCATACTAGGTTTGCCGCCGTAGATAACTAATGTTTCGTTGTTAGGTAGGTTAAGACGGACTGCTTTTTCAAAGCACATGATGTCGGCGTGAAGAAGACTCAACCAATCCATACCGATGATAACATCAAAACATTTGATTTGGACTGGAATGAGATCTATCTTGAAGGTATGGCCATCTAAAGTTAAGGTACAACCTACTTATATGCAGTTAGTACTCTCCGTTTTCCCGTTAGCCATTTCTACCTTGAATGAATTATCTAATGCACAGGGTTTTTGTGTAAGTAGGTGTGCAAATTTGTGGCTTATGAAATGTTTCTCTGCTCCACTGTCGAAAAGTATGCAAGCATATGAGTTATTGAGGAGAAACATACCGGTAACTATCATAAGATCAACTACCACTTCCTCATGGCCTAGGCCATAACTCTTCCTACTCCGCCAACCATCCCCGCTTTAGGGCAGTTCCTCTTGTAGTGGCCCATCTCGCCACAACCGTAGCAGGCTTGGCCCATACCGGCATTAGGAACCTGGGTGGCCTGAGCTGTTGGAGTTTGGCAGAAACGGGTTGTGTGCCCCTTCTTGTTGAAGTTGGTGCATTGTGTTAGAACAATGTTCTATCAGGATCGTATGATTCTAAGCATAATATAAATAAGAACGTAATTAAGAACACAAGTATTGCACTGAATATGTCGAATGATTAATGCAAAGATACCCCATAAGAGCTTGATAAAGAACTTCAATCTGTAGAGGTATATTAGGGTTACAAGAATCAACGTAATCGACTATGCTATTTAATACGCATACATGCATGCATATATTTATACTAAAACCCTAACAACTTATCTAGATAAAAGGAAACTATTCTACATAACTACGGATGGACAAGCCCAATCCGATTACAAAACAAAAAGCCCAAGACGCAACACTAAAATACTTAACAATCTCCCCCTTTGCGTCTTTGGAGCAGAAACTTCATTCCCTTTTCACAGCAGAGGACTTTTCACCGTTTCAAATATCCTCGGTATAATGGCCAGAATGTGTTGTATAAACATTATGTACCACCGAAGCATATCTGTGAAGTTCTTTTTGTCTGCTGCTGAGTTCTGCTTGCATCGATGAATGATATTGATTATATGCTCCAGACAGTCCGTTGAAAACAGATGCTTGTCAACCAATGCAAACAGAAACTTGAGCCTTTCACCCTTAGTGAACATGACAGTTAAGTTTGTTGAATCAATCTACCCCAACTTCATTTTATTCACATCACCAGGCTTAGACGTAGGCTTGACTGTTGGTTTCTTGTTCATCACCTTTGCTATCTCCTGATCCATAGTGGCAAGCTCATGGACATAGGAGGCCAACATTCTTTTTAGATGTTTCAGAATCGACTCATACTCCCTTTGATTTGAGAGCAGAATGTTGTATAGCAAAATCCAATCATGTGGATTAAGATTGGGAAGATCTGCCAGAGAAATGAAATATTCCGTGTTTGCTGTACCACGGTTGATCTTGAAGTTTACATTCACAAATCTCCCAGCAGGTGATGATTTCAGTACCTTGACTCTTGTAATTTTCTGTGCACTCAAAGTCAAATATTGCGGTTTACCATTCTTCAAATAAAAATCAACTAACTCTCTGTCAACCTTCAGATTAGGATAAGGAACCTCAGCAGTGACTTCAAAGCAATTAAAGGTAAATGCTCTTTTTGTGATTGGCATGTCAAACTGCGAGTCCTTTGAATTATCACAATCAAAAGAAGCAATTGGTTCCAACTAGTACATAGAAGGAAACTCAATCGCCTGATTGATGAGTGTGTCTCTGTCCCATTCTGGAAACAGAGTCTTCTTGCATTGCAAGACATCCTCCTCTTCCTTATTCTTTCTCTCTTTCTCTTCTGCCTCTTTTGCCACCTTCAAAGTTTCATCAAGCTCTCTGTCCATCTTCTTTCTTTTGAGAGCTTCAGCAATAGTCTCTTCAGTATCAGAATCACTATCTTCTTGAACTTTCTTTCTAGAAACCGAAGCTAAATTAACGTTCGGTTCTGTTTTGACTGTACTCTCTTCTCCCCCTTGTTTCGGTAGAAAGATCTTCTCTGAGACACCCTTCATTTCACTTAGAATTGCAATTGTAGGAAGGAGTTTGGTCTGGAGATGCTTTTGGAGAGTCAAGGTTAGGATGGGATCATGAGCTTCAAGAAGAGTAGTCAGGATATTTTTCACATCACCAGCACAACTTTGATAAACTACCCTTTGAGTTTTGAGCAGAGAGATCTCCTTTTATGCCTGGGCCAGTTGAACTTTTTGTAGATCAATAGTTGCTTGGTGTTTGATCAAGTCCTCCTTCAATGTACTTTCTGCAGTAAGAGAAGCAAAACGAGAATCCAAAGATTGAAGAAAAGAGGTGGATTTTGTTTTGAGATCAGTACGAAGGGCTTCAAATTTGGTAGTTTCATCCTGAAGAGTTTGAGAAAAGTAGTCCACCGAAGCTTGATATTTGGCCGCATTTGTATCAGCATGAGCTTTAAGCGAATCAAGGAATATCTGAGTTGTGTGAACAACCTCAGTAACCTCCTCAGTGGCCTTCGAACAAGAAGCGGTTGATTTATCAACTGCGGCTGTTGATTTATCAATGGCTTCTTTGTATTGCTGAATAGCAGTCTCCAAGAAAGCTTTTAAAACAACACTGCCATAAGCTTCGCTATCTACAAGCAGCCGATCCAACTTTTCATTGATGTCCTGTATTTGTTGACTGGTGACATGAGCATCAGAATTGTTATCTGTTGGAATCCTATAAGGACTATAATATAAAGAATCATAATGTTCATCATCTCCACCAAGAGTAGCACCAGAGGTAGAGGATGGGGTTGGGGATGGTGGTATATTGATAACAGGAGTATCAATCACAGTAGTAGCCCCTGTATCAGATACATTGACTTCTGCTGGGATTTTGGGAATGGTGGTGGTGATGGATTCGGTTGTAAGAGGAGTTGAGATGGGTGTAGTTGAGATAGGAACAGAGGTAATGATGGTTGAAGTTGGTAGACAAGTTGGTTAAGTATGAATGGGTGGTATATCGGTAGGAACAAAAAGTGGAGCTTTCTGTTTTGGTGATGGAGGTGGATCGAAAAGATGGAATCTGTCTTTGAAATCTGCGCTTTCCTGGAAAACAACAAGGTCAAGTTCGCAGCTTGTACCTTCTCCGATAGAGCACTAACATGGTGGAACGGCCATGTTAAATCCCTAACTCTAGTGGTGGCGTATTCCATCAACTGGGAACACTTGAAGGACATGCTGATGAGAGAGTATTGTCCTCGGGGAGAAGTACAAAAACTCGAGCAGGAACTCTAGAACCTGCAAATGGTTGGATCTGACATAGGAACCTACACGAATAGGTTTTGTGATCTGGCAAACTTATGCCCCGACATGGTTGCTTCCCAGAGCAAAAAGATAGAAAGATATATCTGGGGGCTGTCGCCCTAGATCCAGTCGAGTGTTATAGCTTCCAGGCCTATTACTTTTGATAGTGCCAAGGAACTAGCACAATCCCTCATTGATCACCGGAAACCTCATAACATAACAAGCCCTACTCCTATACTACAAAAGCCCAACCATGATCAGAACAAGAAGGGGTGGAATAAGAGGAAAAGAGGAGCTCTACAAGGATCCTCCAATAAGCAACAACTTGTGGCGATCAATGCTGCCACAGTGACTCCTGTTGCCCCTGCAAACCTCTTACCAGCAAACACGTATGCTGGAACCCTTCCGAAGTGCACCAAGTGCAACTTCCACCACCACGAACCTTGCAAGGAGATGTTCTGCTCCAACTGCAACAGGAGGGGACACACCGTCCGTTACTGCAAGGCTCCAACAACTCAAGCCGCCCAGGTTCCTAACACCGGTATGGGCCAAGCTTGCTACAGATGTGGCGAGGTGGGCCATTACAAGAGGAACTGCCCTAAAGAGGGGATGGTTGGAGGAGTGGGAATAGTTATGGCCCTAGGTCACGAGGAAGCAGTAGCTAATCCTACGATAGTTACTGGTACGTTCCTCCTCAATAACTCATATGCTTGCATACTTTTCGATAGTGGAGACGAGAAAAGTTTTGTAAGTCACAAATTTGCACACCTACTTAAACAAAAACCATGTGCATTAGATAATTCATTCACGGTAGAAATGGCTAACGGGAAAACAGAGAGTACAAACTGCATATACGTAGGTTGTACCTTAGCTTTAGATGGCCATACATTCAAGATAGATCTCATGCCAGTCACAATTAAATGTTTCGACATTATCATCGGTATGGATTGGTTGAGTCTTCTTCGCGCCGATATCTTGTGCTTTGAAAAAGCAGTTCGTCTTAACCTTCTTAACAACAAAACCTTAAATATCTACGGTGACAAACCTAGTACGAGCCTTCGTATCATTTCGTGCATTCAAGCCCATAAGTGCTTGCGAAAGGAATATCATGCATTCCTAGCACACGTCGTCGATATCAGTCAAGAACTGAAGGAAATCCAGAAAATTCCAGAAGTACGCGACTTTCCCGACATATTCCTAGAAGAACTTCCCGGTTTGCCACCGCAACGCCAAGTCGAGTTTAGAATCGACTTAGTGCCAGGAGCTACCCCAGTAGCCAAATTTCCTTATCGTTTGGAACCGGCCGAGATGCAGGAACTTTCCAGTCAACTTAACAAACTTCTCAAGAAGGGATTCATTCGACCAAGTTTCTCACCATGGGGAGCACCGGTCTTGTTCGTCAAGAAGAAAGATGGATCGTTTCGCATGTGCATCGTCTATAGAGAACTCAACAAACTTACCATTAAAAATCATTATCCCTTGCCCCGCATTGACGATTTGTTTGATCAACTGCAAGGAGCCAACTACTTCTCAAAGATTGATAACGCGCCCGCCGTATTCATGTATCTGATGAATAGGGTGTGTCGTCCTTACTTGGATCAGTTCGTCGTCGTCTTCATTGATGACATACTCATCTACTCTCGAAGTAAGGTGGAACATAGTCAACATCTCCGTAAAATCCTAGAAACATTGCGAGCGGAGAAGCTCTACGCGAAGTTCTCGAAGTGCGAATTTTGGATTCGACGAGTCGAATTTTTGGGCCATGTGGTTAGCGAAGAAGGTATACACGTGGACCCCTCCAAGATTAAAGCCATTGAGAACAGGTCAGCACCAAAGCCACCTACCGAAATTCGTCAATTTCTAGGTCTAGCTGGCTACTATTGCAGGTTCATTCAGAACTTCTCCAGCATAGCGAAACCTCTTACAACCCTGACCCAGAAAGGTGTGGCCTTTGACTGAGAAGAGAAACAGGAAAGAGCGTTCCAAACGCTCAAACGAGCCTTGTGCACTACCCCGATACTATCCCTCCCTGAAGGGATAGAAGACCTCATTGTCTATTGCGATGCATCCAACCAAGGTCTCGGATGTGTTCTGATGCAGCGAGGTAAAGTCATCGCCTACGCCTCGAGACAGCTGAAGACACATGAGGTTAACTACACAACCCACGATCTTGAACTAGGAGCAGTTGTGTTTGCTCTGAAGATCTGGCGACATTACCTATATGGTACAAAAAGCACGATCTTTACGGACCATAAGAGTCTACAACACATTTTCGACCAGAAAGAGCTCAACATGAGACAACGACGGTGGGTCGAGCTAGTCAGCGATTATGAATGTGAAATTCGTTATCATCCGGGTAAAGCCAATGTAGTAGCCGACGCCCTAAGTCGGAAAGAATATACTGGTCGTAGAGTCAAATCTTTGACTCTAACTATCCATTCACACTTGTCCACGCAAATTAAAGAGGCTCAGCTCGACGCTTTGAAACCTGAAAACGTGGCTGGTGAATCCCTTAGAGGGATGGATAAGAACATGGAAGTCAAGGGTGGCGGAGCCTTATACCTCATGGATCGGATCTGGACACCGAAACACGGTGACTTCAGAGACTTGGTCATGACCGAAGCTCACAACACACATTATTCCGTCCAGCCGGGTTTTGATAAGATGTATCTGGATCTTAAAAAGCTATACTGGTGGCCTAACATGAAAGCAGATATTGCTACCTTCGTGAGTAAATGCCTTACTTGCGCAAAGGTCAAGGTCGAGTACCAGAAACCCTCCGGTCTTCTACAGCAACCGGAAATACCAGAATGGAAGTGGGAGCGGATCACTATGGACTTCATATCCAAGTTACCCAAGGCGACGGGTGGACTTGATTCCATATGGGTCATCGTCGATAGACTGACCAAGTCTGCACAGTTCCTACCAATCAAAGAAACAGACAAGATGGAGAAACTTACTAGAACTTACATTAGGGAGATCGTAAGGCTGCACGGTGTTCCTTTATCTATCATCTCGGACTAAGATAGTAGATTCACATCGAGGTTCTGGCAGTCTTTACAAAGTTCCCTAGGAACTAGGCTGGACATGAGTACAACCTACCATCCACAGACCGACGAGCAAAGTGAGAGAACTATCCAAACCTTAGAAGACATGTTGCGTGCCTGTGTGATTGACTTTGGAAAAGCTTGGGATACCCATTTACCCTTAGTTGAATTTTCCTACAACAACAGTTATCACACAAGCATAAAGGCAGCTCCATTCGAGGCCCTCTATGGCCGAAAGTGCAGGTCCCCTCTGTGCTGGGCTGAAGTGGGTGATACCCAGTTAGCTAAGGGACGAGTTCCCGAAAGCACTATCACAGGTCCGGAAATCATTCGGGAAACGACAGAGAAGATTGTTCAAATTATTGAACGATTGAAATCCTCTAGAGACCGACAGAAAAGCTATGCTGACAAGCGTAGGAAACCTTTGGAGTTCCAGGTGGGCGACCGAGTACTACTGAAGGTCTCACCCTGGAAGGGCTTGATACGCTTTGGAAAGCGTGGGAAGCTAAATCCAAGATACATAGGGCCTTTTAAAATTCTTGTAAGAATCGGCCCTGTAGCTTACAAACTCAATCTACCGCAAGAACTCAGTAACGTACATCCTACCTTCCACGTCTCGCACTTGAAAAAGTGTCTATCCGACGAGACTCTTGTTATTCCACTCGACGAGATCAAGATCAACGAGAGCCTCAATTTCGTGGAGGAACCAGCAGAGATCATGGACCGAGAGGTCAAGAAAACAAAACAGAGCCGTATCTCGATAGTGAAGGTGCGCTGGAACGCAAAGCATGGACCGGAATTCACTTGGGAAAGTGAGGATCTGATGAAACTGAAATACCCTCACCTTTTCGCTTAGTTATTTGTAATTTCTTATTTGCTTAAATTCTAATTTCGGGACGAAATTCCTTCTAACGGGGGGATGATGTGACAACCCGAAATTTCCATTATGTACAAACTATATCACTTCAATAGAAGTTGTAGCAGTCACAATTAATTTTCAGACTTTTCGCGTAAGTTTGAGAAATTCAGGGTTTACACTTCAGGAAATATCAGGAGAGTGGGTGCACTAGGGTTTGGTGCAACACTGTTATTCCAACACTCTAATTTATTAGGGATCATTTCAGGAATAAAAATATTTTCTGCCAAAATATCTTAGGACTATAAATAGATTTCTAAACCAAAATCATTCATTATTCACATTTCCGACTAGAGAAAAGCCATTTTCTCTCTGATGGATCGTCGGGTTTTTATACCAAAACGTGAGTAACTCTTTATAGTATTGTTAGAAAGCTTTATACGTGCCTATAACATGTTTTAGAAGGCTAAAACATGAAATCTAGGAGTTTACACCTCGAGGTGTTCTTGAGCGGTAAACTCCCGAAACGAAGCCAAAACCGACACATGTGTTATGATAAGGCATTAGATGTTTATGTATGCATGTTAGGGACAATAAAACAAGCCAAAAGCCACCCAAGATTGGGAGTTTACGACCCAGAACTCTCTTAGGCCGTAAACTCCATATTCTAACATTACATGGTGTTTTGAGGACACTAGGACTTTATGGCTTGTATCTAGACTATTTCCCCAATTAGAACAAGGTCTTAAACACATCAAATGACACAAATCAAAGTGAGTTTATGGCCCAAGAGAAGCTTAGGCCGTAAACTCCATTAGAATGGACAAAAGTGTGGTTTCAAGACACCTAAAGCCCTAGACCCCTTCATGGAATTGTTTCCTACAAAAATGAGGAACCTAAATACATAAAAATCACTCATCAAAGTGAGTTTACGGCCAAGAGAATGTTCTTGGGCCGTAAACTCAAAAGGATAGCACCAAAGTGTGCCTAGGGTTCTCATTTGCTTTAAACAATTGTCTAGAACATATCCCACAAGTGCAAGAGGCTTGAAAGCAACTAAAACCAACCATACTTAGAGTTTATGGCCGTAAACTCTAAGGGTATTAGCCTTGAGGCCGTAAACTCCTAATTGGAGTACTTCTAGACCTTAAACTCTTCCAAGCACTTAGCCACTAAGTTAGAACAATTCTAGAAAGCATTTGGGACTTCAAAACACACCAAACACACATGTTTCGGAGTTTACGGCCGTAAACTCAAGAGTTTACAACCGTAAACTCCATATGTGATGGTTTATAGAGAGTAAACTCTCATATGGGGTCCTTTGGTAACCCTAAACACAAGTACCCTGTCCCATAATGGCTTAGATGCAATCCTTATGGCTTAAAATAGTTATATAAAGTGTTTATATGCCTAGGATGTCTTAAAAATTATCAATTAGTCAATTATGTCTAATTGAGTGCATATATGTGTGATTATATGTTCATTAGGATCGTAGTGTGTTCACAAGTTCTCGCTTGACACCTAGCCATCCGATACCGTTCATTTCATTCCAATCACCAACTACAGGTGAGTTCATACCCCTAATCAATGTTTTAAATGATTTTAAATGCTTTAAGGGGGGGGGGGGGGGGGGAAATACAAGTAGAAACAAACATGTTATTAAATCATTATTATGTATTTTATAATAGTGTTTGTCATTTAACAGATTTCACATACTACAAAATGTGATGCATGAAATGGTTTTAAATCTTAAAAACGCATTGTTATCAATTGTTTTACCTTTGAAATGTATATAAAAAATGACATCAAGTCATCTTTAATTATCGTTTCAAAACCCATATGTTGTCTTATAAAACCATTTTACATTATCAAACTAAACTATGCATGTACACTTATGTTCTTATATATGTATTGATATTATAGTTTACAGTTTTCATTTAGTTTCTCACACCCTTGAGTAGTAAGAGTGTCTAAACCTACTTGAACAACCAATTACCTTCCAACAAACTATCATGGGGATAATTTGGAGATAGCAAACATAATTCCTATTACAAGGAATCACACAAGAGTCAGTTCATTCATGAGTCTATACTAGTACATTACGTGATACATGAGTACCTTTACATTTGATTACATGATACATGAGTACGTTTACATATAATTACATGATACATGAATACCATACATGAATACTGTTACTTAGATAAATTATCCTGTACTCACTTACGTGGATACTTGTACCTAATGTTATTAGGAAGATTTATTCGTACCTTCTGTGTAAATTTTCCTGCCTATCCCAGTTCAATGGGATGTCTATATGGGACTAACCATTCCGGAATCCAGCTGTTAGCAACACTGGGTGATGAACATCTACGAATGTCTAAGGTTGTTTCTGATATTAGAGGTCAGTTACGGAACTAACCATTCCTCCATCCCCTGTTGCAACAGAGGATGAGATGAAACTCTTCGGACGATCATTATGTTAATGTTTTTATGGGATTAACCCCCCTCCACCCTACTGCTGCTACAGAGGGTGAGTGGACAATCTTCGGATGTTCATCGGGTATACCTTTCTCTTCGACAATGTCGTGGTAATCCTAGTCACCCAGGGTTAACACTTACGTGATTATAATTTTCCTATTTACTTTATTTTGTGTTACTTTCACATAAATGAGGAGTTAGACTAAGTACTCTAGTACTAGTCAATAGAAAGGAAAGCTATCATATTACTTACAAAACATTCGGGTCTTGGTAGAAGACTACCTAGTCATTACATAACATTCGGGTCTTGGTAGAAGTCTACCTAGTCATTACAAAACATTCGGGTCTTGGTAGAAGACTACATTTCATACTTATAGAAAATAAGGGTTTTTCTAGGGTTTTCATACGTACAACAACATTTTCATTTAACGATTTACATGGCCTTTATAATGGATTTTCACAAACAAGGAAATGACACTTATATACTTATGAATTCACCAGCTTTAAAGCTGATACTCGCTTTCAAAATAACTTGTATTCTCAGGTCATCAGTAGACAGGTACGGAGGTCAAGTTTCTGAGAAGACAGAGCAGACAAGTCTCGTCTTTTGTTTTGATTGTATATTTTTGGTGTCTTACTACAATGAAAGAAACACACATGTATTAAAACTTTACTTATAATGCAATGGATGATGTTCTTGATTGTTTATTATATTACACTGTTGTGATACTGTACATGACATCCTCCACCCCTAAACGTTTCCGCCGTTCGTGGTTTTGGTATCAGAGCATTGTTTATAGTGAATTAAGTATATCAACCCATAAAAGATATACTAACTATAAATACATGGGATTAAAACACTCTGTCTAAGAGTTATACTTTTAAATAATAAAATATTTAACAAAGTATACGTGCCTGCATTCATACTAAAACCAGTGTCACAATGACAAGAACAAAAGTATTACGATTGTTGAACATCACAAGTGAGCCTGGGGATATATAGTCAGTCTTGGGAATAGCATAACCTGATCAACTATGCTGGTCCGAAGAGTGATTAGCATATGCCCAAGAATGGTTGTGAAGTGGCAACAAGTCTAAAAACTTACCAACACAACTATAAAGAAATACCATATGGGTATTTGATCTTACTGTAATTATCTTAGTTAGTTCGTCTATTTAAGCTATTTCTTATATCCCTTTTCTCGCGTAGATTAAGATGCCTGGATTTCACCATGGTGATTCGTACTTCCCAAACCCCGGCAATGCTGGCTGGCTAGAGGCAGAACCAGAAGATGATCACCCAATTCCTTTGGATGATCACCAGGCTGAGGGCTTTTCCGATAGTTCGGACTCGGAGCCAGAAGTCAACAACCTACCCCCAGCTGCTCAAAACCCAAACCTGAACCCTCGTCCTGTGTTTCAAGGGCCCACACCCTTGTGGGCCATTAACTTGACTGAATGGAGTCAGGAACAAGGTCAACCCATTCCCTACAATGGAGACCGAAGTTTCTACAACCTCACTGAAGGAGGTTCTGCTGATAGAGTACTACCAACCATGGTGCGTAGGATTTCTCGAAACACGATCATGGCTCAAGCGACTATAAATCAAGTTTCAAAAGTTGACGCCAACTCTGGTGTTAACACTGTCCACATTCGCCCACTAGAGTCTGCTCATGAAAGGACTCTGGTCCGCAATGCAAATCTGCAAAGGGAACTTGCTGAAACCCGAGCAGAAGTTAGAGAACTTCAAGCTCAACAAGCAAGGTCGGACAGGCGTATAAGGGACATTGAACGTCTACTGTCGGGATCGAGGACTCATACAAGCAGCTCTCGTTCCCGATAGAAGCTTGTCGACTCATC
Organism: Lactuca saligna; assembly: GCF_052625555.1. Classification (NCBI taxonomy): domain Eukaryota; kingdom Viridiplantae; phylum Streptophyta; class Magnoliopsida; order Asterales; family Asteraceae; genus Lactuca; species Lactuca saligna. The sequence continues at coordinate 210,164,598 of NC_136420.1, forward strand.
TTTTGGAAATAACCTAGTTTATGTAAAACTTTGATCTAATTTCCTATATGTATAAATCTTAGACCTGTTAGGTCTTGATCTAGTCTTATTCTATCAAAATTTTCCATCTTGGTTGATGTAAGGCCTACTTTTAGGCCATTTTTCCCGAACATGTTACATCTGTAATTCCAGTATTATTGACAGATATCTAATCATATGGAAATTATCATCCAAATGTTGTCACTTTCAGCTAGTTATTCTATTCATTCTGTTGTTGGACTACGGGGAGTTAGTCCATGGGACACATTCATAAATCATTTATTCTTATCCATGTCGTCATCTTTTAAACGTATAGTTAAAGATGCCTCCACGCAGAAGTACAAGGCGTAATCCAATCAACGAAACACCGATACCACCGCCTCCTCCACCAGCACAACCACAAACTCAACCTCCTCTACCACCTAACCCCTTTGATGCCAACGTGTTCCAGGTAGCTTTCACATCAGCAGTTACAACTACTGTGTCAGCAATCAACACTCCTGTCCCTAGTGGATCAGGAACAGGTGCACCTCCCTCGAACCACGGCGAAAGCCATGGACACCCTCGGGAATGCACTTACAAGGATTTCACGAATGCCAAACCCCGCAGCTTCAATGGAACTGGGGGTGTTATGGTGTTAAGGCAGTGGATCGAAAAGATGGAATCTGTCTTTGAAATCTACGCTTTCCAGGAAAACAACAAGGTCAAGTTCGCAGCTTGTACCTTCTTCGATAGAGCACTAACATGGTGGAACGGCCATGTTAAATCCCTAACTCTAGTGGTGGTGTATTCCATCAACTGGGAACACTTGAAGGACATGCTGATGAGAGAGTATTGTCCTCGGGGAGAAGTACAAAAACTCGAGCAGGAACTCTGGAACCTGCAAATGGTTGGATCTGACATAGGAACCTACACGAATAGGTTCTGTGATCTGGCAAACTTATGCCCCGACATGGTTGCTTCCCAGAGCAAAAAGATAGAAAGATATATCTGGGGGCTGTCGCCCTAGATCTAGTCGAGTGTTATAGCTTCCAGGCCTATTACTTTTGATAGTGCCAAGGAACTAGCACAATCCCTCATTGATCATCGGAAACCTCATAACATAACAAGCCCTACTCCAATACTACAAAAGCCCAACCACGATCAGAACAAGAAGGGGTGGAATAAGAGGAAAACAGGAGCTCCGCAAGGATCCTCAAATAAGCAACAACTTGTGGCGATCAATGCTGCCACAGTGACTCCTATTGCCCCTGCAAACCTCTTACCAGCAAACACTTATGCTGGAACCCTTCCGAAGTGCACCAAGTGCAACTTCCACCACCACGAACTTTGCAAGGAGATGTTCTGCTCCAACTGCAACAGGAGGGGACACACCGTCTGTTACTGCAAGGCTCCAACAACTCAAGCCGCCCAGGTTCCTAACACCGGTATGGGCCAAGCTTGCTACAGATGTGGCGAGGTGGGCCATTACAAGAGGAACTGCCCTAAAGTGGGGATGGCTGGAGGAGTGGGAAGAGTTATGGCCCTAGGTCACGAGGAAGCAGTAGCTGATCCTACGATAGTTACTGGTACATTCCTCCTCGATAAGTCACATGCTTGCATACTTTTAGATAGTCGAGCCGAGAAAAGTTTTGTAAGTCACAAATTTGCACACCTGCTTAAACAAAAACCATGTGCATTAGATAATTCATTCACGGTAGAAATGGATAATGGGAAAACAGAGAGTACAAACTGCATATACGTAGGTTGTACCTTAGCTTTAGATGGCCGTACATTCAAGATAGATCTCATGCCAGTCACAATTAAATGTTTCGACGTTATCATCGGTATGGATTGGTTGAGTCTTCTTCGCGCTGATATCTTGTGCTTTGAAAAAGCAGTTCGTCTTAACCTTCTTAACAATGAAACCTTAACTATCTACGGCGACAAACCTAGTACGAGCCTTCGTATCATTTCGTGCATTGAAGCCCATAAGTGCTTGCGAAAGGAATATCATGCATTCCTAGCACACGTCGTTGATACCAGTCAAGAACTGAAGGAAATCCAGAAAATTCCAGAAGTACGCGACTTTCCCGACATATTCCCATAAGAACTTCCCGGTTTGCCACCGCAACGCCAAGTCGAGTTAAGAATCGACTTAGTGCCAGGAGCTACCCCAGTAGCCAAATCTCCTTATCGTTTGGCACCGGCCGAGATGCAGGAACTTTCCAGTCAACTTAACGAACTTCTCAAGAAGGGATTCATTCGACCAATTTTCTCACCATGGGGAGCACCGGTCTTGTTCGTCAAGAAGAAAGATGGATCGTTTCGCATGTGCATCGACTATAGAGAACTCAACAAACTTACCATTAAAAATCGTTATCCCTTGACCCGCATTGACGATTGATCTGCGATCCGGATATCACCAACTACTTCTCAAAGATTGATCTGCGATCCGGATATCACCAACTACGAGTGTTAGAGGAGGATGTTCCCAAAACAGCCTTCCGAACTCGTTATGGGCACTACGAGTTTGTAGTGATGCCATTCGGATTAACTAACGTGCCCGCAGTATTCATGTATCTGATGAATAGGGTGTGTCGTCCTTACTTGGATCAGTTCGTCGTCGTCTTCATTGATGACATACTCATCTACTCTCGAAGTAAGGTGGAACATAGTCAACATCTCTGTAAAATCCTAGAAACATTGCGAGCGGAGAAGCTCTACGCGAAGTTCTCGAAGTGCGAATTTTGGATTCGACGAGTCGAATTTTTGGGCCATGTGGTTAGCGAAGAAGGTATACACGTGGACCCCTCCAAGATTAAAGCCATTGAGAACAGGTCAGCACCAAAGCCACCTACCGAAATTCGTCAATTTCTAGGTCTAGCTGGCTACTATTGCAGGTTCATTCAGAACTTCTCCAGCATAGCGAAACCTCTTACAACCCTGACCCAGAAAGGCGTGGCCTTTGACTGAGAAGAGAAACAGGAAAGAGCGTTCCAAACGCTCAAACGAGCCTTGTGCACCGCCCCGATACTATCCCTCCCTGAAGGGATAGAAGACCTCATTGTCTATTGCGATGCATCCAACCAAGGTCTCGGATGTGTTCTGATGTAGCGAGGTAAAGTCATCGCCTACGCCTCGAGACAGCTGAAGACACATGAGGTTAACTACACAACCCACGATCTTGAACTAGGAGCAGTTGTGTTTGCTCTGAAGATCTGGCGACATTACCTATATGGTACAAAAAGCACGATCTTTACGGACCATAAGAGTCTACAACACATTTTTGACCAGAAAGAGCTCAACATGAGACAACGACGGTGGGTCGAGCTACTCAGCGATTATGAATGTGAAATTCGTTATCATCCGGGTAAAGCCAATGTAGTAGCCGACGCCCTAAGTCGGAAAGAATATACTGGTCGTAGAGTCAAATCTTTGACTCTAACTATCCATTCACACTTGTCCACACAAATTAAGGAGGCTCAGCTCGACGCTTTGAAACCTGAAAACGTGGCTGGTGAATCCCTTAGAGGGATGGATAAGAACATGGAAGTCAAGGGTGGCGGAGCCTTATACCTCATGGATCGGATCTGGACACCGAAACACGGTGGCTTCAGAGACTTGGTCATGACCGAAGCTCACAACACACGTTATTCCGTCCACCCGGGTTCAGATAAGATGTATCTGGATCTTAAAAAGCTATACTGGTGGCCTAACATGAAAGCATATATTGCTACCTTCGTGAGTAAATGCCTTACTTGCGCAAAGGTCAAGGTAGAATACCAGAAACCCTCCGGTCTTCTACAGCAACCGGAAATACCAAAATGGAAGTGGGAGCGGATCACTATGGACTTCATAACCAAGTTACCTAAAGCGACGGGTGGACTTGATTCCATATGGGTCATCGTCGATAGACTGACCAAGTCTGCACAGTTCCTACCGATCAAAGAAACAGACAAGATGGAGAAACTTACCAGAACTTACATTAGGGAGATCGTAAGGCCGCACGGTGTTCCTTTATCTATCAGCTCGGACTGAGATAGTAGGTTCACATCGAGGTTCTGGCCGTCTTTACAAAGTTCCCTAGGAACTAGGCTGGACATGAGTACAGCCTACCATCCACAGACCGACGAGCAAAGTGAGAGAACTATCCAAACCTTAGAAGACATGTTGCGTGCCTGTGTGATTGACTTTGGAAAAGCTTGGGATACCCATTTACCCTTAGTTGAATTTTCCTACAACAACAGTTATCACACAAGCATAAAGGCAGCTCCATTCGAGGCCCTCTATGGCCTAAAGTGCAGGTCCATATTCTAACATTACATGGTGTTTACGACCCAGAACTCTCTTAGGCCGTAAACTCTATATTCTAACATTACATGGTGTTTTGAGGACACTAGGACTTTATGGCTTGTATCTAGACTATTTCCCCAATTAGAACAAGGTCTTAAACACATCAAATGACACAAATCAAAGTGAGTTTACGGCCCAAGAGAAGCTTAGGCCGTAAACTCCATTAGAATGGACAAAAGTGTGGTTTCAAGACACCTAAAGCCCTAGACCCCTTCATGGAATTGTTTCCTACAAAAATGAGGAACCTAAATACATAAAAATCACTCATCAAAGTGAGTTTACGGCCAAGAGAATGTTCTTGGGCCGTAAACTCAAAAGGATAGCACCAAAGTGTGCCTAGGGTTCTCATTTGCTTTAAACAATTGTCTAGAACATATCCCACAAGTGCAAGAGGCTTGAAAGCAACTAAAACCAACCATACTTAGAGTTTACAGCCGTAAACTCTAAGGGTATTAGCCTTGAGGCCGTAAACTCCTAATTGGAGTACTTCTAGACCTTAAACTCTTCCAAGCACTTAGCCACTAAGTTAGAACAATTCTAGAAAGCATTTGGGACTTCAAAACACACCAAACACACATGTTTCGGAGTTTACGGCCGTAAACTCAAGAGTTTACAACCGTAAACTCCATGTGTGATGGTTTATAGAGAGTAAACTCTCATATGGGGTCCTTTGGTAACCCTAAACACAAGTACCCTGTCCCATAATGGCTTAGATGCAATCCTTATGGCTTAAAATACTTATATAAAGTGTTTATATGCCTAGGATGTCTTAAAAATTATCAATTAGTCAATTATGTCTAATTGAGTGCATATATGTGTGATTATATGTTCATTAGGATCGTAGTGTGTTCACAAGTTCTCGCTTGACACCTAGCTATCCGATACCATTCATTTCATTCCAATCACCAACTACAGGTGAGTTCATACCCCTAATCAATGTTTTAAATGATTTTAAATGCTTTAAAGGGGGGGGGGGGAATACAAGTAGAAACAAACATGTTATTAAATCATTATTATGTATTTTATAACAGTGTTTGTCATTTAACAGATTTCACATACTACAAAATGTGATGCATGAAATGGTTTTAAATCTTAAAAACGCATTGTTATCAATTGTTTTACCTTTGAAATGTATATAAAAAATGACATCAAGTCATCGTTAATTATCATTTCAAAACCCATAAGATGTCTTATAAAACCATTTTACAATATCAAACTAAACTATGCATGTACACTTATGTTCTTATATATGTATTGATGTTATAGTTTACAGTTTTCATTTAGTTTCTCACACCCTTGAGTAGTAAGAGTGTATAAACCTACTTGAACAACCAATTACCTTCCAGCAAACTATCATGGGGATAATTTGGAGATAGCAAACATAATTCCTATTACAAGGAATCACACAAGAGTCAGTTCATTCATGAGTCTATACTAGTACATTACCTGATACATGAGTACCTTTACATTTGATTACATGATACATGAGTACGTTTACATATACTTACATGATACATGAATACCATACATGAATACTGTTACTTAGATACATTATCCTGTACTCACTTACGTGGATACTTGTACCTAAAGTTATTAGGAAGATTTATTCGTACCTTCTGTGTAAATTTTCCTATCTATCCCAGTTCAATGGGATGTCTATACGGGACTAACCATTCCGGAACCCAGCTGTTAGCAACACTGGGTGATGAACATCTACGTATGTCTAAGGTTGTTTCTGATATTAGAGGTCAGTTACGGAACTAACCATTCCTCCATCCCCTATTGCAACAGAGGATGAGATGAAACTCTTCAGACGATCATTAGGTTAACATTTTTATGGGGTTAACCCCCCTCCACCCTGCCGCTGCTACAGAGGGTGAGTGGACAATCTTCGGATGTTCATCGGGTATATCTTTCGCTTCGACGATGTCGTGGTAATCCTGGTCATTACATGATTATACTTTTCCTATTTACTTTATTTTGTGATACTTTCACATAAATGAGGAGTTAGACTAAGTACTCTAGTACTAGTCAATAGAAAGGAAAGCTATCATATTACTTACAAAACATTCGGGTCTTGGTAGAAGACTACCTAGTCATTACATAACATTTGGGTCTTGGTAGAAGACTACCTAGTCATTACAAAACATTCGGGTCTTGGTAGAAGACTACATTTCATACTTATAGAAAATAAGTGTTTTTCTAGGGTTTTCATACGTATAACAACATTTTCATTTAACGATTTACATGGCCTTTATAATAGTTTTTCACAAACAAGGAAATGACACTTATATACTTATGAGTTCACCAGCTTTAAAGCTGATACTCGCTTTCAAAATAACTTTTATTCTCAGGTCATCAGTAGACAGGTACGGAGGTCAAGTTTCTGAGAAGACGGAGCAGACAAGTCTCGTCTTTTGTTTTGATTGTATATTTTTGGTGTCTTACTACAATGAAAGAAACACACATGTATTAAAACTTTACTTATAATGCAATGGATGATGTTCTTGATTGTTTATTATATTACACTGTTGTGATACTGTACATGACGTCCTCCACCCCTGAACGTTTCCGCCGTTCGCGGTTTTGGGGTGTGACAGAGGTGTGGTTGGATATCTTGGAGGTGTGGGCTCTCTGGTGGAAACCTGAGGATTCTCTGCTTCTGCTTCTTGATCTTCAATAGTTTCAGGTCCAGGAGAAAGGTTCCCCTTGGGTCTGTTAGCCATCTTCTTTATCTTCTTCGGTTTTGATTGAGAAGAAGCTCCGTCACCAGCCTTTCGCTTTGAAGATTTTGGCTTACGCTCCTTAGTTTCTTCTTTCTGTTTCTTTACCACCTGCTTGCCTCTGTTAGCAGGTTGATCCAAGGCATCTAGTTCAGCTTGTTGTTCTTCAGACAAAACCCTTGGACCAACAGGAGAAAGTTTTTGATAATCTTCCATCACTTTGCTTTGTGCCGAAACAAACCTGTACATTGATTCTGGAATCGATCCATAGTGAAGAAACTTACGTGGATCGGATAAGATGATCTTCTTTGTGTGGAATGAGGCGATAGAGGCAAGAAGAGCATCCTTCATGATAGGTATCTCCAAAGAGTCCATGGCCTTCCTTGTAATCAAGGTTCAGAAACGACCACAAGAGATTTCTGAATGACGGGTCGTTGTATTTAAACTCTGCACCACTTGGGACCAGATTATAGTGCCATAATCTAGGTTGATCCCATTGTATAAACCATAAAGAATGGTAAGAAAGCCTTTGCTTGTTGTATCTGAACCGCCACTTCTTTCCGCCAAACCCTTGATTAGCAATGTCAGCAACCAATTCCACTGCGAAGGTAAACATGATTTCTTGACCTTTGCAATCGATGTAAGCACATCCGTGTATCCCATCTCATACATCATCATGAAGAGTTGGGTTTTAGTGATGAAATCAGGCGAGATGATTGAAGAATTAACTGCAAGCCCTAGAAGTGAACAAAACTTCACCTTAGAAATCGAGGATTTCTTGTCATGAATGATGAAGTAGATGCGATCTTTATTCTTGTCATAAGTCGCTGATGAGTAGAGTTGAGATAGCAGCGACATTGGAACCGCTTCGACTTGGGTTAGGGCCAATAACATGGGGGAATACTTTAGACACTCGACGACATGCAGCATATACGAGTCATATAGGAATGGACTCATTTTGATTATCATGTTTTAGTTGGGTTTGATTGTAAGCATGGAGGATGTTGCAGTTTGATCATGTGCAGAAGATGAGGTCGCCATTGATGAACGAAGAAGAAGATGAACAGTGTCAACGTGTATGAGAGAGATAATCCGGGATTGGTAAATTACAAATAAAACGATCACCCCTATTTATACCGTTGTCTGGAGAGAGAAAAACATGATGATGAGGTTTCTCAAACATCGCCTGAAAAAGCGCGATTTGATAGGGTGGTTAATCCCAGGAAAATGTCAGCACGCGTGGGTTTGAAACGGATCAAATTCACGCGCCTAAATCTTATCTTCGTACCGTTTGAAATTCCCTATATCCCCTTGTTTGGTTACAACCGATAACTAAAACTTATACCAAACAACAATAAGAATGTTGGAAAATATTAATTTTCATGCATAAGAGTGTGAAAGATAAAGAAATAAAGCAAGTGTGTATTAGACGTGATTGATGTCTTTTTAGAAGACAGAAAGCAGAGGATTTCGGGCAAGAATCGCTTCTTTCAAAGTCAAGAGAGACTTGAAGTGCTTGTGTGGTTTCCCGATAAATACGATGAATTGTTTGTTAATAAACATTGAAAGGCTTCTTTTGATCATAGGCATTGGGTGGCTGTCCTCCAACCGAACATTGAGTTTTAACATTAAACCGATTGTTGGTAGAGGTACCTGTGAGACCAATGTGATCTATTGAACAGGTAGGTGGGATTTATTATGTTAATGATTTATAGGAAGCAGAAATCTCCAAAAAAAAAAAAAAACTGGACCTCTTTGGGAAGAAATGTCTTAGTTGTAGATGATTTCATAAAAGATCACGCAAAATAAAAAGAGATTTCCTTAGGTAACCAGTAAATGCTTGAGTATATCACTCACCGTCAATTCATTTTTGGTGTCAGATTTTGGGTTTCACTTAGAATGTGGTAATCGTATCCAAGATCATAAACACAGATGTTGTGTAACCATAAACCCCAGTGGTAAAGACCGAGAGTCTCAAGGGTTACGTTAGTGAACCGAAGGTAGATGGAGAATATAACAAGGTGGTTAAGGAATCGAATGTACCTTCTGCTAGATAAGCGTGATAGAGCAGAGAAACTCTTTACTCAAATGAGAAGAGTAAGGTAGCTCTAGACCGAGTGAGGTAAAATAGCCTGATTTGGATGAAACGATGGGTATCGATCGAATCACTAAGGCTTACTCGAGATCATAGAGGCTTTATAACAACATACAACATCATGATTCTAGGGACCCTTAACTAGGTTGTTTGAAAGTTAAAACATACCTACTTTAGATCTATCGACGGTTATACTTGTGTTTACCTATTAATGACAGACACCAAACAAAACAAACAAGCAATTGAAACAAATAAAATATTTTTAAGTAATTTTCTGAAAAAGAAATAAAAAACAGAAAGATAAAATATTTTTGGATTTTTGAAAATTTTTCTGAAAAAGAATAAAAATAGAAAGAAAAAATATTTTTGGATTTTTGGAATTTTCTGAAAAAGAATAAAAACAGAAAGATAAAATATTTTTGGATTTTTGAAATTTTCTGAAAAAGAATAAAAACAAAAAAACTTAAAATATACAACCGAAACCTTATCTTATTAATGAGAGTAGACAGAGCGGAGCCAAGATTTACGGAGCCGAGATAGATAGAGCGGTCTGTCCATGTCGGTTCCCCAAAAATATAGAGCAGAGATAGACCGAGCGGTTTGTCTATCTCGGTTGTCTTAATTTTAAAGAGCGATTTGAGGATTCGGTACCGACTCTCCTTCCATCATACCCAAACCTTGTAAGATTTTATTGAAGGTTGTTTCTGGTAAGGCTTTAGTAAAGATGTCAGCCAGTTGATCAGCAGAACGAACAAAATGTACTTCTACGTTCCCATCTTCTACATGATCCTTGATGAAATGATATCTAAGTGCAATGTGCTTGGTTTTCGAATGTTGCACTGGATTATGACAAATCCTGATTGCACTTTCCGAGTCACAATAGAGAGGGATCTTTTTCATACTCAACCCATAATCTTTTAACTGACTTTGAATCCAAACAACCTGAGAGGTACATTATGCGGCAGCAATATATTCTGCTTCTGCTGTGGATGAGGAAACACATGTTTGTTTCTTTGATTGCCAACTAACAAGCTTTCCGTCAAGAAATTGACATCCTCCGGTACTGATTTTCCTGTCCAGTCCATATCCTCCAAGATTAGCATATGAAAAGGCTTGTATGAAGAATCCAAATCTTGCAGGATACCAGAGACCGAGAGATGAAGCCTTCTTCAGATATCGAAAAATATTCTTCATAGCAAGCATGCAGGGTTCTCTTGGATTAGCTTGAAACATGGCACAATAACAAACAGAGAACATGATATCTGGTCTATTAGCTGTTAGATACATAAGGGATCCTATCATTTGTCGATAAAGAGTTATGTCCACAGCCGGTTTCTCCAGGGATGGAGTTAGCTTGGTGTTGAATGCCATTGGAACCTTTACTTTTGAATCACCCTTCATTCCAAATTTAGTCAGCAGATTTTTGGTGTATGCTTCCTGGTTTATAAAGATACCTTCTGGTCCCTGTCTAATATTCAAACCAAGGAAAAATTTAATTGGACCCATTGTGCTCATCTCAAATTTAGTCTCCATCTACTTTCTGAATTCAACGGTTAAGCTAGGATTCGTGGAGCCGAAGATGATATCATCGACATAAATCTGAACAATCATCAAATGTTCGCCTTCCTTCTTTCGAAAGAAGGTTGGGTCAACAGAACCTTGTTTAAACTTTTTCATTTTTAGGAAGCAAGTAAGAGTTTCATACCAGGCTCTTGGTGCTTGCGTTAGCCCATAGACAACTTTATCCAGTATATAGCAATGATCCGGGTACTTTTCATTCACAAAACCAGGTGGTTGCTCAACGTAGATAGTTTCTTCTAATTCTCCATTCAAGAACGCACATTTGACATCCATTTGGAAAACTTCGAAGTTCTTGTGAGCGGCATATGCTAGAAAAATTCGAACAGACTCTAACCTTGCCACAGGAGCAAAGTTTTCTTCATCATTAATCCCTTCTTCTTGACAATAGCCTTTTACAACCAACCGAGCCTTGTTACAAATGACATTACCTTCTTTGTCCAGCTTATTCCTAAACACCCATTTCAAGCCGACAACAGAGGCATCTTTCGATGTAGGAATCAATCTCCAAACTTTGTTTCGTTCGAATTCATTGAGCTCATCCTGCATTGCTTGAACCCAATCATAATGATCAAGTGCAGCATTTACAGTTTTCGGCTCTATTTTAGAGATAAAAGAGTTAAACATACAAAATTCCACTTTAGAGAATAATGTTGTTTGTTTCGCCTTCAGTTGAGATCTAGTAAGAACACTTTCGGAGGATTCACCAATAATTTGCTCTTTGGGATGGTCTTTTGTCCATTTCACTAGCGGAGGATAGCTTGGATCATATTCTAGATTTAATTCTGCTTCAACTTCAACTTCAACATCTGACTGATCCCCTTCACCTTCGTCAGTAGAACTATCACTTGTTTTCTCTTCTCCCCCTCGACTGGCAAAGTGAAGCCTTTGTCTTCAGCAGAATCGGCAGTGAGTATCTCCCCCTAGATTGGACTATCACTTGTTAATATCGGTTCAGTTGTTTGAGTATCAGTTGAACTATTAGATTTTGGGGAGAAATTGTGATTCTCCCCCTCAACAGGAATTCCAGATGGTTTCCAAGTGGTAGAGTTCTCCCCCTGGAACGCTGAATCGGTGTTTGAAGTACTAGGTGATGGTGTAGGAGTAGGTGTTTCGGTTTCCATTGATTTGGCAGCTTCGTCTATTACTTTCTTCAGATTATCTACCTTGTTGTATGCTGCTGTTGCCTCCGAATGTATTGCCTTTACTGGTTCATCAAATAACCGAATGTATTCATCGAACAGATTGGATATTGGAACCGAGACCTGTCCAGATGCTGGAAATATGTCTCCTGAAGCATCTTCTGTTGTTTGAACCTTCTTCATGTAATTTTCGTGAAAGGTGACATGATAAGTCTCTTCTATTCTTTTGGAACGCTTCTTCAACACCCGGTATGCTTTTGATGATAGAGAGTAACCCAGAAAGATCCCCTCATCGGTTTTAACGTCAAACTTATTTCGGTTTTCTTTAGAATTAAATATAAGGCACCTGCAACCGAAAATGTGAAAAAACTTGACGTTTGGTTTCCGATTGTTTAAGATCTCATAAGGAGTTATCGAGAATCTCTTGGTGAGGAAGGACCGATTCTGAGTATAATAGACAGCAGCAATGGCATCAGCCCAAAAGTATAGAGGTAGAGAGGCATAACTGAGCATGGTTCTAGCTGCTTCACACAACGATTGGTTTCGTCTTTCAACAATCCCGTTTTGCTGTGGTGTATAAGGAGCCGAAAAATTGTGTGTGATCCCCTTATCAGCCAGAAAGTCTTCGAAATCCTTGTTTTTGAATTCCAGCCCATTGTTACTTCTGATGTTTCTCACTGTCTTCTTTAATTGAACCTCCACTTGTTTGATGAACATCTTCAGCTTGGGAGTTGCATCTGATTTCTGTTTAAGAAAGAAAACCCACGTGAAGCGTGAAAAATCATATACAATAACTAGAATGCACTTACTTCCACCGATACTCTCTATAGCAGAAGGTCCACACAAATCGATATGTAACAGTTCAAGTGCTTCCACGATCTTGGTATTAATGCATGTAGGGTGGCTTTTTCTGCTCTGCTTGCCCATTTCACATGCTGCACATAAATCCTCCTTTTCGAACTTGAGAAGAGGAAGACCTTGAACGTGATCACCAATCACTAATTTGTGATATCTTTGAAGTTCAGGTGTGATAGACGTCGATGCCAAAGCCAACTTTCATCAGTGTTTGCCTTTGATAGTAGACAGATAGCTGGTGTCCCTCGAATAGGATTAAGATTCAGAGGATACATTTCTCCTTTTCGTGCAGATTGCAGCATAACTTTCTTTGTTTGTTTTTCTATTATCTCAGATCCTGCATCATCAAATGATACCTTCAAGCCTGTGCCCACAACTAATTGCGAGACACTGATGAGGTTGTGCTGCAATCCCTCTACATAAGCCACTTTTCTGATAGAGAAGTCTGCATTAGTTATCATCCCGTATCCTTTGATTGTTCTATAGGAGTTGTTTCCAAACTTCACAGAACCACCATCCTTTAGAGACCAAAACTCCCTTAATTCCTCCTTTCTTCCTGTCATGTGACACGAGCAGCCACTGTCTATATACCATGCATCGTCAAACTACTTGTCACTGATTACCTGCAAATTCAAGCAGATTTAGGAACGCAAAGTTTCTTGGGTCCTGGTAAGTTTTTCACAGATAAAGGAATAACAATAGAAGCATCAACTAAATAAGTTCGTTTAACAAGAGTTGTTTGATCTTTTCTTTTGATGGTGAACACCTTGATTTTTGTTTTATCTTCTTTAAATCTTAATGTATCTTCATTAGATGGTTTAGTGTTTTTCGTTTGATTCTTAGGTTTAGGGGAGGATCTCTTATGTTCATTCTCAGATTCTGATACCAGTTTGCCTTTTCCTCTGATGTCCTTAGATGAATTTGTTTCAGCTTGGAACCTTGAGGATCCATGTCTAGAATTGGGACCGAAACTGGTGTTAGGACCGAATCTGGTTTGAGAGCCGAATCTGGGTTTAGGACCGAACTTGGGTCGAGGACCAAAACTGGGTTTAGGACCAAACTTGGGTTGAGGACCGAAACTGGGTTAATGACCAAAATTCGGTTTAGAACCGAGACTTGACTTTCAGTTTTGGGATTTGGAATAATAGGAATTAGGACTGAAATCTTCCTTTGACTTTTCGTTTCCTTTATCCATGGATTCTTTCCTAGGAGGCTCATAGTTAGGATTTTGAGAATTCCAATGCCTTTTCCGTTCATTCAGATTCGAGGCATATCGTTGATTTCTGAGTCTTTTCTGTTCATCTAGCTCCTTCTGAGATTTGTGAACATTAAAGCTGGCCTTTGATTTCTCTTTATGAGTTGCAGTTGTCTTGTCTTCCATTCTAGTTTCAGTGCGTTCCTTAGTTTGAACTTCCGGTACTTCCTGTCTCTTGAGTGGACCTTTCGGTTCTTTCCTCTCGATTGGAACATCAGGTTGCATTAATGGTTCTTCAGGAACATCTTTAGTTCCGCTTGTGCTGGGAATATCGAAACTGGAAGGTTTATTAATGGGTTCTGGTATGTATCGTCCTTTGACTCTCCATATGGTTTTCCCAGACAGACCCACAGTTTCATCTGCATTGTCAATGGGAGCAGACCAGAAATAGTCTTCACATCCTTCAGCGTTATCCTCGTCAACTATTGTCCTTAATTCTGTTGTTTGTCTTTGAGTGACTCTAGTCACAGCATAAACCTGGTTTGGTATGGGTTGTACCTTCTGATAGACCATGGCCTTTTCTTTGAGTTTCGGTTTCTGTTCCTTTAACAGACGAGCAAACTCAACTGAATTTTCTGAAGTAAGAGCTTTTTCGCTCTTGGTTTCATTTTTCACAAACTTAGAACAATCAACAACATCCTCTACTGAGATTTCACTCATTTCACTCTCCGTTTCAAATTCAGAAGAATTATCTATGTTTATTTTATTATCCTTGACGATTTTGGCATTTGATTCATCGAATGTTTGTTTAGTTTCGGTTTTAATTTTCAGCCTATCATTTTCATCTAAGATATCTTTTAACATACTTTTATGTTCCTTAGAATCGATGAAAGTGTCTATCTTATATAAACGTAGCCTATATGACATGGATGTTTCTTCAGAGGATACTTCTGATTCACACTCAGCTATAACATCATCTTCCTTAAATTCATGAATGGGCAAAATCATTTTATGTATTTTCTTTCCAATTTCACAATTAAGATGTAATTGAGAAATATCAGTATGAAGATGCTTAGCAATTAAACAGAAAACATTTCTTTGTTTTCACAATTTCAAATTGTCTCTTTGCAAATAAATACTCTCATCCTTAGCCCTAACTAACTCTGCTTCCTTCTGCTCGATCCAGATCCTTCTCTCCTCACTTTTTGAAGACGCCCTGTCGCGTTGGTTAGTTAGGTTAGAGTTTGCTAAGCGGGTTTGCATGAGGCTACTACTTAGGTTGTTAAACTTAAAGTTTAGTTCATTTAATTCTTCTAGATATTCAGTTTTGGGAATTTTAAGAGATTCAAGGATAGAATATACATTTTTGATCAATCGATCACAGTCGTTGATCTTCTCACTCACCGACTTAGCTGCAAAACAGTTGTTTTCAGTCATGTTTGGTACTGTGTCTGCACTTTCGGTTGATGGACCAGTAGTGACGATAAAGCATTTTCCACCAGAACCTTCATTCTTTGCCACAAACGCCTTTCCATGAGTGGGTCTTCTAACCTCTTCATCTTCAGAGTCTGTTGACCAAACTTCTACACCACCGAATTCATCTTCCCCTGCATTTTCTTATACAATTAGAGCATTCGTCGAGCTGTTGGAAGCCTTTTTCTTCTTGACTTCTTCAAGTTTTCGCATGTAATACGCTTCATCATCTTCACCCACTCTCTTCTCAGCCGTCTTTCTTAACATGCAATCTTTGGCAAAGTGGTTCTTGCCGTGACAATAGTTGCAGTCGTATCCAGAGTCTCCTGCAAGCTTTTTTTCCTTTTTCTCTTCCACCTTTTGAGAAGAGACTTTCGGTTCCTCTTTTGCTTTCTCAGAACTATAACTTCCCTGCCAATTTCGGTTCTTATTGGTGGGAAATTTTCTTCTTGCGAATTTCTTTGGATTTGTTATCATTAAAGTATACTCCTCACTTGTAAGATCACATTCTGACATGTATGACTCTTCTTCTTCCTCAACATCACTTTTTCCTTTAGAGATAAGAGCCAGCGATCCCATGGGAGAGACCACTTTCACCTGCTTAGTTACAACACTTTCATGTGACTTTAGTATCCCGACTTTTTTCACCAGTGAGTAGGATTGGAACTGTTCAAGCTCCTTCACAGTGGAAACCACAGCCATCCATTCTGGTCTGAGCCCGTTCATGAATGTAACCTTCTGTTCGATCAACTTCCTCTCAATGTAACCTTCTCTTCAGGTTTCTGTTCAAAAACTCCAAATTCTGACAGCAACAGAGTTTGAATGGAGTGTTCCAGATCTTCATTAGTTGAGTAGAGTTCCTTCAACCTATCCCAGATCTCCTTAGTAGTTGTGCATGAGCCTACAAGCCGAAAGGTGTCAGATTGTAATGCGAATCTTATCATTCGCATGGCTTTAACATTACACAGTATCTTGTCCTTCTTATCTTGTGGCATCTTCTGAACATCTATCACCAACTTGTTGTAATCTTTCTATGTCTTGACGATCGTGTTTGTTTCTGAATGCACAAACGGTCAAAGAACGATAGCTTCCCAGATGAGATAGCCATTATCTTCGAATCCAACCACGTAATCTTCAAAGTGATGAGCCCATACTTCGTAGTCTTGAGTGTAGAGTATGCGAACTCTAGTTCTAGATCCGATGTTGTTTGAGATGTTAATTGGGTTTGTGTGCGTATCGTCGTGAGACATGGTGAGCTGCTATAATCTTACCTGTAAACTTGAGATTAGGGTTTTATCAAAAACTGAGTGGTCGTCATTAAGAAGACGACGACTTCGATAAAAGCGGAAACCCTAAATATTTGTGAATACAGAAGTGAAGTGTATTGATCACACAATCTCCTGCTCTGATACCAATTGTTAGAACAATCTTCTATCAGGATCGTATGATTCTAATAAAAATATAAATAAGAACTTAATTAAGAACACAAGTATTGCACTGAATATGTCGAATGATTAATGCAAAGATACCCCAGAAGAGCTCGATAAAGAACTTCAATCTGTAGAGGTATATTAGGGTTACAAGAATCAACGTAATCGACTATGCTATTTAATACGCATACATGCATGCATACTAAAACCCTAACAACTTATCTAGATAAATGGAAACTATTCTAGATAACTACGGATGGACAAGCCCAATCTGATTACAAAACAAAAAGCCCAAGACGCAACACTAAAATACTTAACACATTGCATCTCCTTGCAAGGCCCGCGGTGGTGGAAGTTGCATTTGTTGCACTTCGGGAGAGACCCAACATAAGTTTTTGCTGGTAAGGGATTCACAGGGACAACAGGAGTCACTGTGGCAACATTGATGGCCACAAGTTGTTGTTTATTGGAGGATCCTTGCGAAGCCCCTCTTTTCCTCTTATTCCACCCCTTCTTGTTGTTGGGGTCGGGGTTGGAGTTTTGTGGTACGGGTGCAGGGATTGTTAGGTTCTTGTGTTTCTCGTGGTCTATGAGAGACTGTGCCAGCTTCTTGGCGCTATCAAAAGTGACAGGCTTGGAGGCTAACACACTTGATTGGATCTAGGGCGACAGTCCGCATATGTATCTCTCTATTTTCTTTCTCTCTAGAGCAACCATATCAGGGCATAGGATTGCCAGATCACAGAACCTATTCGTGTAGGATCCTATGTCGGATCCAACCATTTGCAGGCTCCAGAGTTCCTGCTAGAGTTTTTGTATTTCTCCCCGAGGACAGTACTCTCTTATCAGCATGTCCTTCAAGTGTTCCCAGCTGATGGAATAAGCCATCACCAGAGTCAGGTACTTAACATCGCCGTTCCACCATGTTAGTGCCTTGTCAGAGAAGGTACAAGCTATGAACTTGACCTTGTTGCTTTCTTGGCAAGCGTAGATTTCAAAGACAGATTCCATCTTTTCAATCCACTGCCTTAACACCATAACCCCACCAGTACCATTAAAGCTGTGAGGTTTGGCATTTGTGAAGTCCTTGTAGGTGCATTCCTGAGGGTGTCCATGGCTTTCGCTGTGGTTCGAGGGAGGTGCACTTGTTCCCGATCCACTAGGGACAGGAGTGTTGATTGCTGAGTCAGCAGTTGCAACTGCTGCTGTGAATGCTGCCTGGAACATGTTGGCATCAAAGGGGTTAGGTGGTAGAGGAGGTTGAGGTTGTGGTGGTGGTGGAGGTGGTGGTATCGGTGCCTCGTTGTTTGGGTTACGCCTAGGATTTCTGCGTGGCGGCATCTTTAACTATATGTTTAAAAGATGACGACATGGATAAGAATAAATGAATAATGACTGTGTCTCATGGACTAATTCCCCATAGCCCAACAACAAATGAATAGAATGACTAAATGAAGATGACAACATTTGGATAATAATTTCCATATGATTAGATATCTATCAATAATACTAGAATTACAGATGTAACATGTTTGGAAAAATGGCCTAGAAGTAGGCCTTACATCAACCAGGATGGAAAATTTTGACAGAATTAAGAGTATATCAAGACCTAACAGGTCTAAGATTTATAAAGACAGGAAATTAGACCAAAGTTTTACATAAATTGGGTTATATCCAAAAGATGAGTCATCGAGATTCTATCTGCGAAGAGAATTGCTAGCATGAGTTCTTGATCCTGATAGTAGTCGTTCCATGTCCCTCATACGCCTGTCAGCTCTCGCTTGCTGAGTTCGAAGTTCCCTAACTTCAGCTCGTGTTTCAGCAAGTTCCCTCTGCAGAGCTATATTGCGGACTAGACTTCTTTCGTGTGCAGACTGTAGTTGGCGAATGCGGACAGTGTTAACACCAGAGTTGGCGTCAACTTCCAAGACTTGATTGATAGTCTCCTGAGCCATTATCGTGTTTCGAGAAATCCTACGAACCATGATTCGTAGGACTCTATCAGTAGAACCTTCTTCAGTGAGGTTGTAGAAACTTCGGTCTCCATTGTAGGGAATGGGTTGAACCTTTTCACGACTCCATGTATTCAAGTTAGTGGCCCACAGAGGTATGGGTCCTTGAAATGCGGGTCAGGGGTTCAGGTTTCGGTTTTGAGCATTTGGGGGTAGGTTGTTGACTTCTGGCTCCGAGTCAGAACTATCAGAAAAACCTTCAGCATGGTGATCATCCAAAGGGATTGGGTGATCATCTTCTGGTTCTGCCTCTAGCCAACCAGCATTGCCTTGGTTTGGGAAGTACGGATCACCGTGGTGAAATCCAGCCATTTTAATCACGCGAGAAAAGGGATATAAGAAATAGCTAAAAATAAACAAACTAACTAAGATAATTTACAGTAAGACTAAATAACCCTATGGTATTTCCTCATGGTTGTGTTGGTAAGTTTTTAGACTTGTTTCCACATCACAACCATTCTTGGGCATATGCTAATCACTCCTCGGACCAACATAGTTGATCAGGCTATGCCATTCCCAAGACTGACCATATATCCCCAGGCTTACTTGTGATACTCCACAATCATAATACTTTTGTTCTTGTCATTGTGACACTGGTTTTAGTATGAATGCAGGCACGTATACTTACTTAAATATTTTATTATTTTAAAGTATAACTCTTAGACAGAGTGTTTTAATCCCTGTGTATTTATAGTTAGTATATCTTTTATGGGTTGATATACTATATTCACTATAAACAATGCTCTGATACCAATTTGTCACACCCCAAAACCACGAACGGCGGAAACATTCAGGGGTGGAAGACGTCATGTACAGTATCACAACAGTGTAAAATAGTAAACAAGCAACAACATCATCCATTACATTATAAGTAAAGTTTTAATACATATGTGCTCTTTCATTGTAATAAGACACCAAAAATATAATCAAAATAAAAGACGAGACTTGTCTGCTCCGTCTTCTCAAAACTTGGCCACCGTAGCTGTCTACTGATGACCTGAGAATACAAGTTATTTTGAAAGAGAGTATCAGCTTAAAGCTGGTGTATTCATAAGTATTTAAGTGTCATTGAATTGCTTTGAAAAGCTGTTTTAAAAGTCATGTAAATCTTTAAATGAAAATGTTGATGTAAGTATGAAAAGCCCTAGAAAATCCCTTATTTTCTATCAGTGTGAGATGTAGTCTTCTACCAAGACCCGAATGTTTTGTTATGAAAATGTAGTCTTCTACCAAGACCCGAATGTTTTGTTATGAAAATGTATTCTTCTACCAAGACCCGAACGTTTTGTAAGTAAAATGATAGTTTTTCCTTCTATTGACTAGTACTAAAGTACTTAGTCTAACTCATCGTTTATGTGAAAGTATCACAAAATAAAGTAAACAGGGAAATGTACTACTGTAAGTGTTGTCACTAGGTACTAGGACTAACACAACATCACGTTAAGCGAAAAATGCAACCTAATGAACATCCAAAGATTGTACAGAAAGTAATAATGTAAATGTCATCACTGGGTACTAGGAGTAACACAACATCACAATAAGCAAAAAGTATAACCTTATGAACAATCGAAGATTGTCCACTTGTCCTCTGTAGCAGCAGCAGGTGGGTTGATGGGTTAGCCCCGGTTATCGATCTTATTAATATAAATAGTAACCT
Organism: Lactuca saligna; assembly: GCF_052625555.1. Lineage (NCBI taxonomy): Eukaryota > Viridiplantae > Streptophyta > Magnoliopsida > Asterales > Asteraceae > Lactuca > Lactuca saligna. Next base: position 210,185,111 of record NC_136420.1, read on the forward strand.
TAGACCTCCGTAGATGGTCATCGACCACTAGTGCTAATCAGTGGGGTTCGGAATGGTAAGTCCCGCCGAGATATCCCATTGAACCGGGATAGGAAAGATAATTTACACAGAAAGTACTAATAAATCATCCTCATAGTTCTAAGTACAAGTATCCAGGTAAGTAAATACAGGATCATGCATCTATGTAACAGTGTTCATGTATGGTATTCATGTATGTGTGTTCATGTATCAGGTAAGTTTATGTAAATGTACTCATGTATCAGGTAATGTACTGGAATAGAATCATGAATGAACTGACTCTTGTGTGATTCCTTGTAATAGTAATAATGTTTGATAACTTCAAATTATCCCTATGATAATTTACTGAAATGTAATTGGTTGATCAAGTAGGTTTATACACTCTTACTACTCAAGGGTGTGGGAATCTAAATGAAAGATGTAAACTATAACATCAGTACATATATACAATATAAGTGTACATACAAAGTTTAGTTCAAGAATGTAAAATGGTTTTGTAAGACATCCAAGGGTTTTTGAACAAACAATAGAGTGACTTGATGTCATTTTGATAAACATTTCAAAAGTAATACATTTGATAACAAAGTATTTTTAAAGATAGAAAACCATTTCATGCATCACATTTTGTAGTATGTGAAATCTATTGAATGAAAACACAGTTATAAAATACATATAGATGATTTAAAAACATGTTGTTTTCTACTTGTATTCCCCCCATTAAAGAATTTAAAATCATTTAAAACATTGATTAGGGGTATGAACTCACCTGTAGATGGTAGTTTAGATGAACTGGACGGTGTAGGATTGTTAGGTGTCAAGTGAGGACTTGTACACACACTACGATCCTAATGAACATATAATCACACATATATGCACTCAATTAGTCTTAAATTACTAATTTATAATGTTAAGACATCCTAGAACATAATAAACACTTTATATAAGTGTTTTAAGCCCTAAGGATTGCATCTAAGCCATTGTGGGACAAGGCACTTGTGTTTAGGGTTCCAAGGGACCCTATATATGTGTTTATTCTTCCCATACCAACACACATGGAGTTTACCGTTATAAACACTTGAGTTTATGGCCGTAAACTCCCAACCATGGGGGTATTGTGTGTTTTGAAGTTCCAAATGATTCCTAGAATTATTCCAACTTGGTGGTTAAATTCTTGGAAGGGTTTAAGACCTAGAAACACTCCTTTGAGGAGTTTACGGCCCTAAGGCCATTTCCCTTAGAGTTTACGGCCGTAAACTCTTAAGGATGGGTGTTTTGGATGATTTCAAGTCTCATGCACAAGTGGTATAGGTTCTAGGCTTTTATTCCAAGCATATGAAGACCCTTGACACACTTTGTTGCCCTTTTAATGATTTTATGGCCCATGAACCATGTCATGGCCGTAAACTCACTTTGTAAGGTCATTTTGTTGTGTTTAAGGCTGTTGATTTAATGGGAACAAGCCTAGGTAAAAGTCTAAGGCCTTAGGTGCCTTAAAAGCACCATTTTGGGCATGAACTTTGGAGTTTACGACCTAAGATACTCTTGGTCGTGAACTCCCAAACTTGGGTGATCCTTGCTTGATTTTATGTCCCTAATACACTCCTATATAATTCCAAGACAGTAGTATAGCACGAGGGACAGTCTAGGCTTCGTTTCGGGGGTTTACTGCCCAAGAACACCATGGGGAGTAATCTCCTAAATCTAGTGATTTAGCCTTCTAAATCATGTTATGAACACATATAAAGCTTTCTAACATTACTAGAAAGAGTTACTCACATTTTGGTATAAAAAGCCGAAGATCCGTGAGAGAGAAAATGGCTTTTCTCTAGTCGGAAATGCGAATAATGAATGAATTTGGTTCAGAATTCTATTTATAGTCCTGAGATATTTTTGGCAGAAAATATTGTTATTCCTGAAATGATCTCTAATATAAAAGAGTGTTGGAATAACAGTGTTGCACTGTAACAACCTGTCATTCCAGGTCATCAAAGATCAAGTCTTGTAACCTCTTTGAAAAAGGGATTAGAATATCATCGAAAAATGAAGTATTCAAAAGCTCTGTTTGGAGTATGCTATGTGGTAAGTATCGTCTTTCCAAATATATAAATAACCCAAAAATCCGAGTTATGACGAAGAAGTTATGACCATTCTAAGTTTTCCGACAAAAACCGGCGATACAATGTTACGTAAAAACGCAAAGTTTAAATAAAACACTTTTTGACCTTAGGTGTATAAATGAAAGTCATAGATATCGTTAAACTACAAACGTGCATAAAAGAACGCTCAAATCGGACATCGTATGAAAAAGTTATGAATTTTTAAAGAAATTCCTTAATCACGTCATTTTAATAAATAAATAATAAAAAGAAATTTCGGAATTTGCCGACGGAATCTAAACGAAAGTTGTAGATCTTAGTCACACTTACGCGTTGATATAAAGAACGTCGAAAACGGAGTTCGTATGAAGGAGATATGAATTTTTGAAGTTTGATAAATAATTAATATATATTTTTATTCAAAACTTCGGTATTATCCGAAGTCTGAGTCACACAAGTACGCCCTGTGTACACGAGTACGCCCAGCGTACTCAAGGCCTTGGCCTCGGATCGTCCACGTCGCCCCTATGCAAGCCTACCCCCCGTCCCAGCCGAAGTCCGAGGCAGTCGAGGACTCGGTCATGCGTGACGTACGTGTACACCCCGCGTACCAAGGCGGTTCCATCCTCCTATAAAAGGGATGCGAGGGTTCCCGAAAAAATTGCTTATTCTCTCTCACTTTTCTTGCGTTTTTGCCTCGTTTTCCGTGCTCGCACTACCCCGAAGTCCTGGTCTTCTTGTGCAAGTCCCGAAGGTCGATTTTACTCCCGAGAAATCCCGAGAAAATCCGCCTTTTCAAGCCAAAGTTCTGGTCGATTTTCGTCACACCTTCTTCAATCAATCAAGTGAGTTCATACCCCTTTCAAACACACTTTAAATACATTTTAAATGCTTTTATACTCTTTTAGGGGGGGGGGGGGGAATACAAGTAAACATACGGTTATTATCGTGTATTTTATAAAGTTTCACTTCACTTGTTTTATCGAATAAATCACTTGGAATTCATTACTACTATGGAAAACTCTTGTCATACTTTGTGTGCATTAGACTTATACAAAGTATATAATGATTTCAAAGTACCTTTCATTGTTAAGTCGTTTTATACATGCTAAAAACATATGATTCTTCTTTGTCAAACATTGTGAAAAAGGATAAACTTTGCATACAATACTATCACTTTAATACAGACTTAGTTGAGAATGCATGAGACGTGTATATCTTCAAACGTTACTTTTCTTTATTAGAAAATAATGCTGCAAGTCCTGTCTATAACCAGAGTCTCCCGTTCGGAGAACGTGTCAAATGTGTATAGATCTATACGGGAAGTCATGATCCTGCGCCCTGACTGTTAGCTACAGTCCGTCCTTTGGGGTGACAGTTGTCATAACGCTGCGACGCCTGAAGAACGTCGTTACAGGCATATTATGTTTAGTATGGTTATAAAACTCAACGGATATACAATTATTATGGTATTATGCTTGTATGAAACGAGTAGCTATTAAAACTATTCTTCATCTAACGAATGCGATCTTCGAATAGCTTTACTATATAAAACTATGACACAACTTTTAAGAATGTCAGGTTCTTGCGATTTTCGATCTTAGAGACTGCCAGTCATGTTAGGAAAATAAGGGTTTTTCCTGTATACAAACCAAACAACTAATAGGAAAATAAAGGATTTTCCTGGTGCAATTATTTACAACTTATAACACGAACATTCATATGCATTTCATACTTTTATAAGAAAATAAGGGTTCTTCTTGGAAAACACAACAATTCATATCTCAACAATTAGGGAAAATATGGGATTTTCTGGATCTAATACATTCATTTTCAACACAACAAGTCATAACTCTTTACATTTGAAATACTAAGTTTTCTGGAAAACATACAACCATTTTGGAATGGCATTCAATTTTTCCAAACCACTTACGAACTCACCAACTTAATTGTTGACACTTTCTCTTTGAAATAACTTGTATTCTCAGGGAACCGCTAAGCAGGATTGGAAATCAACTTTTTGATTAACGCGCTGGCGTTAATTACTTCTTTTGAAAGATGTTTATGTATTTATCTTTTGAATATGTAATGAATACAATTATGTAAACATCTTGGAAACTTTAATATATATGGTGGTGTGTACTTTCCTTTCTATGAACTGTTATGATACTGAATATGACGTCCTCCGCCCCCGAATGTTTCCGCCGTTCTGGTTTGGGGGTGTGACAGATTGGTATCAGAGCTTTGTTTATAGGGAATTAAGTATATCAAAACCATTCCTTTTTGGTATACAACTATAAACTCAACTGGGCAAAAACACTCTGAGAAAAGTCATAGTTTTGAAATTAAACTTATTTAGTTTTAAGGTAAGCATGTACTCATTTCATACTAATAACAGTTTCATATCGAATAACTCTATAAGTATTATAAATAAGTTGTGCAGTGCAGGTGCGCCTTGGGACATGTAATCGGAACTGGGAAGAATATAGCCTGATCAACTATATTTGTCCGAGAGCCGACTAACGTATGCCAGTGAGTGTCTGCAATGGACAACAAATTTAAAACTTACCAAAAGCACGTCATTACATAATACTAAGGAAGTTTTTGTGTTGTCATCAACCATTAAACTTAAGAGTAAGTTTCATGTGCTCTAGCTTATAGTAAATTCTTAACCCTATTCTCGTACAGACTAAATGGCAAGATTCCATCACCCCAATATCCCTTCTACCCCAACCAAGGTAATGGAGGATGGATCAAAGAAGATCTTGAAGAAGACAAAGAGCCTATAGAGTTGGAAGAAGGAGATGACTCTGGCACAGATTCTGAGCCAGAAATTATCGATCCACCAATCCCACAACCTCCCGTCCACGTGAGGAACTTCCAAGGACCCACTCGTGTGTGGGGAAGTCACCTCCATCATTGGAGCCAAAAACAAAGCTTACGCCCTCCCTTCGGTATGTGCCGAGACTTCTATGATGTCAGAGGCGGGGGATCAGCAAACCGAGCACTTCCGGTCATGGTTGGAAAACTCGCCAACCAGTGCTATCAATCTGGAGTGCAAGCCAACCGAATCCGAGAGGTCAACGTGGAAGTACAAATCCACACGGCCAACATCAACCGCCTGGAGATGTTGCAGAACGACATCCACCTTCGCGCCGAAGCATTTCAAGCACAAGCAAATGCAGCTTTCGCAGAATTGAGGGAACAACAAGCTGCGTTTGATAGGCGCCTCATGGAGTCAAAGCAGTCCGACACGGAGTCGAGCTCCAAGCGCAAACCACGCCGCAAGTAGTACTTGCCCGACTCTCAATTTTTGTTATAAATTAGGACTTCGGATAAAAGTATTATTTTTTTTATTTTCTGTATTGGAGACCTTTAGAAAGGTCAAAAACTTTTATCTAGAACCCCGCTGTAACACAACTATATATTTAATATATATAAGGGCATATCCCTTTCTTGTTGTTAATTATGTGTAGTTCGTTCAATTCATAAGTACATCTATTCAAACTTTATTTTCAAGCTCAAAACCCAATTTCTTAGGAAAAAAAATTAACTCAATGTCATCCAACTCTGAACTACCAAAACTTATAAATCTTTCATTTTCTTTTGGCAGCGCGATGCCTCCTCGTCCAAACCTAAGGCCCAGACCGGGCACGGCACCACCTCCACCATCAACGTATGATCCGGCCATGGTCCAAGCTGCTATCACAGCAGCAGTAACTGCATCCCTCTCGCAAATAAACTCCAACGGAAATGGAGGGGCAGGTAGAAGCACGAATCATTCAAATCATGGCACTGGTCGTGGTCAAGTAAGAGAATGTACTTACAAGGAGTTCTCTAACGCTAAGCCAAAAACTTTTAATGAAATTGGAGGAGTCATTGCGCTAATGCAATGGTTCGAAAAGACCGAAACAGTTTTTGAGATCTGCTCATGCCAAGAAGCAAGCAAAGTTAAATTCGCTGCTTGCACCTTCATAGATCGAGCCCTCACTTGGTGGAAAAGCCATGTGAATTCGGTGACGCTCACTGTCGCCAACGCCATGAGTTGGGAGGATCTGAAGGTTCTACTACTGGAAGAATACTACCCAAGAGGCGAAGTGCAAAAGCTTGAGCAGGAGCTCTGGAATCTGAAAACGACAAGGTCTGACCTAGTCGCCTACACAGCTAGGTTCAACGACCTCGCTGCATTGTGCCCTAACATGGTCAACCCAGAATCAAAGAAGGTTTAAAGGTACATTTGGGGATTGTCACCCCAGATTCAAGGGCATATCCTAGCTTCCAACCCTATTACCTGCAATAGCGCTAAACGCCTGGCTCAGCGACTCATCGACCACAGAGTAAAACTGGGTACCATTGTAGCAACCGCAAATCCATCTAAGGAGACTTAGGGCCAGAGTAGGCCTTGGAACAAGAGGAGGGGACAAACACTCCAGGAGAACCCCAAGAAACAACAAGTAGTAGCGACCGATGCTATGACTGTACCTGCCAACCCTGCCCCCACAAGCTCATATAATGGGAAACTTCCTAAGTGCAACCAATGTAAATTCCACCACCACGGTCCTTGCCATGATCTTCAATGCACCAGGTGCTATAAGAAGGGACATACAACCCTCTATTGCAAAGAGCCAACCCAACCACCCGCCCCCACTGCTAATGCCGAAGTAAGCCGGCCTGCTTTGAGTGTGGAGACACGGGGCACTACCGCAGGGACTGTCCAAAGACAAACAACCGGAATACCGGCGGAAGGGGCCGAGTTTTCACAATGGAACAAGATGAAGCCATTGCGGACCCTACTGTTGTTACGGGTACGTTACTTCTCGATAACTCGTATGCATGCATTTTGTTTGATAGTGGAGCGGAAAGGAGTTTTGTGAGTCACGACTTTAAAGGCCTGCTAAAATCAATACCACAATCATTAAGTAAACCATTCATAGTAGAAATGGCCAACGGGAAAACCGAAGGCACTAAGGAGATATATTTAAACTGCACCCTAACTTTAAACGATAATCCCTTTTCAATCAGCCTCATGCCAGTCTCGCTTAAGAGTTTCGATGTCATCATTGGCATGGATTGGCTGAGCTCTCATCATGCGAACATTTTATGTTACGATAAGGCAGTTCGCCTTAATCTACCAACCGGCGAAACTTTCATTGTCTTGGGCGATAAACCCAGTACCACTCTTCGTATCATCTCAAGTATCCAAGCTCAGAAATGCCTACGCAAGGAGTGTCACGCGTTTTTGGCACATGTTGTAGATGTGAAACGCGAATTCCAGGACGTCAAGAATGTGCCCGACGTATGCGATTTTCCCGACGTTTTTCCCGAGGACCTTCCGGGAATACCTCCCGCAAGACTAGTCGAGTTCAGAATCGATCTGGTTCCCGGAGCTATGCCAGTAGCCAAAGCACCCTATCGATTAGCCCCGACAGAGATGCAAGAGCTATCCAGCCAACTGAATGAGCTACATGGAAAAGGATTTATCAGGCCGAGCTTCTCGCCATGGGGAGCACCCGTGTTGTTCGTGAAAAAGAAGGATGGATCATTCAGAATGTGCATCGACTACCGAGAACTCAACAAACTTACCATCAAGAACCGATACCCCCTACCCCGAATCGACGACTTATTTGACCAACTCCAAGGAGGCAACTACTTCTCCAAGATCGATCTAAGATCGGGATATCACCAGCTGCGAGTCCTGGAGAGTGATGTTCCGAAGACGGCCTTCTGAACGAGATACAGACATTACGAGTTTGTAGTGATGCCGGTCGGACTAACGAATGCCCCGACCGTATTCATGGATCTAATGAATCGGGTATGTCGTCCATTCTTGGATAAGTTTGTAATAGTATTCATAGACGACATACTCATTTATTCAAAGAATAAAGAAGAGCATAGTCAACATCTGAGGCAAGTCTTAGAGACGTTACAGACTGAGAGACTGTATGCAAAATTCTCAAAATGTGAGTTTTGGATTAGAAAGGTGGACTTCCTCGGTCACGTGGTCAGCAAGGAAGGAATCCACGTGGATCCATCAAAAATCAAGGCTATCAAAAACTGGTCTGCACCAACTACACCAACATAAATTCGCCAATTTTTAGGTCTTGCTGGTTATTATCCAAGGTTCATTCAGAATTTCTCCAGCATCGCAAAGCCTCTTACCGCTTTAACCCAGAAAGGTGTGACCTACCACTGGGGAGGAAAGCAAGATGCTGCATTTCAGACCTTGAAACAGGCCCTTTGCAGTGCACCCATCCTTTCTCTTCCGGAGGGGACCGAAGATTTTGTGGTGTATTGCGACACTTCGAAGCAAGGGCTGGGCTGTGTGCTAATGCAGAGGGGAAAAGTTATTACATATGCCTCACGAAAATTGAAAATGCATGAGGTCAACTACACCACTCATGACTTAGAACTTGGGGCGGTGGTCTTCGCTCTTAAAATATGGAGACACTACCTATATGGTACCAAGTCCACTATCTTTACAGATCACAAGAGCCTCCAACACATCTTCGACCAGAAGGAGTTAAACATGAGACAACGACGTTGGGTCGAATTGCTTAACGACTATGACTGTGAGATTCGCTATCATCCGGGAAAGGCAAACGTCGTGGCGGATGCCCTTAGTTGTAAGGAGTACTTTGGCCGAAGAGTGAAGTCATTAGCAATGTTGATCCATTCTCACCTGTCAGCACAAATCAAGGAAGCTCAAATAGAGGCCTTGAAACCCGAAAACGTGACGGGTGAGACCCTTAGGGGAATGGAAAGAACTTAGAAATCAAGAGTGACGGAGCACGCTACCTCATGAACCGAATATGGACACCCAAGTTTGGTGGATTCAAAGAGGTAGTTATGAGCGAGGCACACAAGACTCCATACTCCGTACACCCCGGGTCAGACAAGATGTATCAAGATCTCAAGCAACTTTACTGGTGGCCAAACATGAAAGCGGAGATAGCTACATATGTGACCAAGTGTTTGACTTCCGCCTAGATAAAAATAGAACACCAGAAGCCCTCAGAGCTACTCCAACAACCTGAAATACCTGAGTGGAAATGGGAGCATATTTCCATGGATTTCATAACGAAACTGCCCAAAACTCAGGGTGGCCAAGATACTATTTGGGTAGTCGTCGATAGATTAACCAAGTCTGCTCATTTCTTACCGATCAAGGAAACTGATAAAATGGAAAAGCTATTGAGAATCTACATCCGAGAGATCGTACGACACCATGGAGTGCTAATGTCTATCATCTTGGACAGAGACAACAGATTCACTTCCAGATTCTGGCAATCATTGCAAAAATCCATGGGAAGAAGATTGGACATGAGTACAGCCTATCACCCCCAAACTGACGGATAGAGTGAGAGGACGATCCAAACCTTGGAAGACATGTTGCGAGCATGTGTAATCTACTGTGGTAAGGCATGGGATGTTCACTTACCTTTGTTCGAGTTCTCTTATAACAATAGTTATCATACTAGTATCAATACTGCTCCATTTGAAGCCCTTTACGGCCGTAAGTGCTGATCACCTCTGTGTTGGACAGAAGTGGGCGACACACAATTAGCAAAAGGTCTAGTCCCTGATAGCACCCACACTGGTCCGGAGATCATCAGAGAAACTACTGAAAAGATCGTGCAAATACGAGAACGACTGAATTCCTCAAGGGATAGGCAAAAGAGCTATGCTGACAAAAGACGTAAAACCCTTGGAGTTTCAGATTGGCGATCGTGTACTACTCAAGGTCTCACCCTGGAAGGGCATGATACGCTTTGGAAAACGTGGGAAGCTAAATCCTAGGTACATTGGACCCTTCGAAATCGTTTCAAGAGTTGGTCCAGTGACCTACAAACTCCGACTTCCAACCGAGCTTAACAAAGTACATCCAGTATTCCACGTATCAAACCTGAAGAAGTGTTTGTCCGACGAAACACTTGTAATTCCACTCGATGAGATCGAACTAAATGAAAATCTTAACTTTGTGGAAGAACCCGTCGAGATCATGGATAGGGAAGTTAAATGAACTAAACAGAGCCACGTTCCAATAGTAAAGGTCCGATGGAATGCTAAGAGGGGACCTGAGTTCATGTGGGAACGAGAAGATCAAATGCAATAGAAGTATCCACACCTCTTCCTCAGCCCCTAAAACTTTCCTTTTGTATTAAAAATTTCGGGACGAAATTCCCTCTAACGGGGGGATGATGTAACAACCCGTCATTTCAGCTCATCAAAGATCAAGTATTGTAACCTCTTTGAAAAACGGATTAGAATATCATTGAAAAATGAAGTATTCAAAAGCTCTGTTTGGAGTACGCTATGTGGTAAGTATCGTCTTAAGGTTTCCAAATATATAAATAACACAAAAATCCGAGTTATAACGAAGAAGTTATGACCATTCTAAGTTTTCCGACAAAAACCGGCGATACGAAGTTACGTAAAAACGCAAAGTTTCAATAAAACACTTTTTGACCTTAGGTGTCTAAATGAAAGTCATAGATATCGTTAAACTACAAACGTGCATAAAAAGAACGCTCAAATTGGACATCGTATGAAAAAGCTATGAATTTTTAAATAAATTCCTTAATCACGTCATTTTAATAAATAAATAATAAAAATAATTTCGGAATTTGCCAACGGAATCTAAACGAAAGTTGTAGATATTAGTCTCACCTACGTGTGGATATAAATAACGTCGAAAACGGAGTTCGTATGAAGAAGATGTGAATTTTTGAAGTTTGATAGATAATTAATATATATTTTTATTCAAAACTTCGGTATTATCCGAAGTCTGAGTCACACAAGTACGCCCCGCGTACACGAGTACGCCCAGCGTACTCAAGGCCTTGGCCTCGGATCATCCACGTCGCCCCTATGCGAGCCTACCCCCCGTCCCATCCGAAGTCCGAGGCAGTCGAGGACTCGGTCATGTGTGACGTACGCGTACACCCCGCGTACCAAGGCGGTTCCAGCCTCCAATAAAATGGATGCCAGGGTTCCCGGAAAAATTGCTCATTCTCTCTCACTTTTCTTGCGCTTTGCCTCGTTTTCCGTGCTCACACTACCCCGAAGCCCTGGTCATTTTGTGCAAGTCCCAAAGGTCGATTTTACTCCCGAGAAATCCCGAGAAAATCTGCCTTTTCAAGCCAAAGTTCTGCTCGATTTTCGTCACACCTTCTTCAATCAATCAAGTGAGTTCATACCCCTTTCAAACACACTTTAAATACATTTTAAATGCTTTTATACTCTTTTAGGGGGGATACAAGTACACATACAGTTATTATCGTGTATTTTATAAACTTTCACTTCACTTGTTTTATCGAATAAATCACTTGGAATTCATTACTACTATGGAAAATTCTTGTCATACTTTGCGTGCATTAGACTTATACAAAGTATATAATGATTTCAAAGTATGATTTTGCTTTGTCAAACATTGTGAAAAAGGATAAACTTTGCATACAAAACTATCACTTTAATACAGACTTAGTTGAGAATCCATGAGACGTGTATATCTTCAAACGTTACTTTTCTTTATTAGAAAGTAATTCTGCAAGTCCTGTCTATAACCAGAGTCTCCCGTTCGGAGAACGTGTCAAATGTGTATAGATCTATACTGGAAGTCATGATCCCGCGCCCTGACTGTTAGCTACAGTCCGTCCTTTGGGGTGACAGTTGTCATAACGCTGCGACGCCTGAAGAACGTCGTTACAGGCATATTATGTTTAGTATGGTTATAAAACTCATCGGATATACAATTATTATGGTATTATGCTTTTATGAAACGAGTAACTATTAAAACTATTCTTCATCTAACGAATGCGATCTTCGAATAGCTTTATTATATAAAACTATGACACAACTTTTAAGAACGTCGAGTTCTTGCGATTTTCGGTCTTAGAGACTGCCAGTCATGTTAGGAAAATAAGGGTTTTTCCTGTATACAAACCAAACAACTAATAGGAAAATAAGGGTTTTTCCTGGTGCAATTATTTACAACTTATAACACGAACATTCATATGCATTTCATACTTTTATAAGAAAATAAGGGTTCTTCTTGGAAAACACAACAATTCATATCTCAACAATTAGGGAAAATATGGGATTTTCTGGATCTAATACATTCATTTTCAACACAACAAGTCATGACTCTTTACATTTGAAATACTGCGTTTTCTGTAAAACATACAACCATTTTGGAATGGCATTCAATTTTTCTAAACCACTTACGAACTCACCAACTTAGTTGTTGACACTTGCTCTTTGAAATAACTTGTATTCTCAGGGAACCGCTAAGCAGGTTTGGAAATCAACTTTTGGGATTAACGCGTTGGCGTTAATTACTTCTTTCGAAAGATGTTTATGTATTTATCTTTTGAACATGTAATGAATACAATTATGTAAACATCTTGGAAGCTTTAATATATACGGTGGTCTGGACTTTCCTTTCTATGAACTATTATGATACTGAATATGACGTCCTCCGCCCCCGAACGTTTCCGCCGTTCTGGTTTGGGGGTGTGACATGCACAAAACCCTAGTGCACCCACTCTCCCGATATTTCCTGAAGTGTAAACCCTAAATTACTTAAACTTACATGAAAAAGTCTGAAAATTAAGTGTGACTGCTATAACTTCTGTTGAAGTGATATAGTTTGTATAGAATGGAAATTTCGGGTTGTCACAAATTCCCTTAACGCCCTATATTTGAAGTGTTCTCCATTTGGGATGTCCAAATCCCAATAATCATATCATTTAGACCAAAACAAGCAAGGAACTTCAAAAATGGGGATCTCAATAACCACAAAGTAAGGTTCAAGCGTTATATCAGGAAATGTCATGGATGATGCAAGGATTCTTGGTCTATAAACTCCTTCTTGTGTCCTCAAGCTTCTCCTTATTCCAATGGATTCAAAACACACACTAAAACACTTGAAATCGCTCACAACACTCACAATAGTATTAGGGTTTTGAGATTTAGAGTTTAGGACTTGGAGGCTGGAGATGAGGCCGACACCTTGGGTTAAGGTGTTTAAATAAGGTGAAAACCATAGAAATTAGGGTTTCATCTCTGCCAGCCTACTCATCGAGTTGATGCCTCCTAACTTGTCGTGTAGGTTACTTAAATATGCGGACCTAATGATCTCTACTCAATTATCTTGGGGCTCCCAACTTGTCGAGTTGCTCTATAAATTAGAATAAATTATATGTTAAATACATACCATAAACCAGGAATTACAAATAGATTAAAAGTAACATAAATTATTTATATCTATATCTATCATTGAACTTAAAAGATTATCACATAAGTAAAATCTATATGCAAGCAACGGCCAGAAGCAATTGAGTAATATTGTTCAAAATAGTTGAGGTTATACATGTACACTTAGTACAAAAAAGTATTATTTCAATGTTAATATCCATAACTTAAGCATTGAAAATAATATGTACTTTTTTCAGATGAGCCTAGTATATAAATAGTTATAACTCTGAATAATATTTAGAGAAAACTGCGAAAACGGTATTTGTAGTTTTTTTTAGTTATGTTCAAAAAAGTTTCAAGTTACACTCTGGTCCGTAATTGGATTTTTATGTTGTTTTGGTTTTTATCAAAATTGAAATTACTATTATACCTTTTAATATATTCTTTTCCATATATTTATTTTCATTTTTTTTAATTCTCTCTTTGACTCTCTCTCTCTCTCACACAAAAACACAACCTATCATTTCATTTATTAATTAAAAAAATGAAAGTACATAATACATATTTTATGTCAAGTCACATGGCCAATGCTTCCATAAATCAATAATTATTGGAAATTTAATATATTATAACAAGTTTGCAAAATCAATTATCTCACGCCGGTGGGAAAAAGAAACTGTAACACCAGTCAAAATAGGTCAATAACAATTACATGTGATTATGCCAATCATGTAATCTGATTTTGTTAAACTAGTAATGTAATAAACTTATTATGCATTTCATGATAATTATAATACAAATATGAACTTTCTTTATGACACAACTCAAAGTATACATCCACTAGATTCCAAAAATATAGGGAACATCTAAATCTGACTTCACATGAAGAAGTAACCGAACACTATAAAATGTCTATAACATAAGGAATTTAAAATAGGCTTAGAATTAGCTATTGGAGTCTAAAAGAGAGTTGTGGTGCTCGTAAATACCTACACGTGGATATAAACAACATCAAAACGGAGTTTGTATGCACAAGTTATGGCCTTCCGAAGATGTTGCTGTCACAAACCCTAATTTGACTGAACTCATGAATTGAGTTTTTAAAAACTCACGACGTGAGGAGTCAAGCCGCCATATTTCGGATCTAGAAGGTGTGACGAGACTATGGGGGATAAGATCAAAACTCACAACGCGAACAAGGCATTTTTCATGTCGTGAGGGCTCATTTTGCCACCTTCGGAAGCTAGAAGACGGATGGCAAGTCTACGAAGAGATAAGATCCAAACTCACGACGTGAACAATGAGTTTTTCACATCGTGAGGGCCAAAAATCTTACTATAAATAGCAAGATCGACCCCAACCATTGTTACACCCGATCTCCTTTCTCCTCTCTTGTTTGCTGAAGCCATATTGCATCCGGAGCCCCGACGACCTCGTACGCTGACCGTTTCTGCTTAGATTACATAAAATCACATCGCTAAGGTGAGTTTCACAGCCCCACTTTCTAATATTTTCGCGGGAAACGTATGCTAAATATTATATATACTTTATTATTATATCTATATGACAGTGTATTAAAATCAACATAGGTAGTTATAATAGCCGGGATATAGTTATTTCGCATCTGAAAGTGTACAACTATCGTAAAGTTGTTAGCATGTGATTGTTATAGTAGTATAGTAATGTAGATCTTGAGTTATACTTAGGATTCTATATATATGTTGTGTGTGATATATCATGTGATTGTTAATATTGATTTTACATCAAGATAAAACCAAGTATGTTATATGTTGTTGTTGTTATTGGTTTTATGTCAAGATAAAACATGGTTTTAATTATAATTATAGTTGTTGTACTACCTAAGTATTATAAATATTAGGAGTAATGTTAAAAGCATAGTCTAATAACTTAGGTTTTTAGACACGAATATGATTTTACTACTAAAACTAATAGAACTCGACAAGTCTACATGAGCTATTGTATTCATCAACTAAGATTGGAAATCTTCGGGAAAATCCTCTGACCTGTAACCATTAATCCAGTGTGAGCGAGGAAGTCGTGTATGAATAAGATATGGGTTGACAACCCCACTCGTGGTTGCTAGCTACAACAAAACCGTGTGCGAGTGACAAACTGTCCTTTTGTTCGTTTATTGTTCCAACGTTGATGAAGCGTGTGGAACCTACCTCAACATGCAAAAACTGTAGCATCAAACAGAGGTTTGAAACTAGTCATATAGTCGCGTTTACGGACTCATGGTAGCAAATTGTTAAAAGCATTATACTTTTTCGTTATACAAGTATTAATGTTATGTATAAGTTTTCCAAACACTTATACTCTAGGTACAAGAAACTGGTAGGTATACTACTTGTATATTAAGTAGATAATTATACCTAATACACATACTCTTATATAATTAAAATACATTTATACGTAGCGGTTTTCGTATAGAATTGAAATAAGATTTATACGTAGCAACTTTTGTTTGTATGGAACTACAAACACTTATATTCATAGTATATGAGACTTATAGGTAAACTACTTATTTGGTAAGTAAACTTTTATACCTAGGATATATATGCTAAACGTTGGAGAGTCAAAATGATACTTTCAAAACTATACTTTTGAACTTGGAAAATGTATTATTTTTATATGGAGTCAAAACCTATGGACTCACCAACTTTATGTTGAAGTATTTTTAAATGCATGTGTTTTCAGGAAGTTGATAATTATGATAAGAGAAATGACATTACAATGCCCACTATTTCCGCCGATGGACGGGGTGTGACAGATTGGTATCAGAGCTATTAACTATAGTAAATTAGTACTTTCTTAGGAAAGCACGACTATAGTTTATGGCTTATTCTGTTGGGTTTAGGTATATCCCTTAGCCTACAAATATAAAGTATTATTAAAGATTATGCTGAAGGGCTACTTACGGAAGCGGTGATAGGATAGAAATGTTGCTTGGGTTGCTGGATTTCAGAACGGCTATATGCTAAAATGATCCTACCCACCGACTGTCCTGACTGGTCAGTGCCTTATCAGCTAGACCTGAAGTAACAAACAATAATTAAAAGAGCATGAATACAACAAATAACAAACATAAAGTCATATATGAAGACATAGACCCGCGATGATAATACACCTAAATAGCCGGAATGTTTTTAATCTCGAGGATTTAGATCAGATATTCCAACTAAAGTTTATATGTGCATAGATCTTATCACAACTAGGTGTAGGTGTACAACAATATTTTATTATGATAAGATCATATGAACTATTTAAATTGGGAGTAATATTTGATGGACTAAACACTTGGTGATCTAAAATGTATAGGAACTAATCAAAATGCTTAGAAGAAGTAGCGCTCGTCTAAACCTAAACCAACTACCAGAACTAGAACAACAACAATCGCAACCACCACCACCAGAAACAAATGCTCCAATAAGTTTAGCAGAACTTGAAGAAATCATAGCTCAGAGAATCGCTGCATCTCTTGCTAATTTCACAATAGGAGGAGTTAGAAATAAAGGCAATGTAAGGACCGCCAGAATGTGTACCTACAAGGAATTTATGAATTGCAAACCTAAGAGCTTCCATGGAACGGAAGGGGTTGTTAGCTTGACCTAGTGGAGTGAAAAGACATAATCAGTATTTCAAATAAGCTTCTATCCGGACGAATGTAAGGTATGATTTGTTGCGTGTACCTTTGTTGATATAGCACTTACATGGTGGAACAGCCATGTGAATACAACGGGTATTGATGCTGCAATTTCCATGCAATGGGAAGAGCTGCAGAGGATGCTAGTGGAGGAGTATTGTCCTAGGGAGGAAATACATAAGGTGGAACAAGAATTGTGGACCCTAACCATGAAGGGTTCAGAGATAAACGATTATACCACTAGATTCAATGATCTTGTGGCGATGTGTCTAGCACTAGTAACCCCAGAATACAAGAAGATCGAGCGACATATATGGGGTCTAGCATCGCAAATCAAAGCAATGGTGATTGCATCGAAGCCTACAACATATGACAGTGCAAAGCGTATAGCTCATCAGCTAACTAGCACAGAAATCCAAGTGGGATTTATAGCTTAGTCTCCCGAATCTGGAACGAACAAGCGCAAATTTAATGGGAAGAATCCCATACTATCATCTGAGGAAAGATAAGATGTGGAAACTAATTATGCAGCCACAACAACAATACCCACACAACCACGATGGCAAGAAGGAAAACTCCCAAAATGCACTCAGTGTAGCTGTCGCCATCTAGGTAACTGCTTTATATGCACTCACTTCAAGAAAAAGGGACACACCGCCAATTTTTGTAGGAGCAAAGCACTTACAACAGAAAATCAAGGAACAAACATTGGGACAGGCTATGATGGAGGAAGAGCGTGTTTTGAGTGTGGTGAAATTTGAGATATCAAGAAGGAATGTCCAAATTTAAGGAGTCAAGGAAGCTAGGTCATGGTAGTTCAATTGTGATAGCAAGTAGGGAAGTTATCTAGTACCCTTCGGTGGTATCTAGTTAAAAATAAATTTCGGGATGAAATTTTATCAACGGGGGAGGGGGGGGGGGGAATGTAACACCAGTCAAAATAGGTCAATAACAATCACATGTTATGCCAATCACGTAGTGTGATTTTTTTAAACTAGTAATGTAATAAACTTACTATGTACTTCATGATAATTATAATACAAATATGAACTTTCTTTATGATACAACTCAAAGTACACATCCATATGATTCCAAAAATATAGAGAACATCTAAATCTAACTTCGTATGAAGAAGTTATGATAAACCGAAAACTATATAATATCTATAACATAAGGAATTTAAAATAGGCTTACAATTAGCTATTGGAATCTAAAAGAGGGTTGTAGTGATCGTAAATACCTACGCGTGGATATAAAGAACGTCAAAAACAGAGTTCGTATGCAAAAGTTATGGCCTTCCGAAGATGTCGCTGTCAGAAACCCTAAGTTGAATGAACTCACGATGTGAGTTTTTAAAAACTCATGACGTATGGAGTCAAACCGCCATATTTCGGATCTAGAAGGTGTGACGAGACTATGGGGAATAAAATCCAAACTCACAACGCGAACAAGGCATTTTTCATGTCGTGAGGGCTCATTTTGCCACCTTCGGAAGCTAGAAGACGGATGACAAGTCTACGAAGAGATAAGATCCAACTCGCGACGTGAACAATGAGTTTTTCACATCGTGAGGGCCAAAAATCTTACTATAAATAGCAAGATCGACCCCAACCATTCTTACACCTGATCTCCTTTCTCCTCTCTTGTTTGCTGAAGCCTTATTGCATCCCGAGCCCCGACGACCTCGTACATTGACCGTTTCTGCTTAGATTACATAAAATCACGTCGCTAAGGTGAGTTTCACGACCCCACTTTCTAATATTTTCGGGAAAAACGCATGCTAAATATTATATATACGTTATTATTATATCTATATGATAGTGTATTAATATCAACATAGGTAGTTATAATAACCGGGATATAGTTATTTCGCATCTGAAAGTGTACAACTACCGTAAAGTTGTTAGAATGTTATGGTTAGAGTAGTATACTAATGTAGATCTTGAGTTATACTTACGATTCTATATATATGTTGTGTGCGATATAGTTCCAGAGTTATACTCGGAAGTTCTATATGTTAATTGATAAGTATGTTGTTAATATTGATTTTACGTCAAGATAAAACCAAGTATGTTATATGATGTTGTTGTTATTGGTTTTATGTCAAGATAAAACATGGTTTTAATTATAATTATAGTTGTTTTACTACCTAAGTATTATAAATATTAGGAGTAATGTTAAAAGCATAGTCTAATAACTTAGGTTTTTAGACACGAATATGATTTTACTACTAAAACTAACATAACTCAACAAGACTACATGAGCTATTGTATTCATCAACTAATATTGGAAATCTTCGAGAAAATCCTCTGACCTGTAACCATTAATCTAGTGTGAGCGAGGAAGTCGTGTATGAATAAGATATGGGTTGACAACCCCACTCGTGGTTGCTAGCTACAACAAAACCGTGTGCGAGTGACAAACTGTCCTTTTGTTCGTTTATTGTTCCGACGTTGATGAAGCGTGTGGAACCTATCTCAAGATGTGAAACTTGTAGCATCAAGCAGAGGTTTGAAACTAGTCATATAGTCGCGTTTACAGACTCATGGTAGCAAATTGTTAGAAGCATTATACTTTTTCGTTATACAAGTATTAATGTTAAGTATAAGTTTCCCAAACACTTATACTCTAGGTACAAGAAACTAGTTGGTATACTACTTGTATATTATGTAGATAATTGTACTTAACACATATACTCGTATAGAATTGGAATAGATTTATACGTAGCGGTTTTCTCGTATAGAATTGAAATAACATTTATACGTAGCAACTTTCGTTTATATGGAATTACAAACACTTATATTCATAGTATATGAGACTTATAGGTAAACTACTTATTTGGTAAGTAAACTTTTATACCTAGGATATGTATTCTAAACGTTGGAGAGTCAAAATGATACTTTCAAAACTATACTTTTGAACTTGGAAAATGTATTATTTTTATATGGAGTAAAAACATGTGGACTCACCAACTTTATGTTGACGTATTTTTAAATGCATGTGTTTCCAACAAGTGGATAACTATGATACGAGAAATGACGTTACATCGCTTGGTGTTTCCGCCGACGGCCGGGGTGTGACAGAAACTTGTGTGAGTTTATCAGACTTTTATTTCCTTAAGCCTTCAAAGGCTTTAATGAAGGATATATGATGTATAAGCCCATACACTCACCAAGTTAGGCTTTAGATATTGTACACGAGCTTTGTTAAATTGCACAGTTCATACGCACTTTGCACTTTGTATGTCGTAATAGTCACTAAGAGCCAATGAGGTTTTTTTGGCTGGGTTCGGATGGAATCGGGTTTGGATTGACACGATTAGAGTTTGATAGATTTTTAACTTAGTGGATGGCATCTAAGAAGATTTTAGAGATCGAATAAACTCATGTTTTAAATTTAGATAACCATATGGTTTGGATTCAGATAACCTTTTGTTTTAAATTTGAATTCAAATAATTTCTTGTCTTTTAAATTCAAAATAAGATACTAGTATATTAGAAATAGGACCCTACGTGTCCTTTTTATTCACTACCAAAACTTCTCTCTCTCTCTCTCTCTCTCTCTCTCTGTTATATATTAATTTGAAAATAAAAAATGTAAGTACATAATACATCTCATATGTCGACTCCCATGACAAACACTTCCGCAAACCAATAGTTATTGGAAATTTAATTAATAAATTATAACAAGATGGCAATATCCATTATTCCATTTTGGTGGAAAGATGAAAATTTTGTGGGAGTTTATAACTCTAGTGAAGGATATGGGATGTGTCAAGCCTACACATGCACCAGGCAAGGTCTAGGATGTGACATACAAGGTTCCTAGAATGGAACGGTTTATAGGCATATTTTACTTCGCACACCACATTGGTTATTAGGAGCTGATGAGCTTTTCTTTGGTCAGGTTCGGGTGGAATTGGGTTTAGACTGACCCGCTAAGAACTTACTGATGGTTGACTTCATGGATGACTTCTAGGAAAACTCTAGAGAGAGGATAAACTCGGAGTTTGAATTTAGATAACCATCTGGTTTGGATTTAGATAAACTTTATGTTTAAATTTGAATTCAGATAACTTCTTCATGTTTTACTTTGAATTAAGATATCATTCCCATACAAATAGGACCCTATATGTCTTATTTATTCACTACCAAAATCTCTCTCTCTCTCTCTCTCTCTCTCTCTCTCTCTCCTTGTGATTCAACTTTTTTCTATGCTTCTCAGTATTTTTTTCTTTGTGTTTATCAAATGTTCCATTTTTGTTGGAGTGAACAATAAATTAATTAAATCTTAGAGTTCTACATTTCAGTTTACAACTGTTGGAGGTCGTAAAACCTTTTAAGTACGATTGTAAATTTGTGTACTTATAATCAAGGGTATATGAATTTTCAGATTGGTTTCGGATTGTATGCTTATCATGTGTAGAATACAAAAATCTTAAAGGTATTTATTAGTGATTATAATTTCAGAAAAATGAATATTAAAATTTCATCTGCCAACCTTAGACAAATGAATCGACAACTTGTCAAACTGGACCATTTTGATAGTCATAACTATACTTTTGGGGCTGATAAGGTCAAGTATCTACTTGTTGTCAATTTATGATGAAAGGGGGATAAAATAAAAAAAAATGTTTAATTATAATCATTTGATCAGTAGATCATGATTGAGAGCTATAGAAAATATGAAGATGGAAACTCCACGACGAGATGCTTTAGAGAGTTGATTTTCAAGCAACCTTATATTAAGGGAAGTGATTCGTACACAACAATTTTTTGTCGTACACAACAATTTATGCATTATAGAGTTGTACAATACAATACTTTAAAGCACAAATTGTTGTGTACGGAGAAAAAGTGTTGTGTACAAATCAGTTCCCTTATATTAATTGGTGCAAAGAGTGGGATGAATCTATGGTTTTAAAGCATAATCTCTTCTCTAATTTCCATAATTTTGAATTTGGAACTTGTGATGGAAGTCAATGTCGATCTTCTGATCAATTTAGGGATATAGTTTGGTTTCCAAACATTTCTAAGATAGTTTGTGTGATTTTATATTCAATCTATCATTCTTTTGATAGATGTAGTGTTTGAGTAAGTATTTCACCACAAATCCTAGAATCCCAATGGTAATGATGAAGTTATTAAGTTGTTCTCTAAATGATTCTAAGATCACTAATGAGAAAATTTTGCAATAAATCCTTTAAGGAGGCGCAAACTCAATGAAATAAGAGAATCAAGTTTTGATGTATTAAATTTGGTATTAATTAATTGATTGATGAGTTTTCACTTAGTTGGATGATATCTATTTACATAAAGGATATTCATATTTATGGATTGATGCATTAGTTGTGAATTGGATGAAAAACATAAGGAATCACTTGATAGTTCAAGTGGTTCTTGTTATTCTTAAGTTATAAGGGCAAAATGAGAACCTAAGAAATGGAATTGGTATCTGATGGTTAGAATTGAATTCAACAACTAAATGGATGGATTAAGGGTTAGCGACATCATTTATGATGAACTGCAAGTTGGTAATGATTATGACGAATATAAGAAACACTAGCGATTTGTTGGTCATATTAAAGTACTTAATTGCATATGATGAGTTTGATGATCAATGTAACCAAAAAAATCATTATGATAAACTTAATAGATTAAGTTATTTGTTTTACCATGTTTAAATGCTTTCATTTGATGTTTGGGAATCCATAATGGTTGTCCAAAAGAGTGTTATATGTAATCAATAGTGGAAACACAATAACAACGGTTAAATAGAAGTTAAAATAATATATGGTGACATTTTCTATAGAAAGCGGCGTGTTCCTTTTTAGAACTTGATGTGTAATGTATATTATGATTCTAGAATTGGAATGTTGTTAAGAACACAAAGCGTCGCATACTTAACCATAACTACTATCGTGATACATAGAGAAAAGGTGATGCATAACACGTTGCGTAATGCCTTATATTATGAAACAATATTTTCCATTTCTCATGATTTGCATATATGTTTGAGTTGATTTCACCTCCTTACATAATTCCTCACAAGGTTAATAATGAACAATTTTATAATTTGGGTATTTTCTGATGCTAGGGTTATTTTGGTCATTTTTAGTAATCTACCTAGTATCATATAGGTGGTCTTAGAGAAGAAATTTCATATAAGACATGAGTTATTTGGAAAACTAGAAGTTGAGGTGAGTTATTGGGAGAAAACATCCCTTATTTTTTATTTTGTCTTTTTAAACTATTTATCTTATAACTTCATTGCTAATTGCCTAATATGCACATGCTTCTTACATTCATGAAACAAGATTATGAAAGAAATTTGGTAGCAAAAGCTAATAATTACTTTGAAACTGATTTTAACATCCTAACTATACATACATATTATTGATAGGATATAATAAACTAAAAGAGGTTCCAGCCTAGTGACTTGAATATAACCCACGAGTGATTAATGCAAGAACTAAAGGTAGGAATTTAAAGATTAAAATTGAACGAATAACAAAGAGAATGTTTTATAAGAACACATGATCATATATTTATTGACGTTCAATAGAAAAGTATTGATCAACGGAATATGTACACTGACAAAATACCATTTATTGATCTTATTCCGTATTTTAAGATATGTACAAAACATACATACCTAACATCGTCGGAGTGAGACAGCCTCGAAAAACATCATTCATCTGAATTTTTTAATACTCTCAGATCACTTTACAATCAGATTCAATCCATCATCAAATTAACTTAGGGACACTTTTCATGAACTAACAATCTCCCCTAAGTGACCTACTAGTCCATCAATCTTGTTTATCAATTTTCAACACAAAATATTGAGATTCATAGATCAAAATTCGGACTTCAATCCACCATTTCAAAGGATCGACAAACTTTTTCATATCTTGCTTAGATGTAGATGATTAAGAGGTACAATTAACGAACATTTCAAGTACATGATTGATAACCAAGTTCTTTTGCCTAAATTTGAATAATTTCTTCTCTGAACCTCCTTTGTGATGATAGACAAACCCAAGCTCTTGATCGTTAGGAGGACCAATCATCATTTATTTAATTTTCAAAAGTTATGTGTTAGGAGATGGTGGAATTTTGGTGGGTGTGAACAAAAGTAAAGTTCAGTATCAACTCTTCCGATCACAGTTTGATAGTCCTTGAGAAATTTGATCAATACGGTGAAGGCATTATCAGTGAGTCCACTGATTTTGTGTTTCTTTTTTCTCAAAATGATAAGCTACTGTGAGAATATATTTATTATTTATACAATAAACCTTTAAAAATTTCCTTCCTACATCTCAAAATCGATATGATTTTCTTTAGTGACTAGACTTCGTGCCCTCACATGGCATGAACATTGTGGAATTGTTTAATCCTTTTTCATTCAGCATAAATTTGATTATTGGTGGGAGACAAAGGAAAGTTTTAATACATATGTGTTCTTTCATTGTAATAAGACACCAAAATATACAATCAAAATAAAAGACGAGTCTTGTCTGTGCTCCGTCTTCTCAAAACCAGGCCATCGTACCTGTCTACGGGTGACCTGAGAATACAAGTTATTTTGAAAGGGAGTATCAACGTAAAGCTGGTGAGTTCATAAGTATTTAAGTGTCATTGTCTTATTTTGGAAAGCTGTTATGAAAGCCATGTAAATATTTGAATGAAACAATTGATATAAGTATGAAAACCCTAGAAAATCCCATATCCTATTAGTATAAGAGAAGTCTTCCACCAAGACCCGAATGTTTTGAAAGTAGTCTTCTACCAAGACCTGTATGTTTTGATGTAACAAAGATGGTTTTACCTTTTATGACTATTATTAACAATATATAGTCTACCTCCTATTTTATGTGATTGTAACACAAAATAAAAGTAATAGGAAAAGTATAACCATAAAAGTATTATCCTTTTGCATAGATAATGCGACATCGCGACTGCCGAAATGCATAACCTAGAACATCCGTAGATTGTTCATTTTCCTCTGTAGCTAGCAGCAGGTTTAAGGAATGGTTAGTCCCGTAAAGGTACTCCTAATATAAGTATTAATCGTAGGCATCCGTAGATGTTCATTACCTGTGTTGCTAACAGGTGGGTTCCGGAATGGTTAGTCCCGTCAAGTTATCCTTTTGAACTAGGAGAGGCATAACAAATTACACATAATGCACTAGTAACTCATCCTACTAAATCTGGGTACAAGTATTCATGTAAGTGTATACAAATAAATGTATATATGTAAAGGTATTCATGTAAGCATATCGATGTAGACGTATTCATGTAACATGTAATGTATAGTATAGACTCATGAATGAACTGACTTTGGTGTAATTCCTTGAAATAGGAATAATGTTTTGTATCTCCTAACTATCCCTATAATAGTTAACTGGAAGGTAATTGATTGTCCAAGCAGGTTTATACACCCTTGCTACTCAAGAGTGTGGGAAACTGAATGAAGGATGAAAGCTATCATATCAATACATATAAAAGAACATAAGTGTATAGATATAGTTTTGTTCAAGAAGATAAAAATGGTTTTGTAAGACATTTAAGAGTTTTGAACAATAATTAACAATGACTTGATGTCATTTTTAATAAACATTTCAAAAGTAATACATTTGCTATCAAGGTATTTTTAAGATATTAAACCATTTCATGCATAACATTTTTGTAGTATGTGAAATATGCTGAATGAAAACACAGTTACAAATACATATGATTGATTAAATAACATGTGGATTCCCCCCCCCCCCCGCCCCCCTTAAAGCATTTAAAATCATTTAAAACATTGATTAAGGGGTATGAACTCACCTGTTATGAGTGGTTCTAACGGGTATACGTGTAGGGATGAGAAGTTCCACGAATGAAGTCTCGTGACACAATAAGTCCTAAATGACATATAAGGACACATATTGACATGAATATAGTGTTTATAACATCTATATGCAAGGAAACACCTTCTGGGACTAGGAAACACCTTGACCAAGTGTTGGAATCACATGTGATTCAACATAGGAAGGTATAAAGGCACTCACAGGAGTTTACTACCATGAGTTCACGGCCCTAGGGAGTTTACGGCCATAAACTCATGGCTACTCATGTGGGAATGCATGTTTGAAGGCTAGGGAATGATTTAGGGACATTAAATCTAACCTATTATGAAAAAGACCACCTTCCTTGAAGTTTTTGAGGAGTTCACGACCCTTATGAGTTTACTACCATAAACTCATGGCCTTTTATGTTTATGAGGGTCCTAAAGGTCATAAGGAAGTATTCTAAATTAAAGCGTAAGCCTTAGGAAGTGTTTGTGGCATCAAAACACCCCTAACATGAGTTTACGGCCCATGGACCATTTGGTCATGTGTTTGCGGCCGTAAACACTCATGGGTGTTTGTATTTTGATTGTTTTGGGTCCTAGACACATCAAGGTAAAGTACAATGTTTGTCTCTTGGCTTAATGAAGGCATTTAGGGCATTTTGGCAACCAAAAATGGAGTTCACGGCCCAAGAACATCCTTGGCCGTGAACGCACTTTCAACCTTTGATTCTTAATGTTTTGGATGTCTAAACAAGCTATGGGTAGTCTCAAGGTTCTTTTCCAAGGTTTGGAGGGACATTAGGCACACTTTGGCCTTTATAAAAGAGTTTACTCTCCAAGTGTTCTTGGGCGGTAAACTCTCAAATCTTGGGGTTTTGATCCGATTTTGATGTTACTGGGCACAATCTAAGCTATATATTACAACTAGACAGAAGTACTCACGATTTGGGATGAAAACCCGAAGATCCGTGAGAGAGAATTTGGCTTTTCTCTAGTTGGAATTGTAACTAATGAATGAATATGGTAGAGTTTTGGAATAACCGAGTTGCACAAAACCCTAGTGCATCCACTCTTCTGATATCTCCTTAAGTGTAAACCATGATATACTCAAACTTATACGGAAAAGTCTGAAAATTTACTGGGACTGTTGTAACTTCTATTGACTTGATAATGTTCGTACAGAATGGAAATTTCGGGTTGTCACATCATCCTCTCGTTAGAAGGAATTTCATCCCAAAATTAGAATTTTAGGAAATAAGAAGTTACAAAATAACTAAGCGAAAAGATGAGGATATTTTAGTTTCATCTGATCCTCTCGTTCCCAAGTGAATTCAGGTCCTTGCTTGGCATTCTAACGAACCTTCACTATCGGGATACAACTCTGCTTTGTCAGCTTGACCTCTCGGTCCATGATCTCTACTGGTTCCTCCACGAAGTTGAGGCTCTCATTGATCTCGATCTCGTCGAGTGGAACAACAAGAATCTCGTCAGACAAACATTTTTTCAAGTTCGAGACGTGGAACGTAGGATGTACGTTACTGAGTTCGCGCGATAGATTGAGTTTGTAAGCTACGGGGCCGATTCGGGCATGGATCTCGAAAGGCCCTATGTATCTTGGATTGAGCTTCCCACGCTTTCCGAAACGTATCAAGCCCTTCCAGGGTGAGACCTTCAGTAGAACTCGGTCGCTCACCTGGAATTCCAACGGTTTCCTTCGCTTGTCAGCGTAGCTTTTTTGTTGATTTCTAGAGGCTTTCAATTGTTCACGAATTTGAACGATATTCTCTGTCGTTTACTGAATGATCTCCGGAACTGTGAGAGTGCTTTCGGGAACTCATCCCTTAGCTAACTGGGTATCACCCACCTCAGCCCAGCACAGAGGGGATCTGCACTTTCGGCCAAGTGGGTCTCGAATGGAGCTGCCTTTATGCTCATGTGATAACTGTTGTTGTAGGAAAATTCGACAAGGGTTAAATGGGTATCCCAAGCTTTCCCAAAGTCTATCACACAGGCTCGCAACATATCTTTGAAGGTTTGGATAGTTCTCTCACTTTGCTCATCGGTCTGTGGATGGTAGGCTGTACTCATGTCCATCCTAGTTCCTAGGGAACTTTGTAACGACTGCCAGAACCTCAAAGTGAATCTACTATCCCTGTCCGAGATAATAGATAAAGGAACACAGTGCAGTCTGACAATCTCCCTAATGTAAGTTCTTGTATGTTTCTCCATCTTGTCTATTTCTTTGATTGGCAAGAAGTGTGCAGACTTGGTCAGTCTATCGACGATGCCCCATATGGAATCAAGTCCACCCGTCGTCTTGGGCAACTTGGTTATGAAGTCCATAGTGGTCCGCTCCCACTTCCATTCTGGTATCTCCGCTTGCTGTAGAAGACCAGAGGGTTTCTGGTATTCGACCTTTACCTTCGCGCAAGTAAGGCATTTACTTACGAAGGTAGCAATTTCTGCTTTCATGTTAGGCCACCAGTATAACTTTTTGAGATCCAAATACATCTTATCTGAACCTGGGTGGATGGAATAATGAGTGCTATGTGCCTCGGTCATGACCAAGTCCCTGAAGCCACCGTGTTTCGGTGTCCAGATCCGATCCATGAGGTACAAGGCTCCGCCACCCTTGACTTCCAAGTTTTTATCCATCCCTCTCAGGGATTCACTTGCCACATTTTCAGGTTTCAAAGCTTCATGTTGAGCCTCCTTAATTTGCGTAGACAAGTGTGAATGGATAGTTAGAGTCAAAGATTTCACTCTACGACCAGAGTATTCCTTCTGACATAGGGCGTCTGCTACTACGTTGGATTTACCCAGATGATAATGAATTTCGCACTCGTAATCACCGAGTAGCTCGAACCACCGTCGTTGTCTCATGTTGAGCTCCTTCTGGTCGAAGATGTGTTGTAGAATCTTGTGGTTTGTAAAGATCGTGCTTTTTGTACCATACAGGTAGTGTCTCCAGATTTTCAGAACAAACACAACTGCTCATAGCTCAAGATCATGGGTGGTGTAGTTAACCTCATGTGTCTTCAGCTGTCTTGAGGAATAGGCTATGACTTTACCTCGCTGCATCAGAACACATCCGAGTCCTTGATTTGATGCATTACAATAAACAACGAAGTCTTCTATCCCTTCAGAGAGGGATAGTATTGATGCGGTGCACAAGGATCGATTGAGCGTTTATAACGCTCTTTCTTGTTTCTCTTCCCAGTCAAAGGCCACGCCTTTCTAGGTCAGGGTTGTAAGAGGTTTCGCTATGCGGGAGAAGTTCTGAATGAACCTGCGATAGTAGCCAGCGAGACCTAGAAATTGGTGAATTTATGTAGGTGTCATCGGTGCTGACCAGTTCTCAATGGCCTTGATTTTGGAAGGGTCGATGTGTATTCCTTCTTTGCTAACAACGTGGCCCAGAAATTCGACTCGTCGGATCCAAAATTCACACTTGGAGAACTTCGCATAGAGCTTCTCCGCTCGCAATGTTTCGAAGATTCTATGGAGATGTTGACTATGTTCCTCCTTACTTGGAGAGTAGATAAGTATGTCATCAATGAAAACAATGACGTACTGATCCAAGTAAGGATGACACACCCTATTCATCAGATCCATGAATATTGCGGGTGCGTTAGTTAATCCGAACGACATCACGACAAACTCGTAGTGTCCATAACGAGTTCGGAAGGATGTCTTTAGAACATCCTCCTCTAACACTCGTAGTTGGTGATATCTGGATCGTAGATCTATCTTTGAGAAGTAGTTGGCTCCTTGAAGTTTATCAAATAAATCGTCTATGCGGGGCAAAGGATAACGATTTTTAATGGTAAGCTTGTTGAGTTCTCTATAGTCAATGCACATGCGAAATGATCCATCTTTCTTCTTGATGAACAAGACCGGTGCTCCCCATGGTGAGAAGCTTGGCCTAATGAATCCCTTCTTGAGAAGTTCGTTAAGTTGACTGGAAAGTTCCTGCATCTCGGTCGATGCTAGACGATAAGGAGATTTGGCTACGGGAGTAGCTCCTGGCACTAAGTCGATTCTGAACTCGACTTGGAGTTGTGGTGGTAATCCTGGGAGTTCTTCTGGAAAGATGTTAGGAAAGTCGCGTACTTCTGGGATGTTATGAATGTCTTTAATTTCTTGACTCGTATCGACGACGTGTGCGAGGAATGCATAATATTCCTTTCGTAAGCATTTCTGAGCTTGGATGCACGAAATAATGCGAAGACTTGTACTCGGTTTGTCACCGTAGATAATTAAGGTTTCGTTGTTAGGAAGGTTAAGACGAACTGCTTTCTCAAAGCACATGATATCGGCGTGAAGAAGACTCAACCAATCCATGCCGATGATAACATCGAAACATTTAATTGGAACCGGCATAAGGTCTATCTTGAAAGTATGACCCTCTAAATTTAGAGTACAACCTACGTATATACAGTTAGTACTTTCCATTTTCCTGTTTGCCATTTCTACAATGAATGATTTATCTAAAGCATTGGGTTTTTGTTTAAGTAGGTGTGCAAATTTATGGCTTACAAAACTCTTCTCTGCTCCACTGTCGAAAAGTATGCAATCATATGAGTTATCGAGGAGAAACGTACCAGTACCTATCATAGGATCAACTACTGTTTCCTCGTGGCCCATGGCCATAACTCTTCCTACTCCGCCAGCCATCCCCGCCTTTGGGCAGTTCCTCTTGTAGTGGCCCACCTCGCCACAACCGTAGCAAGCTTGGCCCACACCGACGTTAGGAACTTGGGTGGTCGGTGTTGCTGGAATCTTGCAGAAATGGGTTGTATGCCCCTTCCTGTTGTAGTTAGAGCAATGCATTTCCTTGTAAGGTCCGTGGTGGTGGAAGTTGCATTTGTTGCACTTCGGAAGAGTTCCAACATAAGTCCTGGCTGGTAAGGGGTTCGCAGGGACAACGGGCATTACCGTGGCAGCATTGACTACCACAAGTTGTTGTCTCTTGGAGGATTCTTGTGAAGTCCCTCTTTTCCTCTTGTTCCACACCTTCTTGTTGTTGTTGTCTTTTTGTGGCTGGGGTGTAGGGATTGTTGGGTTCCGGTGCTTCTTGTGGTTCTATGAGAGATTGTGCCAGCTCTTTGGCAATGTCAAAAGTGACAGGCTTGGAAGCTAACACACTTGACTGGATCTGGGGCGATAGTCCCCAGATTTATCTGTCTATATTCTTGCTTTCGAGAGCAACCATATCACGGCATAGGATTGCCAGATCACACAACCTATTTATGTAGGTTGATATGTCGGATCCGACCATTTGTAGACCCCAGAGTTCCTGCTCAAGTTTTTGTATTTCACCTTAAGGACAATACTCTCTCATCAGCATATCCTTCAAGTGTTCCCAGCTGATGGAATATGCCACCACTATAGTTAGATACTTAGCATGGCCATTCCACCATGTTAGTGCTCTGTCGGAGAAGGTACACGTTGCAAACTTGACCTTGTTCCCCTCCTGGCAAGCACAGATTTCAATGACTGATTCCATCTTTTCAATCCATTGTCTTAACACCATAACCCAACCATTTCCATTGAAGTTTCGGGGTTTGGAATTTGTGATGTCCTTGTAGGTGCATTCCCGAGGATGTCCATGGCTCTTGTCGTGGTTTGAGGGAGGTGCACCTGTTCCCGATCCATTAGGGACATGAGTATTGATAGCTGACACAGCAGCTGCTACTGCTGCTGTGAAGGCTACCTGGAACATAGTGGCATCGAAAGAAAAAGGTGGTTGAGGAGGTTGAGGTGGTGGTATCGGTGTTTCGTTGTTTGGGTTACGCCTGGGATTCCTGCGTGGCAGCATCCTTAACTATCCGTTTAAAAGATGATGACATGGATAAGAATAAATGAATAATGAGTGTGTCTCATGGACTAACTCTCCATAGTCCAACAACATAATGAATAGTATAACTAAATGAAGATGATAGCAATTGGATAATAATTTCCATATGATTAGATATCTGTCAATAATACTGGGATTACAGATGTAACAAGTTCAGGAAAATGACCTATAAGTAGGCCTTACATCAACCAATATAGGAAAATTTTGACAGAACTAAGACTAGATCAAGACCTAACAGGTCTAAGATTTACAAAGATAAGAAATTAGACCAAAGTTTTTACATAAACTATATTATATCCAAAAGATGAGTCGATGAGATTCTATCGGCGACGAGGAATGCTAGCATGAGTCCTTGATCCTGATAGTAGACGTTCCATGTCTCTCATATGCCTATCAGCTCTTGCTTGCTAAGCTCGAAGTTCCCTAACTTCAGTTTGAGTTTCAACAAGTTCCCTCTACAGAGCTACATTGCGGACCAGCGTCCTTTTGTGAGCAGACTCTAGTTGGCGAATACGGACTGTGTTAACTCCAGAGTTGGCGTCAATCTCCAAGGCTCGATTGATAGTTGATTGACCCAGTACTGTGTTCCTAGAAATCCTACGAACCATGATGGGTAGGACCCTGTCAGCAGAACCTCCCTCAGTGAGGTTGTAGAAGCTTCTATCTCCATTGTAGGGGATAGGTTGACCCTATTCCTGACTCCATGTATTCAAGTTTGTGGCCCACAGGGGTGTGGGTCCTTGAAATGCAGGACAGGGGTTCAGGTTTGGGTTCTGAGTAGCTGGGGGTAGGTTGTTGACTACAGACTCCGAGTCAGAACTATCGAAAAAACCCTCAGCATGGTGATCATCCAAAGGGATTGGGTGATCATCTTCTGGTTCTTCCTCTAGCCATCCAACGTTTCCTTGGTTTGGAAAGTACGGATCGCCATGGTGAAATCCAGCCATTAAAATCTACGCGATAATGGGGATATAAGAAATAGCTAAATAGGTGAACTGACATAGATAATTACAGTAAGACCAAATACCCTATGGTATTTGTTTATGGCTGTGTTGGTAAGTTTTTAGACTTGTTGCCACATCACAACCATTCTTGGGAATATGCTAATCACTCCTTGGTCCAGCATAGTTGATCAGGCTATGCCATTCCCAAGACTAGCCATATATCCCCAAGCTTACTAGTGATATTCAACAATCGTAATACTCTTGTTCTTGTCATTGTGACACTGGTTTTAGTATGAATGCAGGCACATCTACTTACTTAAATATTTTATTATTTAGAAGTATAACTCTTAGACAGAGTGTTTTAATCCCAATGTATTTATAGTTAGTATATCTTTTATGGGTTGATATACTATATTCACTATAAACAATGCTCTGATACCAATCTATCACACCCCAAAACCAAGAACGGCGAAAACGTTCCAGGGTGGAGGACGTCATGTACAGTATCACAACAGTATAAAGTAGTAAACAAGCAACAACATCATCCATTGCATTAAAAGTAAATTTTTAATACATATGTGTTCTTTCATTGTAATAAGACACCAAAATATACAATCAAAATAAAAGATGAGTCTTGTCTTTGCTCCGTCTTCTCAAAACCTGGCCATCGTACCTGTCTGCGGGTGACCTGAGAATACAAGTTATCTTGAAAGTGAGTACCAACGTAAAGCTGGTGAGTTCATAAGTATTTAAGTTTCATTGTATTATTTTGGAAAGCTGTTATGAATACCATGTAAATATTTGAATGAAACAATTGATATAAGTATGAAAACCCTAGAGAATCCCATATCCTATCAGTATAAGAGAAGTCTTCTACCAAGACCCGAATGTTTTGAAAGTAGTCTTCTACCAAGACCTGTATGTTTTGCTATAACAAAGATGGTTTTACCTTTTATGACTATTATTAACAATATATAGTCTACCTCCTCGTTTATGTGATTGTAATACAAAATAAAAGTAATAGGAAAAGTATAACGATAAAAGTATTATCCTTTTGCATTAGGATAATGCGACATCGCGACTGCCGAAATGCATAACCTAGAACATCCGTAGATTGTTCATTTTCCTCTATAGCTAGCAGCAGGTTTAAGGAATGGTTAGTCCCGTAAAGGTACTCCTAATCTAAGTATTAACCGTAGGCATCCGTAGATGTTCATTACCTTTGTTGCTAACATGTGGGTTCCGGAATGGTTAGTCCCGTCAAGTTATCCTTTTGAACTAGGATAGGCAGAACAAATTACACATAATGCACTAGTAACTCATCCTACTAAATCTGGGTACAAGTATTCATGTAAGTGTATACAAATAAATGTATATATGTAAAGGTATTCATGTAAGCATATTCATGTAGATGTATTCATGTAACATGTAATGTATAGTATAGACTCATGAATGAATTGACTCTTGTGTAATTCCTTCAAATAGGAATAATGTTTTGTATCTCTTAACTATCCCTATAATAGTTAACTGGAAGGTAATTGATTGTCCAAGCAGGTTTATAAACCCTTGCTACACAAGAGTGTGGGAAACTGAAAGACCCCAACTTTCGTATTTTTGAAAGACCCAAACTTTCATATTTCGCATTATCATTACTCCAAAACATGCTATTTGCATATTCATAAAAGCAATATTTTACATTGATATAAAGGATTTACAAACTATTGGATACAAACCTTCTATTACAAAGTGTTACATATGTTACATAACTACCTAGGATATTGTAATTTATACAAACATAAAAGGTAGTACAAAAGTACTATTACAAACTATTCTACATCTTTCAATAGTATGTAAACATACTATTTATTTATCACCTGCAATTGTTAAACATTGATAGGGTAAGCGGTGATGCTTAGTGAGTTCAAAAATAGATACAATATAATGTTATGCCATATATATATATACTTAAATGTGGCAAAGCAAAGAGGAACAACAAGATGTATGTGAGATTATGTGACAAGCGTTCATATCAATCAAAGATATTATTCAAAGATATTCTTTTCAATTCTTGATATACATCAATAAACCTTTGGCCCAAATGGCATAGATGACATACAATTTCTGATTAACATCTTGTTAGATTTCAGGCTTATAGTCCTGTCTAACCATTTGCCAATTCCATAGAATAGAAGTCATTCTCTTATGGAGACATGCTCTACA
Source organism: Lactuca saligna (assembly GCF_052625555.1). NCBI lineage: Eukaryota > Viridiplantae > Streptophyta > Magnoliopsida > Asterales > Asteraceae > Lactuca > Lactuca saligna. The sequence goes on from NC_136420.1 coordinate 210,219,947, forward strand.
TGGCCAGAGGCTACGTACCAGTACCAATGTGAATCTAAGTCCTTTTACTAATCATATGGTCAAAGGTATTACAATTGCTATAAACATAGCGAATAACACGAGAAAATAACTCAAAATGATAATACTGAAAAGCACATAGCACATATAACAAATAACATACAATTGTTCCTATATATTGAACTCACCTTAAGTTAACTGAGGGTTAAAATAGTAATTTGGACAACACTTCGGCTTTAAATATGCCTTTCTATGTTGAAAACCGGGAGTTTGATTGAAAACCGGGCTCTGCGAAGGTAGGGCTTCAAAACCGAAAAGATAAAATTTACGAGCTTCTCGGGAGTCTCGGGATGTGTTTCGGGATTTAAAAATGATATCGGGGCTTCGAGAAAAGTCAAACTAGTGAATATATGGATTTAGGGGTGAAAAATGGAAATTTTCTCATTTTAGCCGGGAGGGTTCGCACCCTCCTATTTATAGGCAGGGGTTCGGCCGAGAAGGTGACTCAGCGAGGACACGCGGCAGATGCGCAGGGCTCCAGCGAGGCTCGGACGGAAGGGTGCGGGAGCTGCTTGCAAAGCAGCTCGGTGGCATCAGCAGCGAGGGGCAAGTGGCACAGCAGCGAAGGCGTTGCGAAGCGCACGTCGGAAGACTACTGGTCGCGACATCGGCCGAATCTGGAAGCGGCACGCGTCGAACATGCAAGGGACCGGTGCTCTGGGCGAACCGAACCGTGACGCATGTAGGACACGAGGCGAGATCTCGCGAGGCTAGTACTATTCATGAGAATTTCTTGGAAAATGTGCCCCAAACTTCTAAAATCCGTAACTTCCGCATACGAACTCCGTTTTTGACGTTCTTTATATGCACACGTAGCTAGAATTATGCTCTACAACTTTTGTTTAGACATCGTCAGCTAATTTTGAATTTATTTTTATTATTATTATTTGTAACATACCAGGACAGAAAAATCCGTTAAAAATTCATAACTTCTTCATCCGACATCCGTTTTCGTCAGACTTTTTACCGTTGTACTACATATGACGACACCTTCTATTCTTGTTTAGGATGTATCGGTAAAATATCGTTGATCTAAAATTCGAGTTTTTAGCTGTCTACTACTAAGTTGAAACTTCGAAAAATCATAACTTTCTCATACGAAGTCAGATTTTGGCGTTATTTTTATCGAATTTCTCGGTTTAATGAATACTACGACTTTCATTTAGATTACTAAGGCTAAAAAGTAGTTTATAAAAAACTTACTTTTTACGTCATTCGACGCCGTGCCGATTTTGTCGCGGATCTTTGGTTGGTCATAACTTCTTCGTTATAACTCGGATTTTGACGAGGTTTTCACTAAATTTCACTATTTGGTTTTTAATTGGAATCTAATAAGACTTCCAATATTTTCTGAGTGATTCTAAACATAGTTTTACTTCATTTCTAGTAAAAACCATCTGTTAGAACTCAACAATCAATTTTACATAATATTTCACAATTTTATTAATTACAAAACACGATTTTAAAACGTGTATGTTACAGAAACTGAATGAAAGATGAAAGCTATCATATCAACACATATATAAGAACATAAGTATATAGATATAGTTTTGTTCAAGAAAATAAAAATGGTTTTTTTAAGACATTTAAGAGTTTTGGACAATAATTAACAATGACTTGATGTCATTTTTAATAAACATTTCAAAAGTAATACATTTGCTATCAAGGTATTTTTAAGATATAAAACCATTTCATGCATCACATTTTGTAGTATGTGAAATATGCTGAATGAAAACACAGTTACAAATACATATGATTGATTAAATAACATGTGGTTTTCTACCTGTATTCCCCCCCCCCCCCATTAAAGCATTTAAAATCATTTAAAACATTGATTAAGGGGTATGAACTCACCTGTTTTGAGTGGTTCTAACGGGTAGGCGTGTAGGGATGTGAAGTTCCACGAATGAAGTTCCGTGACACAATAAGTCCTAAATGACATATAAGGACACATGTTGACATGAATATAGTGTTTATAACATCTATATGAAAGGAAACACCTTTCGGGACTAGGAAACACCTTGACCAAGTGTTGGAATCACATGTGATTCAGCATATGAAGGTATAAAGGCACTCACATGAGTTTACTACCATGAGTTAACGACCCAAGGGAGTTTACGGCCATAAACTCATGGCTACTCATGTGGGAATGCAAGTTTGAAGGCTAGGGAGTGATTTAGGGACATTAACTCTAACCTAGTATGAAAAAGACCACCTTCCTTGAAGTTTTTGAGGAGTTCACGGCCCTTATGAGTTTACTACCATAAACGCATGGCCTTTTATGTTTATGAGGGTCCTAAAGGTCATAAGGAAGTATTCTAAATTCAAGCCTAAGCCTTAGGAAGTGTTCGTGGCATCAAAACACCCCTAACTTGAGTTTACGGCCCATGGACCATTTGGTCATGTGTTTGCGGGAGTAAACACTATTGGGTGTTGGTATTTTGATATTTTTGGGTCCTAGACACATCAAGGTAAAGTGCTATGTTTGTCTCTTGGCTTAATGAAGGCATTTAGGGCATTTTGGCAACCAAAAATGGAGTTCACGGCCCAAGAACATCCTTGGCTGTGAACTCACTTTCAACCTTTGATTCTTAATGTTTTGGATGTCTAAACAAGCTATGGGTAGTCTCAAGGTTCATTTCCAAGGTTTGGAGGGACATTGGGCACACTTTGGCCCTTATAAAAGAGTTTACTCTCCAAGTGTTCTTGGGTTGTAAACTCTCAAATCAAGGGGTTTTGATCCGATTTTGATGTTATTGGGCACAATCTAAGATATATATTACAACTAGCTAGAAGTACTCACGATTTGGGATGAAAACTCGAAGATCCGTGAGAGAGAATTTGGCTTTTCTCTAGTTGGAATTGTAACTAATGAATGAATATGGTTCAGATTTCTATATATAGTCCTGAGATTTTTATAAAGAAATATTTCATTCACGAAATGAACTCTAATATAATAGACTTTTGGAATAACAGAGTTCCACAAAACCCTAGTGCATCCACTCTCCTGATATCTCCTTAAGTGTAAACATTGAAATACTCAAACTTATATGGAAAAGTATGAAAATTTACTGCGACTGTTCTAACTTCTATTGACTTGATAATGTTCATACAGAATGGAAATTTTGGGCTGTCACAAATCCTTCCTTGAATGGAGCTATACAAGTTGTATTATCTTCATATAGTATGGTTGGAACATCCCTGTTAGAAGTTAGACCACAATTCTTGCAAATTTATTGAGTTAAATTTCTTAACCAAATACATTCATGACTTGCCTTATAAATTGCTATAATCTCTACATGGTTAGAATAGTAGCAACTAATTTTGTTTAACAAAATGACAAGAAATTACATTACCTCCACAAGTGAATGAATAACATGTTTGGGATCGAGCTTTGTGTGGATCAGATAAATATCCAGTATCTGCATAACTAATTAACTTCGCATTTTATGAATTTTATTAGTATAAATTCATATCCGTTGTACCTCGAAGATATCAAAGAATATGTTTGACTATATTCCAATATCTTCTTGTTGGACAAGAACAATATCTTGCTAATAAGTTTACGACAAAAGATTTATCATGTCTTGTATTAATAGTAAGATATATTAGTGCATCAATAGCACTAAGATATAGTTCTTCGAGAACAAGAAGATTTTTATGTTTTTTATGATGCTGAAATTGGTCCTTTTTGGCATCTAAGTGCTTTACCACCTTCGGGTTACTCATGAATGTGAGTTATTCATATAAAACCTTGTAAAAAAAACTCCATTTTCGTGTGCTTAATTTGAAGACCCAATTAAAATTTCATCTTACCAAGATCATTCATTTCAAAAGTTTCTTTCAAACTAGAGGTAACATTTTCCAATTCTCTAGGAGTTCCAATTATGTTCAAATCATCTACAATAACATCAATTATGATAAATTCTTATATGGATCTTTTTATGAATACACATGGACTTAATGGATCATTTTTATAGCACTCTTTCAATAGAAATGTAATAAAACAATTGAAGCACATACGGCCAGATTGTTTCAATCTATACAAAGATTAATTTAATTTTACCAAATATACTTCAAGAGAATTAGAAGTTTGCGCTTTTGGCACCTTAAACCCTTCTAGGATTTTCATATAAATATCATTTTCAAGTGAACCATATAAATTGGTGATAAATATATCCATTAGACACATCTCCAATTTTACATATGTTTGTAAACTTATAAAATAACTGAATGTAATTGCATCAACTACCGGAGAATACGTTTCTTCATAATCAATTTCAGGCCTTTGGGTAAAACCTTGTGCAACAAGTATTGCTTTATATCTCAAAACTTCATTTTTCTCGTTTCTTTTGCGCACAAATATCCATTCGTATCCCACTGTTCTTACTTTGTTTGGTGAACGGACTACAGGTCCAAAAACTTTTCGTTGAGTAATAGAATTAAGCTCTTTATTTATTTCGTCTTTCCATTTTGGCCAATATTTTATATTCATACATTACTCAATAGATTTAGGTTCAAGATCCTCATTTTCTTTTGTTATGTCATTGGGCTCTTCTAGAGCTTCATTAATATTTTCAAGAGATTTTGTTTTCTCTTTTGGACCATCAATTGCATTTGCTTCATTTCATTTTCGAGGATTTTTATCTTTGGAACCGGCTGATCTTACACGCTTCAGGCGTGCCTAAGATTCATTTGCAGTTGTATTTTTTTTCCTTCTAGGATATCAATTCTAACTGGAGTATGTATAGTTGGTACATGAGACTTTGTTACTCACTTAGGGTCAGTAAATGCTTATGGCAATTGATTTGCTACATTTTGTAAATGAATTATCTTTTTTTATTTCAAGATCACATTGACTTGAACGGGGATCTAAAACTGAAAGTGATAATTCCTTTCAAGAGATTTTATTTTCCAGTTTCTTTATTTCTCCCCTAATGTTGGAAAATATGATTCATCAAAATAATAATCATCAAATATAGTTGTAAATAAATCTCCAGTTGATGATTTTAAATACTTTACTATAGATGGATATATATATCCAACATAAATTCTCATTCTTCTTGAGGACCCATTTTTGTGAAGTGAGGTGGAGTAATGGGTAAATAAATTGTACATTCAAACATCCTTGGATGGTAAATAATTGGTTACTGACCGCAAACCAGTTGAATAGGGGACAACTCATGATAACTAGTTGTCATTATGCATATAAGTGATGTTGCATGTAAAATTGCATGCCCCATGTCAATATAGAAAGTTTAGAATGCATTAGTAATGGTCTTGAAATTAATTAAAAGTGTTTGATTAACGACTCAACTAAACCATTTTCTGTATGAACATATGCAATATGATGTTCAATAGTTGTCCTAATTAGCATGGAATAATCATTAAAAGCTTATGATGTAAATTCTCCAACATTGCCAAGTCAAATTTTCAAAATTGGGTAATCGGGAAAATGTGACCTTAGGCAAATTATTTATGTAAGTAATCTTACAAAAACCAAATTATGACTAGACAACAAGCACAAATGTGACCATCTATTTGACGCGTCAATTAAAACGATAAAATATCTAAATAGTCCACATGGTGTTGGATGAATTAGTCCATATATATCCTCTTGAATTATTTGTAAGAAACTAAGTCTTTCATACCCAACTTTGTTTAATGATGCACTGAAAATTATTTTTTCTTGAGAGCATGCAACACAATTCATTATCTTGAAAAATCTTCTGATTTTTCAAGGAATGATTACTTGAAGTTTCATTTATTCTACATACCATAATTGATATGGGATGGCCCAACAGGTAATGCCAAACTATGAAGGTAATATCATACCTTTTTTATCTTCAATAGCATGAATCATTGTAATTTTTTCAATACCATGAATCATTGTAATATTTGTATATTACAATCTGGAGGACTATACAAATAATTTTTCCAAAAAAAAAACTTTTCTTATCTATGATCATTTTTGTAATGTGGAGATAATTTTTATTACCATCATTAGTTGTTTCAATATGATATCCATTAGATCGAATATCCTTAAAACTTAATAAATTTATTGATGATTTTAATGCAAATAATGCATCACTAATTGTAATTATTGTCACTTGTGGTAATACTATATTCGCTCTTTCGGAGCCTTCAATCTTGGTGATTTAGACGAAATAATGCATCACTAATTTGTAATTAGTGTCCCTTGTTGTAATATTATATTCATTCTTCTGGAGCCTTCAATCATTTTTGCATTACCTGTTATTATATTAACATTTGCTTATCTAATTGATAAGTAAGTAAAATACTTTTCATTATTAAAAATGCTATGTGTTATTGCATTGTCTGCAAGAAATATATATTCATTATTTCTTTTGCGAATATCAATATTTCTTTTCAATAAATAAATAAAACATAAAAAACATTCGTCTTGGAGAAAAAAATTCATATTTTATTTCATTGATAAGATTGTGATGACATCATTTCTCATAATATGAATATGACATAAAAACATAATAAATGACATGAAACAAAACTACACATTATTCTTCAATCACCATCCATATCACCACTTGTCCTATCTTGGTAGACAAAAAAATCAACAACATCCAAATGTGTCATTTCTGGTTGATCTTCATGAATATCACTTCGAATAAAATTTGTTTTGATATTTTATTTTTCTTTAGATTTTAGATAAGTTTGATAAAGTTCAACAAAATGCTTTGGAAAGCGACATGTACAAAACCAATGATCGGTCATTCCAGATCAATGACAAACATTTTCAACGTTTTTTTTGCCTTGACCACTTTATCATTAGGATGTGGATTTTTCTATTTTCCAACTTTTGGTGTTTACTTGTAATCTTGTTATTTTTATGATAATTATGATAACCTCCACGACCTCGGTTAAACCCATGACTATTATGATTATATGATGTTGCATTCAGTTCAGGGAATGCACTAGAACCGGTCGGGATTGATTGGTCATTTTCATCGATAACTCATTGTTTTGTTTATTCACAAGAAGACATGAGATTAATTCATATTTATTTTAAACATTTCTCAAGATATTGCTACTGCAGGAGCACTTTAGTAGTGTGAAAATTAGAGAAAATTTTCTCTAGCATGGTCTTCCATAATGAAAATAGTAATCAAAATAAAACTTATATATTAAGGAATTGTTAGTTAAGAAATTCCATAAAATAAGTTGTAAGTATTGTACATGTAAACTTATAAAAAAATACATACCTGAAAATGACAAGAACAATAAAGAGTTAGAGCTCTATGGTAGAGTCGTGCTCATAACGTGTTATAAAATATGATCAAATAATAAGATATGTTATAGAGTAAAGAAAGACATGACAGTAGAGAGAACTTTTATTCCAATACTTGTGATGAAATCATCAAACTTTACAATACATAATATTCACTATTTATACTAGACAAAGAAGATGAAAGGTGATGTATGATATTAATGCTCATTATAGTGGTGCATAATTACACTCATAAAACTCATAATAATGTTTGCAATAATACCCACTAATTATGGAGAATAATGGGGGAATATGGAGAATCCAATAGTCATTCACTAAATAATAATTCATAACACTCGATAATTTATGATGACATTTGTTATGAAATTATATTTTATAGCAATGTTGATAAGGAGTATTTCAAATTCGTAGTTATTTAGCTAAGGAAATTTGCAATGACAATAAAACTTGTGGAATTTTTAGTATTAAACAATTATATGTTGCACCTTTTGTTACCAATTTTGCTAGGAATTCATTTTTGTAAAGTATTTTACATTAATTATAGTGCAATATTTTGGAATTTATTTGCATAAATAAAGCGTCCAATCTAACACCCATATTCACAAACCTATAAGCGGAAGATAATTTAGGGTAAATCAATGTCGTCATCTTCAAGCAGTAATGTGAGGTTGTGCGGATGTGGACATTCGGTTGGAATGTGGACGGCATGGATGCTAAAGAATCTTGGACGGAGGTTCCTTGGATGCACAAACTACAATGATGAATACATAAATTGTGGGTTTTTTCATTGGATTGACCCATAACTGCCAAACAAGTGGTATAGAGAGAAGATGTACGAGTTGAGAGCTCAAGCCAATGGTGAATATGTCATGTTAGATGGCCCCCAACACTCCTATCAATTTTCATGTCAATGAAACCCTGACTCAAGTTCTTATTAAAGATACTAATGAACATGGTAATGACCCTTAAGTTGAAGGTGGTAGAGTTGGAAACATCAAGTTCATGATGGTGTATTTGGTTTGTTTCTTTGTTGGGATGTTGTATGCTTAATTAATTTTCTTATTGTTATTATGGTTAATGGAGGAATTATTATAATGATGGAATTGATAAGCTATATTTTGAATGATAAGTTTTTGAATTGGTTGAAGAACTAAAACAACGTCATGACATCAGAACCATCATGGCGACTAAATGATCTAGAATGCAAAGAGACCAAAGTTCCCTTGAAATCATTCAAAAAATGTGATTACTAAGTGTGGTTGTGTCAAAACAAACTATTCAAACATTATAACCTTTTATGGGCCAAAGTGGAACTTTGACAATTTAACTGAAAAAGACGACGTTACATAAAAATATTGAAGGAAGTATGATTCAAACCTGCGAGTTCGGGAAAGGAGAAACACGTGTCATCCTGTTGAACTAAATTATCTTATGTTTCTCAAAATTAAATAACTTTAATATTATCTTCATTAATCTGGCTTCGAATTAATATATGGTATTTGAAGTAGTTATATATTTACAATATAAATATAGCAAAGGTACATTTACTACAAATCATTTCACATATTATACTCAACTTATTAGACCAACTCCAACGGCAAAACATTAAAATGGTGTTTTCAATCCAATCACACACTAAAATGGTGATTTTAAGAGGCCGTGTTTCTTGGCCTTTATATTAGGTATCTAAAATAATTAAGTACACTAAAAGAAACCCATGACCCATATGTCAATCATGGGTGTTACCTTGACACCCATGACCCATATGTCATTTATGGGTGTTACCATGACACTATAAGCAACCCATGCATGACCCATATGTCATCCATGGATCTTACCATATGTTATCCATAGGTGTTATCTGATCATCTTCATATATATTATCATCTTAGCTTGCACTATATGCAACTACCAGATGACCCATGACCCATATGTCATCCATGGGTGTTACCAAGACACTATAAGCAACTACCACATGACCTATGACCCATATGTCAGCCATGGGAGTTACGATGACACTATAAGCAACTATCACATGACCCATGATCCATATGTCATCCATAGGTGTTACCATCACACTACAAACAACTACCACTTGATCCATAACACATATATCATCCATGGGTGTTACCATGACACTATAAACAACTACCACTTCATCGATGACCCATATATCATTCATGGGTGTTACCATGACACTATAAGCAACTACCACATAACCCATGACCCATGAACCATTGTCATTCATGGTTGTTACGTTGACATTATAAGCAACCTATGACCCAAATGTCATCCATGGGTATTACCATGACACTATAAGCAACTACCAGATGACCCATGGCCTATATGTCATCCTTAGGTATTACCTTGACACTATAAGAAACTACCACATAACCAATGGACCATTTGGAAACCATGGGTGTTACCATGACACAATAAGGAACTACCACATTACCCATGACACATATGTCATCTATGGGTGTTACTATGACACTATCAATAACTACAACTTGATCCATGACCCATATGTCATCCATAGGTGTTACCATTACAATATAAGAAACTACCACATAGACCTATAACCCTAATATCATCCATAGGTATCACCTTGACACTATAAGCAGCCCATGATCCATATGTCATCCATTGGTGTTACCATCACACCCATGACCCATATGTCATCCATAGGTGTACCATGACACTATAAGCAACTACCACATGACCCATGACCCATATGTCATCCATGGGAGTTACCATGCCACTATAAGCAACTACAACTTGATCCATGACCCATATGTCATCCATGGGTGTTACCATCACAACCATGACTTCTAACATCCCAAAATTCAAGCCAATTTAAACTTTTCAAAAACAACCCAAATTCATTAGGTTATCGCAAAATGGTTTTCAATACATTTATTATCAGAGTATTCCTAGAACCATAACATAAAACATAAACATGAGGAGCGGTACGATCATGCCTTTACCTTGCAACGGTCTCCTAAAATACCTGAAACATTTAAATCACAACTGTAAGCCCGAAATCTTAGTGAGATACCCCCAAAATACCAACCACATATACCATACACATAACAAGCCACAACATAACAGAACATAGAACAACCATGCACTTCAGATCTACTGTGTGACTGGTCCGCCGCACCAGGCCTTTAGTCCACCTGGTCCACCATCCGATTCTAGCCATATCCATCGAGTCTACAGTGTGGTTGGTCCACCCGCACTAGGCCTTTAACCCACCTGGTCCACTCTCTGAGTCTACAGTTTGACTGGTCCGCCTGCACCAGGCCTTCAGTCGGTCTGGTCCACTCTCCTAGCTTCGGCACATCTGGTCCGCCCTCGTGGGCCCTACAGCCTATCCGAACCGCTCTCTGGGCCTTCGGGATATCCGGTCCACCCTAGGTATGTTGGCCTACAACACAAAGCAGGACCCGCCTCAACCTAACCCCAGTCAACCAGCCATGTGCACGTAAACATATATCCACATAACAATTAATCACCAGTCAACCGATCTAGCATATCACATACATAACATACTCTAAAAAGGATACCGACCTAAACGATCACTAACATATACTATCCTAACTACCATGATGCAAACATAGCAAAGCAATAATACAACAACAATACCCAGATTACAATCTGATAAAGGGCAGGCGTTGGTGCCTTAGACCCTGTCAATATAGTAATGATAACTCACCTCGCAACTACTGACTGAAAAGATAAGATCACGCTGGTCCAATCTCTGACACGAACTGCACCACTGATAATACCAAAAGACTGAACTCAATAAATACCAATAATTACCAAATTACCCCTGGAAGTCAACTAGTCAACTCTTGGTCAAAGTCAAAGTCCTCAGTCAAAGTCAAACTTCCTGACTGACTCTACTCGCCGAGTCAGCCCGCTGACTCGTCGAGTCCATATGCTCTGAAAACTCCCATATCGCGACCCAACTCGCCGAGTCGCCCCAAGACTCGCCGAGTCTCCTGAACTCTGAGTCACTTCCTGATTAACTCGCCGAGTCGTCCCTCGACTCACCGATTCAACGCTCAACCAAAAAGGTTAGGACTTCGTGACCAGACTCGCCGAGTCCAAGAACAGACTCGCGGAGTCCAAGACAATCTTCAACAGACTCACAGAGTTGTTCTTCCAACTTGTCGAGTCCCTGCCAATCTTCAACCAACTCGCCGAGTACACCTGTGTGACTTGTCGAGTACATCTAGTTCTTAATCCATACAGTGGCTTTCCAAGCCATGCAGGGGCTCCAATCCACATATATACCCTTCTGCAAGCTATTCCTCACGTAAAGTTGCAAACTTTACGTGAATCCAAAGAGATCTAAGCATAAAACACTCTTGAACTAGGGCTTGGGGCAAGAAGGCTTCACCAACAATTCAAAGACAGGAACTTTATGATCTTTTGGACCATCTCAAGTCCAGATCTAAGGTAGCAACCCTAGATCCAACCTCTAAGCCCCAAATAACTCTAGAAATACTCCCAAAAATCCTACAAATGATAGATATTGATGCATAATAGCTCAATCAACGAATCATTACCTCAAGAGAAGACTCCAACAGAAGAATAAGCGAAAACTTTGCAAAGCCCCATGCTCCAAGCCTCTTAATCTTCAAAGATCTCTTCAACAAACACTCCTTCAAGATCCAAATGCTCTCTAATTCTCTGTCAAACGAATATTAGGGTTTCTGGACTTCAAGGGAGAGTAAAGAGACTGGGGAGAGGGTATTATGTTCTTTATATAGGGTTCAACTCCCGGGATTAGGGTTTTCTCCACACAGCACCAACTCGTTGATTCCAGCCACCGACTCGCCGAGTTGGCCACTTAACACGCGACCAGAATAGCGACCCTACTCGCCGAGTCTACCCATGGACTCGCCGAGTTGACCATCTACATTTTCACTTTGAACCCTGAACTCGCACTCATGAACTCGGGATGTTACCTGACCGATATGTCATGCATGGATGTTACCATGACATTATAATTAACTACAACTTGATCCATGACCCATATGGGATCCATCAGTATTACCTATACACCCATGACCTACAGGTCATCCCTGGGTGTTATTATGAAACTATAAGCAACTACAACTTGATCCATGATCCATATGTCATCTATGTTTGTTACCATTACACTATAATCAACGACCACATTAACCCATATCCCAAATGTCATCCATGGGTATTACCATCACATTATAAGCAACCAATGACCCACATGTCATTAATAGGTGTTACCATCATACCTATGACCCATATGTCATCCATGGGTGTTACCATGACACTATAAGCAACTACCACATGATCCATGACCCATAAGTCATTTGTGGGTGTTAACATGACACTATAAGCAACTAACACATCGACCCGTGAGCCATACGTCTTTTATATATAAATTTTGGTTCAAACATAGCAACATAAAGATGTATTGTTTATTATTGTTTAATTCTCATTTATAATTTTAAATTAAAATTATGGAATGAACACCTTGTTACCCTTTGTTCTTTCTTGACATCATATACGCTTTCTATTAATCTGGAACTACTATAATAATTTTGAATTACTAAAGTTTTAGATCTAATTTGTAAAGTTTGAATTTTTCATTAGTGGAGATTCAAAATATTTAACGATTCCTTTCCCTCTAACCTACACATATTAAGGCTGCATATTAGGGTAAGTTAACTTATTAGAGATAGGGTTGATATTTTTCGTAATCAAATCCAACGACTAATTGATCAAAATCTTTCTTCAATACGTTTGTGCACTGACTTTGGCGATATAGGTTGTCACTAATCTAAAATTTATTTTGATTTAATTTACTATTGTCGTGATCATCGTTTCTTGTTCTATGGTTATCTTCATAAATATTATCATCTTAAATTACGACTACATTTGTTTTGATTTCACAGTCTATGATTTCCACACTTTAATTACATGTTAATGAAGTAGGCAATATTAATTGTATTCAATAGTATGCACGCATAGTAATGACTTCATCTACGATTTATTTTCATTGTATGATTGTTATCTGTTCATCAGTAGTTTAGCATCTTTAATACATTGGTATTGACTATAGCTGTTTGTTTATTTTTAAGCAAGAAAGATGTCAAACTTAAAACCAAAAGGAGCATCAGGTGTGATGGAAACTAAATTCATTGCATCACAGGTTTTGAACCGCAAGAGGACTTCATCTGCAAAATTCATAAGTAGAAAATTACAATATGAAGAAGTCGGCTTCCCAAAATCAGCAACCACATACAATGCACCTATAACATTTAGCACCAAAACCCCAAAACCTAAATCATTAACACCAAACATGACTACCACTTCCTCAACATCAGTTAGAACATCCACACCATCCTTAGTAAATACATCTAAAACTTCAGCAACTGGACCAATACAATCGTCAACACTTACGTCTACAACCAAAACTTCAACACCTACATCAATGAAACCATCCTCAACACCGATATCCACAACCACATCATCAAAACCTATATCTATTACCACAACCTCAAAACCTTCATCAACACTACCATCCTCAACAACTACAGTAACTACCACATCCTCCTTGCCTAAAGGAACTACCACATCCTCAACATATACATCTATCCTAACACCTACCCCAAAAAATACCCCATCACCAACACCTATCCAAGAATCTACCCCATCACTAACACAACCAACCATGAATGGATCTGTTGTGAAAAATATAGAAGGTGAAAAAATTCCTCTGAAGATTGTGGACCAGATCGACATTTAACTATTCATGTTTGAGAAAAAACATGAGTTACCAATCATATTTTACAACTTTTTTCTGTGTATCACCTTTTGGTGTATACATACATATGAATTCAAAACTAAAACGATCACATGATTATTTGCAGCTTCATGCCACCAGGACCTTGTGCACACATTATTCGTTGGTCCTTTTTTCAAGGAGTAGATCCACAAGGGTACACTTTGGGAAAAGTATGCAATGAAATGCACAAATTATATTGGGAGGAGGTCCAGGTAGTTAACTATATGTTATAAATTGTTATTTGGTAAACATTTACATTTATACTTATGTTTAGATCATTAATGTGTAGAAAAAATATTGTTGGGGTGAACCAATAGACTCGCTAGTGAGGAATGCATGGTCAACTAAATCGGCACAAACTTATGGCCACTATCTCTACAACATGCAGAGCCGACAAAGAAACCCATATGCCTTTAAACCAGCTTATATTGCACAAGAAGTTTGGAACTTCTAGCAAGTAAAATGGAATACAGATGAATACGAGCTAAAATGGGAGCAGAACAAGAAAAATAGGCGTAATGGTGTGGCTGATGGAGTAGCACAACCTACTCATAATGTTGGATTTGCAAATCATTTGAAGATAGCTTCTGATTTAGTAATTTTTAATGGTACATCAATGTTTATGTTTATGTGTATATTTGACATTTTATGGTATTTATGCAGAAGAGGAAATTAGGATGTGATCCACCCCATAGTTAATTGTTATTATATACACACATGTAGAATCACGATGGAGTCACATCTACAAATGAGAAAGATAAATAAATTCATTTAATATTGATTTCAATGCAATGAAACTTTTATATTATAGTTAGTCCATAATTTCATTCATAACTTTGATATCTTTTAACTTATATTATTTTTATTTTGTAGGCGGCCTATACAGGAAAAATAGGAAGAGTTGGAAGCTGAAGGTGCTGAATTTGAGGAGGAAAAATTATTTTATGATGCTGTTGGTGGTCATGATAAAAAAAGAAGAAGAAGAAGAAGAAGAAGAAGAAGAAGAAGAAGAAGAATACTTTATGCATCAGGCTCTTTCGCAAAGGCAGTTCCCAATATTAATGGAAAAACGGATGTATCTTACATTCCATAAAAAATTATGAAATGGAAGAAATGAGGGAGCTTGTTGCTAAAGAAAAAGAGCAAAACAAAGAGCTTAAAGAAATAATGAAGGCCCCAGAAGAACAATACAACGCAAGAGTCGAGAAACTTGAAAAACAACTTAAAACGACAATGGATCTTATTAATGTCAATAAAAAACAACATCACTAGTAGGCCATATAGTGTTGATATGTTTTTTGCAAAGTATTCATAGATTAGCCACTTTTCAATTTCCATGTAATCAATAATTATTGTATTATTTTATGATATAATGTTATTTGATTTTTGTTGTTATTTTTGTTTTTCTTATATTACTACAAAATAATTTGGATTTATTATATAAATCAATTATCCATCAGTCCATATGGAATCTATGATATGGGAGCTAGTATATAATATAACCACGAAAATTGTTAGGGATTCATGACCAACGACTTTGCTAGCAAGTCGTCAAACGGAAGTTGTTAGGGATTCATCGTCATAACTAGCATTTTTGGCTAGGAAATTTTGTCCTCATGAAAGCAATAACAATTATGAGAATTGTGCTAACACAACTAAGTGTGCAATATGATTCCTAATGAGCCATGTAATGTTATAATTCAAATCTCTTTAGATATTTCAAATCTCTGCCAAATCCCTCCATGAAGCTCAAATCTCTCCCAAATCTCTCCATTTATCACTAATCTCTCTCAAATCTCCCTATGTAGTTTTTCCTTAGACAAAATCAACACAAAAAGAAAGGAGAAAACTTGAAGGAGAAAACCTAGTTCGGAACCCCCAGGAAGCTTCGGACCTTCTAGAGGAATCGCGCATTTTCGCACATAGGAGCCCCTTGGCTCCGGAATTAATGTGCTTTGGAAATTTAGCATGAACCGGACAATCTCGCTCTGGAATAATCACTCCGGAAAATCCCGTTTGGAACTTTCGTATTCGTTTCGTAAAATGCAGCTTCACAGCCTTGAAAGAATTAGGCTCGGATCAGAGTTGACTCTAGAATTTCAAGCTTGACTCCGAAATTCCACTCTAGAACTTGAGAATTTCCTTCGGATCTCACCAAGTGACTTCGGGACTCACCCAGTACCTCCGGAACCCCTTTGTCACCCACTTCGGACCCTCGCAAGCAAAAGTCTTCACTCTGGATTTGGGCAATGACTTCGGAATTCATGTTGTGGCACCGGAAATTGCTATTTAACTCCGAAATCCCATTTCTTGCTCCGGATTTTGGTCTATTTTGGACCAATTATTCATTTTGAGGCATTTTGACGTCGGGATTCCCACCAAGCTCATATTTACATAAAAAAAAATTTAGAATTATTGATGCATTATTTCTAATAAAGATAAGAATAAGATAAGGACAAGGAGGTTTGACTTTGTGATTTGATATAATTCGTATTCCCTATGCAAATCCTAGTAACAAAGGCATTACCCACGAAATAAAAAAGCATGAACCATCAGATTTCCATGCACCTAAGTCTCCCACCTTTTCTTTTTTCCTCTTAAAGCAACGTCTGTGGAGGAGTTTTAGACTTCCCCACTCTTATCATTCTCTCATATTATCTCAAAAATTCATCCCAAAAGCAAGAACAAGAGCTGGTTGAAAGCTAAATTTCTCAACTCCTCTCTAGGATTTTTAAGCAAGTTTCTCCAATCATCTAACATTTTATGTAATTTTCAAAATGAATCTGTATTATTCTATTCATAATAATATGAGATGATCACCTTTAGGAAAACATTCCTCCCAATGA
Organism: Lactuca saligna; assembly: GCF_052625555.1. Taxonomy (NCBI): domain Eukaryota; kingdom Viridiplantae; phylum Streptophyta; class Magnoliopsida; order Asterales; family Asteraceae; genus Lactuca; species Lactuca saligna. The sequence goes on from NC_136420.1 coordinate 210,236,958, forward strand.
AATTCCTTATCTCAGCCAAAGGTGTAACTTGAAATCTTCACTCTAACATTCCAAACAATTCACCAACCAACTCAAGGTGAGCTTCATACCCCAACTTTTCCACATTTTTATTGTTTTTGGGGGAGAGTACAAGTCAAAGTCTTTTGTAAATCATGATCTATTTGTTATTGTGTATACATGTCTTCTTGCATATGCTTAAGTATGAAACCCCTTAAAAATAGTCCAAAATCTCGAGATTTTGTTTATGTCTCAAGAGTTTGGATTATATTTCACAAATCATGTTTGGAAACAAGAACTAGTATGTACCAAGTGTAAGTCACAAATTTTTATAATAAGAACTTTAAGGTTTTGCTTCAAGATTTATTTAAACAAGTTGTGAGACAAAATATTTTGGAAAGTGATTATATTATGGAAATAATAATATTTTGGATCACTATTGGCCAAACATAAATATAAAAGTTATCTTGGAATATTATGTCATACTCATGACTTTTCACCAAATTTACAAAACTAGTGGAGATTATTTATCAATATATAATATAATAGTTTTATCAAGAAGGATATATGAAAACAGAGTTTCATGAAAAAAGTATTTGCATGTCATGAACTGTTGTCGTAAAACCTTCAAGAACATAAGTAATGTCCTATATGTCTTGAAACAGAAATTGCGTGTCATAACCTGCAGTCATGAATTTTCACAAGTTATAACTTGACATTTTCTGTTTGACCAATATGGGTATGAGCTGCCAATTTATAGAAAGGAAAGCCCATTTTTCCCATTTTCGATAATGTTGGGTCATTTTGATAAACGTCCAAAATTGCTTATTTATTTTTTTGATAAACGAAACAGAACGAACACGATGCACCCACTTAACAAGCACAATAAATGAGATGGAACGAAAACAATATTTCTATTCAATAAGTACAAGAATCATTATTTTTCTAACAAATAATGGATCTCACTGATTTCTCAAAAGGTTGTTAACATTCTAGGCAGACAAATCTCAAAAGTTCCTAAATATAAAAATATTAGTGTACACCTAAAATCCTATACGGACTGATAGCCAAAGTCTCTTGGAGGGAGAGCGGGAATTTGTGTATAGATCTATACAGGGTTGATACCCCGCACCTCCATTGTTCTCTACACCTAGACCGGCCAGTCTAGGGTAACACATGTCTTTATCAGATCAAGGGCGCCTGAGAAACGCCAAAATAGGTTTCTGTCATATCCGTATGGTTATAACGACTCACTAGAATATGTTATGTTATCTAGAAATTTATGCAAGAAAAACCTCACAAATGAAATTTGGCACATTGTGTTGACTACCCCCACGCATGGTAGTGATGGTCCACATTCGTTGTGTGGACAGTCCTTTTCTCATTGCGTAGAATGTCCATAATTGCCATGTCGATTTCTTACACTTAACAAGTATTAGAGTATTAATACTGCTATTTTAACCCATAAGAAAATATAGGGTTTTCTAGAGAAAAATATTGTAAACGAGTTTTTGAAAAACAATAAACTAACACACACATATGCAAGTATACACAGTCGAAACAAGAACTTACAAACATTTTATAGCAGATAATATAGGATTTTCTAGTGAAAACGATTCTATACAAATTCGATAACAATAAGCTAGAACACACACTCAATTTTACTCAAAAAGAAAAACAAGATTTACAACTGTTTTCCCTTTTTGAAATTAGTGGATTTTCTGGAAACCATTGGCTATTGTTACTCAAAAGAACTATTCTCAAACACAAGCCGTGTTTACAAACTACACCATTTTCTTTTATCACTCCCTATAAGGATGAACTAGAAAAATGACATGCAAAGAAATACCATGATTTTCCAAGAAAGGCTTCAAACAATTTCATATAAAATGTTGGATTTTCTGAAAGTGCAATGAGAACGATTTCAAACTAGTGTGTAACTGTTTGTTACAAAAATGCCTATGAACTCACCAACCTTTTAGTTGATGCTTTTCAAAACGATTTGTATTCTTAGGGATATAGTAAGCTGGTGAAATGGGACGCGGATGCAGGACTATTTTGTTGTAGTTTGGAATTTCTCTGCTTATGTCTCTTTGGTGTAACTCGATGGACAAATACAATGTATAAACAATGTATGTTTGTTATCTCAATGTCTGATGTTTGGATTACTCTGTTTGACTTATATTCAATTGTTATGATACTGCACAATGAGGTCCCCCGCCTCTGGACGTTTTCACCATCATGTCCGGGGTCTGAAAGATTGGTATCAGAGCATTGTTTATAGTGAACTAGTATATCTAACCATACAAGATATACAAATATAAATACAACGAGACTAAAACACTCTGACTAAGAGTATGCTTTAAAGATATAAGTGCTCTATAAAAGTATACATACTTACTAGCACAGTATCATAACGAGAAGAAACCAAAGGCAACTACGAGTTGAACACTACAGTCAAACCTGGCTAGTTATATGATCATATCCGGGATATATATAGCCTAATCAACTATATTTATCTAAGATATGACCAACATGTGCTTAGGAGTGACGGTGGTGTTGCAACAAACCTAAAACCTACCAAGTATACAATCGAACACCAACTTTAAAAATACTATAGGAGTATTTTAGGATACTATAAACCCCTTCCACTCCTAAACTTTCCTCGTATATCTCGTACCTCGATTCTCTCACAAACAACATAGTTAACATTCCTCACCAATACTTCTACCACCCTATCACAATGATTTGCAGATATGGCAAGGAGAGAACAAAAGAAGTCCATTAGGAAGAACCCAGAGGTGGACCAAAAAGGGATACCCAGAGGTAAACTGTAAAAGGGTGGAGTGTAACTAAGATACCAACAAGGATGGATGCACCAAGGAAACGTTGACTAGCTTTACCCAATTAAGAGTAGACCAGAGACCCTTTCACCTTCATCTTCTGATATACATGAACACCCAATACATGTGTCCCTGGAATGAACGTACCTACAAACAAAACAATACCTATAAAAAAGACAATATGATCCACAATCGATGTGCATCGAACTATGATAGTCAACATCCTCACAAATCAGGCATCCGTAGCCCGAATTGACTCCCTGTTTCCAACCCTTTTGTCACACCCCAAAAACCGAAGGCGGAAACATTTCTGAGGTTGACTCCACGTTGTGTATCAAATCCAATGAATATAGTAAGTAAAGTAAAACAACCATTACATTACATATAGAAAAGTTTACATTTGTTTCAAAAGCAAAGTTATACAAGTGATACATAGTATATATGAACAAAATGAAACGGGTCTTCTTAGCACTCCGTCTTCGAACAAAAGGATCTTCGGGTACCTGTATAATGCTGACCTGAGAATACAAGCGGTTTGAAAATCAGCATAACGTTGGTGAGTTCATAAGCGGTTTTGGTTTGTGAAAAATGTACAAGTTTCCTTTCTGTTACTGAAAATGTCACACACACCAAGAAAATCCCAGATTTTCTTAAGAAGGTTGGTTATTGAATTCCCAAAATGTAATGTAAGGTTGTACACTGAAAACATGTTTACTCTTGTGAAGGTAAAGTTATCTGGATTGTTACACTTTTCTGGTTATGTACAATGTTCCCCAGGAAAAATCCCATATCTTCCTGAATGTTAATTACCAATGTGAAGATGTATACTGAAAACCTAGTTATCTTGTGAAATGTATTAGTTTTCACACGTATATAAAACTAATATTTACAAAGTCAATTAATTACTTTATTCATTATTACTATTAAGTAAATCTCTTTTATCCTAATTGCGAGTCCCATAACCATACAATAAGACTAAATATGGAAATAATTAGTCCACATCACCTTATGACTTTCGTCACCCTTGAACCATTTCGGTTCGGCTGTAGCTAGCAGCCAGGTGTGGGGTATTCAGCCCAGTATAGATCTATACACTCAAGTCACGCTCCCTATCTAAGAGATTCTGGTTACGGTTGTGGTCCTCCACTCGCGTATCTCTGTGGAGTGTTCGCCGAGGACGTGTCTCCAGTTATATAAGACTCACAAATTTACTAGTAATATTACGATAATCCTCCACTCGCGTATCTCTGTGGAGTATTACCGAGGACAAAACATTGTACAAAGTTTTATGTTCAAAGGTTCTAATTTCATGCTTTTAACTGATAACAATGTGGAAAACCATTTGTGAAATATATAAAACATAACAGTTTATAACCCATTAAACAAACATATGATTACGTGTTCTGTAGGTTCAATCGGTTATCAGTTATAACAATCAGTGTTAAAAGCATATGAAATATAAAACACACACATGAAAAACAAGTTTTGAGTACAAGTAATCCCTTGTACTTTGCTTCTATTCCCCCCTGAAAACAGTGAAAACGGTGAAAAAAGGTAGGGGTATGAACTCACCAAACGGGAAGGCGCAACTGTTTCGGACACTAAATGTAGCGACGTAAATTTTAAAACCAATTTTTCATTTTTACAAACATCAAAATATCGAGTAATAATTTAAATTCCAATGTAAACAATATTGTCACGACCAATTACATCACAAAGATCATAAAAATAGTTTTCCCAGAGCATGTGTACGATCACGCCGGCGCCTTCCCACGGTCCTCGCTAGTACCTGAAACACATAACACAACAACTGTAAGCATTAATGCTTAGTGAGTTCCCCAAAATACAACCTACGCACATACGCCTTTCCACGCCCTGACCTTCCGGTCCATGTGTCTCAGGGGACTTCCGTCCCGACTGGGTAAACCTTGCGGTCCTACCCACGTCAACCTTACCGTCCATATTACAATGCCTTCCGGCCCGTAACATATTCGTCTTCCGACCCATAACATAATGCCTTCCGGCCCATATAAAGCATATCATACATGGCACATATAATGATTAACTTATCACACATAATGCATATAACTCATATCATATTCGACCTTCCGGTCACATAATCAAACCCTTCCGGGTACAGTATAGTGAGAAGACTCATCTTGTATATCTCGATAACTCGCGAACCCTGGAAATCACTCGTGCTTGAACCCCCGAGCTCTAATCCCCCTATAACATCATATATCTCTAATTAATTCTTTTACCACTAAGGTTGACTATCCCTATCAAGTCAACACTGGTCAACAGTCAATGGTCAAATTGACCGGACTCGGCGAGTGCACTAGAGCGACTCGGCGAGTCTAAGCATTTTCACCAACTCTCTAGGATTATCTTTTGACACGTCGAGTACTCCCTTAACTCGACGAGTTCCACCTGGTCATGAATCGCGGGGCCACCGTGACTCAACTCGTCGAGTCGCAAGGACAACTCGGCGAGTTCCAGCTCGACTCAGTCCACCTGCCAATCCCTCTCTAACTCTCCGTGACTCACTGAGTCAACCATAACTCGGCAGGACCACTCACTGAGTGGTTAAGGACAATCGTTCATGCTACTCGCCTAGTCTGTTCTTCAGACTCGGCGAGTCCATGCCATGCATCAACTCAATCTTGCTTCTGAGGCCAGATCCGCTCCATACAATCATAGATCTAGCCCTCCCAAGCTCATTTATCATGTAAAGTCATAGTCTTGGCTACCATGCAACACTTACAAGGCTCTTTTTGGGGAAATGACCTCTAATATGGCAACCCTAGTCTCCAACCCAAATGGAAGGACATAAAGCATAGCATTTGGAACTTTCTGGACCTGCTAAGGTCCTGATCTAGGTACCATATCTCCATGGGACCTCTCACACTTCAATTACAAGGCAAATAAGGCAAGAAGAAACCCTAGATTTGACCATATCAACAAAAACACGGAAATAAGCTATGAAAGATACCTCAAGAAGCTTCCCTTGGCGAAATGGAAGTAGATCCAAGCTCCCAACTCTTCTAGCTTGACTTTCCCCCTTCCTTTCTTGCAAATACACACAAATTTGGTGAACAATAGCCTCTTATCTCTCTCACAGGAACCCTTAGCTGCTTTGGTGCTCTCAAGGATCAAGGTGGCCGCAATGAAGGGCCATAAGGTCCTTTAAATAGAGCTTAGCACCGGGAAATTAGGGTTTCATGAAACATCACGGACTCGCCGAGTCCAGGCGCGAACCCGCGTCCAGAACCACGACCCTACTCGGCGAGTTCGAGCTCCAACTCGCCGATTACCCTCACAAAACACCAAAAAAAATATGCGAATAAAAGATACCTGGAAATCCGGGCTGTTTCAATTCTCCCCCACTAGAACTAGACTTCGCCCTCGATGTCTCGCTCTACAAATAGCTCCGGATGCTGCTCACACATCTCACGCTCCGGCTCCCAGGTCATCTCTGATCCCTTCCGATGCTGCCACTGAACCAACACCATGGGTACCTCCTTGTTCCTCAAAACCTTGATCTTCCGATCTCTGATGGCCACTGGTCTCTCGGCATAATTCAGGCTCGCATCTACCTGAATATCCTCTAATGGAACCACTGTTGATTCGTCGGCTATACACTTCCTCAGTTGCGACACATGAAAAGTGTCGTGAATCTACCCTAACTCTGTTGGCAAATCCAAACAGTAGGCTACCCGGCCTACCCTCGCGATCACATGGAAAGGACCAATATATCGGGGCCCCAACTTGCCCCTCTTCCTGAATCGAATCACTCCTTTCCAAGGAGAGACCTTCAGGAGTACAAGATCGCCGACCTGCAACTCAAGCTCGGACCGACATCTATCTGCATAACTCTTCTGTCGGCTCTGAGCGGTCAACAACCTCTGCCATACCTGCTGAATCTGCTTGGTCATCTGGAGTACGATCTCCGTGCTACCCATCACCCGCTACCCCACCTCACCCCAGCAGATGGGGGTGCGATACCTCCGCCCATACAACAGCTCAAAGGGTGGCATACCAATGCTCGAATGATGGCTGTTGTTATACGAAAACTCTGCTAAAGGTAGATAGGTGTCCCAGCTCCCTCCGAAATCCAAAACACATGCTCGGAGCATATCCTCAAGCGTATGAATCGTTCACTCGCTTTGTCCGTCCGTCTTCGGGTGGTATGCGGTACTAAAATACAGTCTCGTACCCAACTCCTCATGAATCTTCTTCCAAAACATGGAAGTAAAAGCACATCGCGGTCAGAAACAATCAACATCGGAACCCAATGCCGCGATACCACCTCCCTCACGTATAATTCCGCCAACTTCTCCGTAGAAGAGCTCTCACTGATGGCTAGAAAATGAGCGCTCTTCGTCAATCTATCCAAGATCACCCAAATCGCATCGACTCCCCTCGCAGTTCGCGGCAATTTGGTGATAAAATCCATGGTAATTTGTTCCCACTTCCATTCGGGAATATCTAGCGGCTGCAATCTACCGTGCGGTCGCTCGTGCTCGGCCTTGACCTGCCGACAAGTCAAGCATCTCTCAACAAACCATGCAACATCCCTTTTCATACAGGGTCACCAATACTCCTTCCTTAGGTCCAAATACATCTTCGTATCCCCGGGATGAATCGAGAATTTCGATCGATGCGTTTCCTCCATCAAAATAGCACGCGCACCGCCCATAAACGGTACCCAAATCCGACCCTAAAAAGTTATAAGCCCTCGACCATCCATTACGAATCCTGATACCTGACCTACAACCCGCTCCCTCTTCTAGTTTTCTGGTTTCGCAGCCTCAGCCTGAGCTCCTCGAATAGTATCCAAAATCGGGGTCATTACCGTCAACCTCATACAAATATCTCGGATCGTGGCGCTTTCTGCCCTACGGATCAACGCGTCGGCTACCACATTAGCCTAGCCTGGGTGGTACAGGATCTCACAATCGTAATCCTTCATCACATCCAACCACCTCCTCTGTTGCATATTCAGATTTGGCTGATCCATCAAGTACTTCAGGCTCTTGTGGTCCGTGTAGATGGTACACCGAACCCCATAAAAATAATGCTGCCAGATCTTGAGGGCAAACACCACAGCCCCCAATTCCAGGTCATGGGTGGGATATCTCGACTCATGAGGCTTCAACTTCCTCGAAGGATACGCTATCACATGACCCCTCTGCATAAGCACCGCCCCCAAACCCGATATAGATGCATCACAGTACACCACAAAATCCTCCATCCCTTCCGGGAGTGCGAGCACCGGAGCCTCGCACAATTTCTGATGAAGCGTCCTGAATGATGACTGCTGCTCCGGTCCCCATGAAAACACAGCACCCTTACGGGTCATCCTAGTAAGTGGCACAACAATCTGGGAGAAATCCTTGATAAACCTGCGATAATATCCAGCCAAACCCAGAAAACTCCTGATCTCAATGGGCGATCTCGGCACCTCCCACCTCAATACCACCTCAATCTTGGCCGGGTAGACCAATATTCCTTTCTGGTTAACAAGATGCCCGAGGAACTGGACCTATCGTAACCATAAATCACACTAGGAGAATTTGGCATACAGCCTCTCCGATCTCAATACCCCAAGAATTTCCCTAAAATGTTCCTCATGCTGCTCACTAGACCTCGAATACACCAAAATATCATCAATGAATACGATCACCGACCGATCCAGCATCGGCCGGCACACCCGGTTCATAAGATCCATGAACGCAGCTGGGGCATTGGTGAGCCCAAAAGGCATCACCACAAACTGATAATGCCCATAACAAGTTCTGAAAGCAGTCTTCTGGATATCTTCCTCCCGAACCCTCATCTGATGATACCCCGACCTCAAGTATATCTTGGAGAACCAAGATTCCCCCTGCAACTGATCAAACAGATCGGCGATCCTAGGTAACGTATACCGGTTCATAACCGTCAACTTGTTCAACTCCCAGTAATCGATACACATCCGGTGTGAACCATCCTTTTTCTTGACGAACAAAATCGGCGCTCCCCAAGGTGAACTACTCGATCGAATAAACCCTTTTCCCAACAACTCCTGAAGCTGCGAGGATAACTCCTGCATTTCCGGTGGAGCGAGACGATAAGGCGCCTTGGCGATGGGCGCTGCTCCTGGAACCAAATTGATACGGAACTCCACTTGCCTTTCCGTAGGCACACCCGGTAACTCTTCAGGGAACACATCCGAAAACTCGCATACAACAGGAATGTCATCAATCGAATTGGGCCTTCCCGCGGCCACTCGAGCATTCATCATGTAGGCTATGAATCCATTGCAGCCATGCTGCAGACTCTGCCTTGCCCTGGCAGCCGAACAAAACGCCGACCCACACCGGGTCCCCTCACCATAAACTGTAAGTACTTCTCCACTAGGGTCTCGAATCGTCACCAGTTGTCTCTCGCAGTCAATGACTGCCCCAAACTTACTCAACCAATCCATGCCCACGATGACGCAGACATCCCCCATAGCTATGGGAACCAAGTCTATAGGGAACTCGACCCCAAAAATCTCGAGCACACATCGTCGAATCACATCAGTGGCGTATACCGCTTTGTCATCTGCTATAGAAACTCGTTGGGGTCGACTCATCACCTCCCGATCAATACTGATGTGCTGGCTAAAAGCTAACGATACAAAAGACCGACTCGCACCCGAGTCAAATAATACCAAAGCAGGTACAGAATTCACAAGAAAAGTACCTATGCATATCAAAATATAAGCACAATATCTTAGCATAAAAGTAAATACATGAAATAATACATACCGGCTACAACATCAGGCGCCGCGCGGACCTCCTCCGCAGTCAACTGGAAAGCTCTTCCACGAGCCTTTGGAGCCTCGGCCTTCACTGGCCGAGTCTCGGTAACCCTGGCGGCAGGCGTAGATCCATGGTGAAGTTGGGGGCACTCGGCCTTCCGATGGCTGGTCTGGTTGCAATGAAAGCAAACCATGAATCCTTTGGGGCAATCCCTTGCAATGTGCCTCTCCTTGCCACACTTGTAGCAAGCACCCGATCGACATGCTCCCTCGTGACACTTGCCGCACTTTCCGCAAGTGCGGTCCTTCTGAATTACGGATCTCGAATCGGCGGACTTGGTCCGCTTGGATGTCGGCTGAGACTGAGTCGGTCGCCGATCCACCCGTTGAGACTTGGCCTCCTCCCTAGCCTGGGTCTCCAACTCGATCTCATGCTTCCTGGGATTTTCCTGAAGCTCAGCAAAAGTCTGATATGACGAGTTCGATACGAACTCCCGGATATCCCTCCTCAGCACTCCCAAATACCGACTCATCCGAGCCTGCTTCGTGAACACCTGCTCGGGGTAGAACATCGCCCTCTCACCGTGATAGAATCATTACCCTGCTTGAGGGTCAAGAACTCCTGAACAAATCGTTCCCTCTCCACCGGGGGAACGTACTCGTCTCTGAACATAGTAGTAAACCTCTCCCAAGTCACAACTGAAACCTCTGCCAGAGTGAAGTTCGCCGTCACGAACTTCCACCAATCCTTTGCTCCCAGGCGGAGCTGGTTCAAGGCGAACCGTACCCTCAGATGCTCTGGACATGAAAAAGTGTAGAAGCATCCCTCGATATCAGCAATCCATCTCATCGCAGCAATTGGATCCTGCATCCCATCAAACTCAGGTGGCTTCGTGTTTCTGAACTCCTAGAACAGCAACGACTCACCTCCCTGTGGTCTGGTAGCGGCGACAGCTGCGGTAGCTGCAGCGGCCTCAGTCAACGCGACGTACCGCTCATCAAATGTCTCCATCAGTGTGGTCTTAATAGACCCAAACATCTCCGGAATCTCAGCCCGGATCGCTGCATCCACCTCCTCATGAATCATCTGACGAAGCTCCTCATCAGTCACACTACTCGTACCAGGTCTGTGGCGTGGTCCAACCATGATGTCTCTGAAATACAACATAAAAAATATCAAAGACTCAATCGAGCATAATCGTACTCAATAACGCAGTCCTACTCAGTCTCTGATACCCAGGGATTCTTACTTGGGTTGCGCACTGACCCGGTGTCTTTAGTAGTACGGCCCAATACTACCGACTACACCGCATCAGCATTCACCCCACGTCCTCCTCCCCAAACTACGGATCCTGAGTACTCTATTCTTGCCATGCACTACCTACTCACTCGCTCTCTAAGCACCTCATAGAAGTAGGTTTCCCTAGACTAAGGCATCACAAATCAGGCCACTCTAGTCCTAATATGAATACCTAGTCTAGTAGCATGCGTATCATATCATATCATATCTCATAGCTTATATTGTAAGAGTATTTTGGGGATTTTTACCGTTCGGGCACTGGCTGACCGTACACACTCCTTCTTCTTTGGTTGTTTCAAAAATCACTTATCAAATTTTATTGATTTATTAATTAAAAGTTCTCAAATCCCCGGTTTGAGTTCAGTTACGCCCGAAGGTGTACCTGAATCCCTCAAACCAAGGCTCTGATACCAACTTGTAACGACGTAAATTTTAAAACCAATTCTTCATTTTTACAAACATCAAAATATCGAGTAATAATTTAAATTCCAATGTTAACAATATTGTCACAACCGATTACATCACAAAGATCATAAAAATAGTTTTCCCCGAGCATGTGTACGATCACGCCGGCGCCTTCCCATGGTCCTCGCTAGTACCTGAAACACATAACACAACAACTGTAAGCATTAATGCTTAGTGAGTTCCCCAAAATACAACCTACGCACATACACCTTTCCAGGCCCTGACCTTCCAGTCCATGTGTCTCAGGGGACTTCCGTCCCGACTGGGTAAACCTTCCGGTCCTACCCACGTCAACCTTACGGTCCACATTACAACGCCTTCCAGCCCGTAACATATTCTCCTTCCGTACCATAACATAATGCCTTCCAGCCCATATCAAGCATATCATACATGGCACATATACCGATTAACTTATCACACATAATCCATATAACTCATATCATATTCGACCTTCCGGTCACACAGTCAAACCCTTCTGGGTACAGTATAGTGAGAGGACTCACCTCGTATATCTCGATAACTCGCGAACCCTGGAAATCACTCGTGCTCAAACCCCCGAGCTATAATCCCCCTATAACATCATATATCTCTAATTAATACTTTTACAACTAAGGTTGACTATCCCTATCAAGTCAACACTGGTCGACTCTGGTCAACAGTCAATGGTCAAATTGACCGGACTCGGCGAGTGCACTAGAGCGACTCGGCGAGTCTAAGCATTTTCACCAACTCTCTAGGATTATCTTTTGACACGTCGAGTACTCCCTTAACTCGACGAGTTCCACCTAGTCATGAATCGTGGGCCCACCATGACTCAACTCGCCGAGTCGCAAGGACAACTTGGCGAGTTCCAGCTCGACTCAGTCCACCTGTCAATCCCTCTCTAACTCTCCGTGACTCACTGAGTCAACCATAACTCGGCAGGACCACTCACTGAGTGGTTAAGGACAATCTTCATGTTACTCGCCGAGTCTGTTCTTCAGACTCGACGAGTCCATGCCATGCATCAACTCAATCTTGCTTCTGAGGCCAGATCCGCTCCATACACTCATAGATCTAGCCCTCCCAAGCTCATTTATCACGTAAAGTCAAATTCTTGGCTACCATGCAACACTTACAAGGCTCTTTTTGGGGAAATGACCTCTAATATGGCAACCCTAGTCTCCAACCCAAAAGGAAGGACATAAAGCATAGCATTTGGGACTTTCTGGACCTGCTAAGGTCCAGATCTAGGTACCATATCTCCATAGGACCTCTCATACTTCAATTACATGGCAAATAAGGCAAGAAGAAACCCTAGATTTGACCATATCAACAAAAACACCGAAATAAGCTCTGAAAGATACCTCAAGAAGCTTCCCTTGGCGAAATGGAAGTAGATCCAAGCTCCCAACTCTTCTAGCTTGACTTTCCCCCTTCCTTTCTTGCAAATAAACACAAATTTTGTGAACAATAGCCTCTTATCTCACTCACAGGAACCCTTAGCTACTTTGGTGCTCTCAAGGATCAAGGTGGCCGCAATGAAGGGCCATAAGTTCCTTTAAATAGAGCTTAGGATCGGGAAATTAGGGTTTCATCAAACAGCGCGGACTCGCCGAGTCCATCCCTTGGACTCGCTGATTCCAAGCGCGAACCCACATCCAGAACCGCGACCTTACTCGGCGAGTTCGAGCTCCAACTCGCCGAGTCCCCTCACAAAACACCAAAAAAAAATATGCGAATTAAAGATACCTGGAAATCCGGGCGTTACACTAAAAGATGGTTCGGGGTTTGTTAATACGAGAGGTTCCTATGTACTATGAAATGGTATCCAAAGGTATCTAATTAGACTTTACACCACTAATTAGATATGATAATACACTCCAATGAGCGAAAACACTTCAAAAGAAGTGTTTGGAGTGACCCAGGTGACATCTACGGACGTGCAATGATGTGTGGGACTTGGGAATTGTGTTTACTCTTCAGGAGTAAACTCCTTATGGAGTTTTCGGCCATGAACAACACGCACAAATGAGTTCATGGCCGTGAACTCATGTTTGAGGGTTTTATGATGCTAAATGGATTGAATACTCATGGAAATGATGAAATGGATTCTTCTAAGGCCTTGGAATGGATTATACTTGCATGAATATCATTTATGGGAGTCCACGGAAGTAAACATGGAGTTTAGGGCCATATACTCCCCCCAATCTCAAACCATAATTTTTTTTTGAGGCTAGGACAATCACATGTGATTCCAACTATTTTTCCAAGCGTTGGTATGAGTTTTGGGCATCATTTGACACATAAAGAGGAGTTTACGGCCCTGGAACTTGTCCTTGGGGTTTCATGGCCGTAACCTCTCATTTGGAGGTTGTTTGACATGTTTAAGGTCCCCAAACTATTTTTAGATGATTCTAGGATTTATTCCAAGGCTATTGGTGGAGTTATATGACTTTTAAACATGTTTAAATGAGTTTACTCTCCATGTATGAGGTGTTTACAACCCAAGCTTGTTCTTGGGCAGTAAACTCATGTTTACTCCTCAAAAACCATGTTTAATGTGTTCTAAGTCCGAATTGGTAAGCCATATAGTCATATCTAAGTCCCAAAGTTGGTTTGGAGGGGTTAAATTGCTCAAATACCCATTTATTAAGTGTTTACGGCCCAAGCATGCTCCTTGGCCATAAACACATGTTCCAGGTCCAAAATGATAGATTAAACACGAATTTCAAGGCCTAAGAGGTTATACAACAAGTTAGGGATGTTACCTTAAAGATTTGGAGCCTTAATTCAATGTTTTGGACCTTGATTCATTGGTTGAGGAGAGAGGTTAGAGAGAGAGTAGTGAGATGAAGCAAAAGCTTCAAATGGAAGCCTAGGTCACTTTATAAAGTGCTCGAGATTTGGACACGGTGGATTTCTACCCGATACCGGCATTATACGGTGCTTTTGGTCGCACTCGATTTAGTTACCGTATCCCGATATGGTCGATTCTAAAATGTTTCCGAGTATTAAAATGAAATGCTAATGTGAGTTCTAAACATGTTTAGACACTGACTAAGTCATAATAGAAGTCCCACAATTATGACCTAATTAAATGATGTAACGGAAACGAATCAAAAATGACGAATATATTAACGAAAGGGGTTACAATTGACGAAATGAACTTCGGGTTGTCACATTATTCCCCCGTTAGAGGGAATTTCGTCCCAAAATTCAGAATTAAGATACAAATCATGGATCAGGAAAGAGGTGTTGATACTTTAGTTTCATTGAGTCTTCATGCTCCCAAGTGAATTCCGGTCCCCGCTTGGCATTCCAGCGAACCTTCACTATCGGGATGCGGCTTTGCTTCGTACATTTGACTTCTCGATCAATGATTTCGATCGGTTCCTCCACGAAGTTGAGGTTTTCATTAATCTCAATCTCTTATAATTGAATCACTAGGGTTTCATCGGATAAACACTTCTTCAGATTTGAGACATGGAGGACAGGATGGATGTTACTGAGTTCGTGAGGTAATTGAAGTTTATAGGCTACTGGACCGATCCTGGCGAGGATCTTGAAGGGTCCAATGTACCTCGGGTTAAGTTTCCAACGCTTTCCGAAGCGTACCATGCCTTTCCAGGGCGAGACCTTCAACAGGACATGGTCTCCAACCTGGAACTCCAGAGGTTTCCGTCGGTTATCAACATAACTTTTCTGTCGATCATGTGAAGCTTTCAGTCGTTCTCGGATTTGGATGATCTTTTCGGTGGTTTTACGGATGATTTCAGGACCAGTGAGAGCACTATTGGGAAATCAACTCTTGGCTAGTTGCATGTCCCATACCTTGGCCCAGCACAGAGGGATCTGCACTTGCAACCATAGAGGGCTTCGAACGGGGCAACCTTGATGCTGGTATGGTAGTTGTTGTTGTATGAGAACTCGATCAATGGAAAATGTGTGTCCCACGATTTTCCAAAATCGATGACACATTCCCTAAGCATGTCTTCCAGTTTTTGGATAGTTCTCTCACTCTGTCCGTCGTTCTGAGGATGATAAGCCATGCTCATGTCTAGTTTGGTTCCAAGAGACTTCTGAAGAGATTGCCAAAATCTGGAGGTAAACCTGCTATATCTCGATTTAAGATAATGGGCGCAGGTACACCGTGCAGTCGAACTACCTCTTGGATGTAGATCCGTGCGAGTCTTTCCATCTTAAATGATTCTTTAATTGGGATGAAGTGAGCGGATTTGGTTAAATGATCGACAGTTACCCAAATGGTATCGTACCCACTCGAACACTTGGGTAACTTGGTGATGAAATCGATGGTAATCATCTCCCATTTCCACTCGGGTATCTCGGGTTACTGTAGTAGACCCGAGGGTTTCTGGTACTCAACTTTCACCTTGGCGCAAGTCAGACACTTGCCCAAAATTGTAGTGATCTCGGCTTTCATGTTCGGCCACCAATATTGCTTCTTGAGATCTAGGTACATCTTGTCCGAACCTGGGTGAACAGAGTATCTAGTCTTATGTGCTTCCTCCATGACAATCTCTCTGAACCCTCCAGTCTTTGGAATCCAGATCCGGTCCATGAAATAGTAGACTCCGTCACCTCTGATCTCAAGTTTCTTATCCATTCACCTCAAGGCTTTGATCGACACGTTCTCGGTTTTGAGGGCTTCTATCTGGGCATCTCGGATTTGCATGGATAAGTGGGAATGGATAGTCATTGTCAAGGTCTTCACTTTTCGGCTTGAACTTTCCTTTCGGCTAAGGGCATCTGCTACCACATTGACCTTGTCGGGATGGTAGTGAATCTCGCACTCATAATCGCTGAGTAACTCTACCCATTGCCGTTGCCTCATGTTTAGGTCTTTCTGATTCAGGATATGCTGCAGGCTTTTATGGCGAGTGAAGATCGTACACTTGGTTCTGTAGAGATAATGTCTTCAAATCTTCAATGCAAAGACTAAGGCTCCTAACTCCAAGTCATGTGTGGTATAGTTGACCTCGTGTGTTTTCAGCTGTCTTGAGGCATAAGCAATCACTTTTCCTCTTTGCATAAGCACACATCCTAAGCCCTGATTTGACGCATCATAATAGACAACGAAGTCTTCTGTACCTTCGGGTAAGGACAGAATAGGTGCGCTACACAAGGCTTGCTTTAACGTCTGGAACGCGGATCCTTGCTTTTTACTCCAACAAAAGGGTACACCTTTCTATGTTAGAGTGGTTAGGGGTTTGCAGATTTTGGAAAAATTTTGGATGAATCTCCGATAATAGCTGAGACCCAAGATTTGACGGATTTCTGTGGGTGTGTTCGGTGCTGACCAATTCTCTATCGCTTTAATCTTGGAAGGATCCACATCAATACCCTCCTCGCTTACCACGTGACCGAGGAAATTTACCTTTCGTATCCAGAACTCACACTTGGAAAATTTCGCATACAACTTCTTGGATCTAAGGGTCTCCAACACTAACCTCAAGTGTTGCTTGTAGTCTACTTCACTTCTGGATAGACAAGGATGTCATCAATGAACACGATGAAGAATTTGTCTAAGTAAGGACAACAAACCCGGTTCATCAGGTCCATGAACACAGTCAGTGCATTGGTTAGACCGAAGGGCATTTGGTGGTTGTCGAGGCCAACACAAATAATAACCCTAAATGTTACACACTAAAATAGTGTATAGTGGTAAAGGGATCGAATCCACGGAGATTGGTTCAATTTCTAACTCTATGAAAAATCTCTTTGTAAAAATACTTGTAAAATAACAATAAAAATAAAATGGGGGGTTTTGGTGTTTTGAATACTTGATGCTAACTAGAATTAACTATGATTTAAATAGACAATTGCAACAAAAATAAGAATTTGATGTAAAATCAATAAGGGAAAGATGGTTGACTTAAAGTTTTCTCACTTTGACTTTTGATGAACATATCATTAGAATTCAATGGTGCAATACTTGTTTTAAATCCTCAATTTGGCTATAGTAATCCAAGGAGCTTGAGATTACCTAGACTTTTCTTAATTGTTGAAATGGCTAGAGAAGCTCATAACAATTTCCTTAGTCAAAGTCACTAATTCCAAATAGCATGTAATTAGTGAAAGTCAACTAGCATTAAGAACCAAAAAGTCACCAAATCCAAGAGGGGTCAAATGCTTTCACCACCATGTTGGAGGAAATGTTTTTATGATTGTGTGAAGTAAAATCAACACAAAAATCATTTGTTGCTTGCTAATTTGAGGATCCTTTACTTAATCAAGAAATTAGCCAACTAATCACCACAAACACATTTAAACTCATGAACTAAAACATACAAGTAATGATAAGATGTTAAAACACAAAATATTTCCATAAAGATTCAAGAACATGTTCATGGATTCTTCAACATTCAACAAAAGTTCAAAGGATTAAACAAAAGTCAACCAAGATTAGTTTAGCCAAGCATGGCTAAACACAAAGAAACAAAGTTAGAGAAATTTGTACCAAACATTAAGCAAGAATCAAGAGGTAAAAATATGATGTTCTTCAAGGGTTCTTGGCCTTCAAAAGTCCCCAAAACTCCAGAGAGAATCTTCAAAAATCGGGGGTTCAAGAGTATGCAAAAGATGGGCACCAACCTTCCTCAAATAGCTCAAAAGAAGAATTTCCGAAACTACCCCTGCAGGGCCTTGCGCGACCCGCGTGCTGCTGCGCGGGTGGGTTGCGCGGGTGGCACCTGACATGGGCTCCTTTGAGATTTTGGGCCTCTAAAGCATATCCCACTAGCCCAGATCGAATCCAATCACCTCCTAGCCCATTTTCTTCAAGTTTTTCTTCATTTAAAGCCCAATTTGACCTCTCTAAATCCTCCAAAGCTCGTGAACTCGCCCGATTAATAATTTTCATACGCTTGAATGTTCCTCCGCATCTTTCAAATTTAAAGCTCAATTCTTCCAAGCCTTCGAGCAATTGACAAGTCCACCCCATGAATCACATTCATAGCCATCAAGCATGAAATCTCCAATTCCCTTCAAGCCCAATCGCCTCGCAAGAGTGCCGCCCCGCTAGTTTCCAAGAAAATCTGCAATAATGCTCAAGAAACTAGAAAGTACCCCGAAATGATCATAAAAATAACAAAAGGGAAAATATGCATGAAAGTTAACTAAAATGCAAATGAAATGTACTAAAATAAACTATAAAAATAAGTAAATAAAATGAAGCTATCAAATCACCCCAAGCTTAAACCTTACTTGTCCTCAAGTAAGACAAGACTAAATGAACTTGGGATGAACTACCCTAGAAATAAAAAGAATGGATAGAACCATGGAACCTGTTCGACGTTAGTCAACATGGTCAGAATTGATTTCGCTGCTATCTCACAACTTTTTCATCCGATGACAATGGAACCATAAACCACAGCCAGGACAACTCCTTTAGGTGAGTAAGGAGGGATGAGCAGTCGCAGCCTCAATGGAACATGTATACAATGAAGAACATCTGTAGTAGGGAGAAAGCAACTGGATGGGCTCGGGTGGAGCTCTTCTTTAAGTGTACACTCTGATCTCACGTTTGCCGGTTTCTCTCATGTGTAACTAGGTTTAATCGCTCGGGCACCGTTGTAGGAATCAGTTCACTTAGTGTTGGCCCAAACCTCCCGTAGTATCCGACTCGACAGTCTCTCCAACATCACCAATTTGTGAGAAAGAAAAAAAAAATATATAACTCGATCTATATACCATAAAACAAATCTATACAAATGAATATCAAACGTCGGGTGACCAAGATGTTGGGAAATTTGTTCAATAATTGAACCGGCCACCTATCTAAGATAGTTGCGACTGAAAATTTGCATGCTTCATTTTGTTTTTGTTTTTGTTTTTTTTTTTTTTTGTTTGTTTTTTTTTGTCTTTTTTTTTTTGTCTTTTTTTTTTGTCTTTTTTTTTTTTTTTTTTTTTTTTAATTTAAAACCCTTTGACTCAAAATTTGGTTCCCAAAGGTGTGTAGGTGGAACCGAAAGGGTAATGATATAATCCGAATGGCCTAAGTGTGGAAATGACCATGTGTGGAGCATAAAGATGTAATGTAGGCTCCTTTTCAAACTTGTGGTTTTTCAAAGATAATGAAGATGTCCAAATGTGGACTAAAAGACTCTCTAAATTCTAAGAAAATCGCAAAAAGATATGGTGATGTAAAGAGACCGGATATGGATTCTACTCGGGGACAAGCACCAATGCTTCATCCTAACAGTTCAAACATGATCAAGTGTGATCCTCTCCGCGGTAGTGACCGCAAGGCTAAGAACACCCATTGCTATAGTATATCCTACAGTTGTTAGTATTGTATGCATAATTCTTCATGAAACTACCTGGCCATGATCACTTACCCCTTTAAGCTACCAGCATCTGATCCCAAGTATGAAATCCCAAACTGCAGCTAGTGGTCCCGGTTCAATGGGTGAGATAGCAACAAGATCCTGGACCAATAATGATACAATAACTGTGAACCTGTTCCATGGCATCCAAGAGAGGTGAGAATAAACAGACAACAAAAATGCATGAATGCTAATGTCTTAAGCTAAATGTTATGCAAAAAATAAAAAGTAGAAAAGAAGAAAATAAAATCTTTTTAAAAATTTAATAAAATAAAAAAAAATGAATGCAAATTAACTTAAACTAATATGTTATGCAACCTAACTAAAAATGCATGAAAAAGAGTAAGAAAAAAAGGGAAATGCCCCACCCCAAGCTTAAGAACAAGCATTGTCCTCAATGCTTAAGGAAAGGGCGGAAAGGACCTAAATCGGAGGGTCGGGCGGCGGGAAATGTCTGTGGCGGTGGTTTCGTGAAATTACGACCGGTAGAACTCCGCCAATCTTGAATTTTCAAGCGAGGTGGGTGTTGGAAGGTTATATGAGAGGAATGGAGTGGGAGGTCAAGATGATTAAATGAAGAAGAAGAGAAGCTGAACATTTTAATCTATGGGTCAAAAAGGGTCAATTTCGGTCAATGTTGGTCAAGAAAAGTCAAAAGGTCAACTCATTAAAACCTTTGGTCAACACCTGGTCAAATAATAGCCAAAAATAGCCCAAATTGCCCAGCACAGTGCGCGGGTCGCGCAGTGTAGCACGCGGGTCGCGCAGACCTTGCAGTTAAGTCTTGGGCCAATGTCGCTTCATCACACCTGGCCGCGCAACCCACCCGCGCAACAGCACGCGGGTCGCGCAACCCCCTGATCCTGATCTTCATTTTTGCTTCATTTTTCTTCGTTTTTCACCCGTTCTCGCTTTGGAAGGCCCCCAAAACCTAGAAACTCTTGATTTCTTCAAAAACAATTCTTTTGAATCCCAAAAGCATCTTCAAAAGTCATTTATTCA
Source organism: Lactuca saligna (assembly GCF_052625555.1). Taxonomy (NCBI): domain Eukaryota; kingdom Viridiplantae; phylum Streptophyta; class Magnoliopsida; order Asterales; family Asteraceae; genus Lactuca; species Lactuca saligna. The sequence goes on from NC_136420.1 coordinate 210,257,679, forward strand.
AATTAAAAACACAAAAACACAATGCTTTCCAAAAATGCCATTCTTTAACGTCTTTGGCGAGACGCCTCCAAACTTCACTTTAACACTTTGGGGCGTCCAAATGGACGACATCTTGGACATTTGAATCAAAAACTTCATTGAATGGCTTCAATCGATGTCCATTAACCTTGTAAATTTTCCCCGTGTCGACATTTTTTAATTTCCACACCTCCATTGAGACTGTTTTCTTGTATTTGACTTTCTTTTTACGGGAGAACCATACCGGACTCAAACCTTTGATAATAGCAATCATCCAACCATATTCTTTCTTGTACTTGTTCATTAAGGTGACCAACTCTTCCTTCTTTGACATGGTTTTTGAGTAGGTGACCGGTTGGGCGTCTTCTTTCTTGTGATACGTATCCTTTGAAGAGTCCGACAAATTTATCGCTTCCATCTCTTGTGGTTGGTCTACCAATGGAGTTAGTTTCTTAATGGTAGTGGGCGGCTCAACCTCTCTTTCATTAACCCCTATCACTTCCTCTATAGTTTCATTGTCAGCTTTTTCAATTTCTTCTTCTTCTTTGACAACCTCTTCCACTTCTACTTTTTCTTCCTCTTCTTCATATAACACTCTTGGGCCATCAAAAATTTTCTCATCATTCAAAGGAATGGAACATGAACTATGCGATGGGCTCTTTTCGGATGGTAATTTGTCTTGAGCTTCCATTAAACTAATTGATTGAGCAATTTGTGTTATTTGTTGCTCTAAGCTTTTGAGGCTAGCTTGGGTTGTTTCCTGAAAAATGTGGGTAGAAGTGGCAATGCTTTTAACAATGTCCTCTAAGGACATGCTTGGCGTTTCAGTTTGTTGAGGAGGGTAAGGATAGGGTTCTTGGAACAGTGGAGTTGGTGGGTATTGGTTATTTCCCCAAGTTTGGTATGGGTTTTGGTATTGGTTATTTCCCCAAACTTGGTTGTTGTCCCACCATTGATCATGTTGAGGTTGATCATAACTCGATTGGTTTGACAAATAGTAGCTTCCCTTCTCTTGCACGTCTCCCCATTCTCCTTGTAAATATGAACACATGTCGGAATGATGTCCATTTTGGGCACAAAAATCGCAAAGAAGAGGTGTGGGCTGCACACTTTGGTCACTTTCAATCATCATAACTAACTGAGCTAGCTCAAAAAGTCGCTCTTCGGTGCAAGGAGTGTTCATCTCCGAACCATACTTCTTTTTTTTTTTTTTTTTTAATTTCAGGAATTTAAATTTGAGTACCTGCACAATGAGATCTAGGCATAGAGAAACAAATTGATTAAAAATAAACCAATCCCCGACAACGGCGCCAAAAATTTGGTGGTTGTCGAGGCCAACACAAATAATAACCCTAAATGTTACACACTAAAATAGTGTATAGTGGTAAAGGGATCGAATCCACGGAGATTGGTTCAATTTCTAACTCTATGAAAAATCTCTTTGTAAAAATACTTGTAAAATAACAATAAAAATAAAATGGGGGGGTTTTGGTGTTTTGAATACTTGATGCTAACTAGAATTAACTATGATTTAAATAGACAATTGCAACAAAAATAAGAATTTGATGTAAAATCAATAAGGGAAAGATGGTTGACTTAAAGTTTTCTCACTTTGACTTTTGATGAACATATCATTAGAATTCAATGGTGCAATACTTGTTTTAAATCCTCAATTTGGCTATAGTAATCCAAGGAGCTTGAGATTACCTAGACTTTTCTTAATTGTTGAAATGGCTAGAGAAGCTCATAACAATTTCCTTAGTCAAAGTCACTAATTCCAAATAGCATGTAATTAGTGAAAGTCAACTAGCATTAAGAACCAAAAAGTCACCAAATCCAAGAGGGGTCAAATGCTTTCACCACCATGTTGGAGGAAATGTTTTTATGATTGTGTGAAGTAAAATCAACACAAAAATCATTTGTTGCTTGCTAATTTGAGGATCCTTTACTTAATCAAGAAATTAGCCAACTAATCACCACAAACACATTTAAACTCATGAACTAAAACATACAAGTAATGATAAGATGTTAAAACACAAAATATTTCCATAAAGATTCAAGAACATGTTCATGGATTCTTCAACATTCAACAAAAGTTCAAAGGATTAAACAAAAGTCAACCAAGATTAGTTTAGCCAAGCATGGCTAAACACAAAGAAACAAAGTTAGAGAAATTTGTACCAAACATTAAGCAAGAATCAAGAGGTAAAAATATGATGTTCTTCAAGGGTTCTTGGCCTTCAAAAGTCCCCAAAACTCCAGAGAGAATCTTCAAAAATCGGGGGTTCAAGAGTATGCAAAAGATGGGCACCAACCTTCCTCAAATAGCTCAAAAGAAGAATTTCCGAAACTACCCCTGCAGGGCCTTGCGCGACCCGCGTGCTGCTGCGCGGGTGGGTTGCGCGGGTGGCACCTGACATGGGCTCCTTTGAGATTTTGGGCCTCTAAAGCATATCCCACTAGCCCAGATCGAATCCAATCACCTCCTAGCCCATTTTCTTCAAGTTTTTCTTCATTTAAAGCCCAATTTGACCTCTCTAAATCCTCCAAAGCTCGTGAACTCGCCCGATTAATAATTTTCATACGCTTGAATGTTCCTCCGCATCTTTCAAATTTAAAGCTCAATTCTTCCAAGCCTTCGAGCAATTGACAAGTCCACCCCATGAATCACATTCATAGCCATCAAGCATGAAATCTCCAATTCCCTTCAAGCCCAATCGCCTCGCAAGAGTGCCGCCCCGCTAGTTTCCAAGAAAATCTGCAATAATGCTCAAGAAACTAGAAAGTACCCCGAAATGATCATAAAAATAACAAAAGGGAAAATATGCATGAAAGTTAACTAAAATGCAAATGAAATGTACTAAAATAAACTATAAAAATAAGTAAATAAAATGAAGCTATCAGCATTACTACGAACTCGTAGTGTCCATACCGAGTCCTGAAAGCTGTTTTGGAAACATCACTCTCTAGAACTCGTAGTGGATGGTACCTTGACCGAAGGTCTATCTTGGAGAAGTAGTTGGCTCCCTGAAGTTGATCGAAGAGGTCATCTATTCGCAGAAGAGGATATCGGTTCTTTACGGTCAACTTGTTCAGCTCACGGTAGTCGAAACACATCCGAAAGGATCCATCTTTCTACTTGACAAACAATATCGGAGCTCCCCAGGGTGAGGAACTCGATCTAATGAATCCTTTACTGAGCAACTCATTGAGTTGGCTGCATAACTCCTGCATTTCTGTTGGAGCTAAGCGATACAGAGACTTCGCTACGGGGGTAGCTCCAGGAATTAGATCAATGCGGTACTCGACCTAACGCTCAGGAGGAATTCCTGGAAACTCTTCGGGAAATACATCAGGAATGTTACAGACTTCGGGGATGCTCGCGAGGTCTTTAACTTCCTATTTCTCGTTGATTACATGGGCTAAGAATGCAATGCACTCCTTTCGCAGGAGCTTTTGAGCTATGATGCAGCAAATGATACGAAGATTGGAACTAAGTTTATCGCCATAGATTACGAGAGTTTGACCCGAAGGAAGGTTGAGACAGATGGATTTTTCAAAACAAAGGATATCTGCATGATTGGGACTCAACCAATCCATGCCAATGAGGACATCAAAGCTCTTTATGGATACCTACATGAGATCGATAGGAAATGAGTGGTCATTCAGGGTAAGGATACAATCTACGAACACCTCGCTGGCGCTTTCTTTCTCACCATTAGCCATCTCGATGGTAAACGTTTCAGTTAAAGATTGGGAATTTTGTTTTAGGTTATGTTTGAATCCATGACTAACAAAACTCCTTTCACCACCCGAATCGAAAAGAATACTAGCATATGAGTTGTCGAGAAGGAACGTACCCGAGGCAACAGTGGGATCGACGACTGCTTCCTCCCATCACATGGCTAGAACTCTTCCGGTATTATCAGATGTTGACTTCTTTGGGCAATTCCTTTTAAAGTGTCCAACCTCTCCACAGTTATAGTAGGCTTGACCAACGCCTACTCCAGATGATTGATTGGCCGATTGGGATGGAGCTTTGCAGAATCGGACCGTGTGCCCCTTCTTACAACAATTGGTACAAGATAGTTCGCAGCAGGGGCCGGGGTTGTGGTGATATTTGTCCTTGTCACACATAGGAAGATTACCAGCATACCTGCTGGTAGGAGTTGGAGTTGTGGATCCCACAACAGAAGCAGCCGTAATGGGGGTGGTAGCAGCATGGACTGCTACAATCTGTTGTTTCTTGGAAGATCCTTGGGAAGATTGACCCTTCTTCATCTTCCATAACTTTCTCTTCTCACCACTCCTTTGAGTCGGCTCAGGAGTGGTACTGGTTTCCTCAACATCATCGCTATGATCAATCAAGGTCTGGGCTAAACTCTTGGCACTATCATAGGTATCCGGACGAGCAGCTAAGACATTTCCGTTTGTTGGTTGGGTCAGCCCCCAGATGAACCTTTCTATCTATTTACTTTCAGGAGTAACCAATCCCGGGAAAAGAAGTGCGAGCTCATCGAATCAAGAAGTGTATGAAGCAATATCGGAACCTTTCATCTTGAGGTTCCAGAGCTCGTGCTCTAGTTTCTGCATTTTACCACGGGGAAAGTATTTGGCTATCAGGAGTTCTTTCATGGCTTCCCAGCCCATGGCATTGGCTACGTGTAGGGTCAGAGATTTGACTCGGCCATTCCACCAAGTCAAGGCTTTATCAATGAAGGTACATGCTGCGAACTTGACCTTATCAGATTCCGCACACGCACAAATTTCAAAGATGGATTCAATTTTCTTTAACCATCAGGATAAGGAAATGACACCTCCAGTGCCATCGAAGGATGTTGGTTTCGCATTCATGAAGTCCTTATAGGAACCCTACTTTCGGTGTCCCTGATTGTTTTCTTGGTTTTGGGGCTGGGGACCACCTCCTGAGCTACCAGGGTTCATTTGCGACATGGTTGCTACCATTGCGGCAGTCATAACTGTCTGAAGCGATGCAAGATCAAATTGAGGAGGAGGTGGTGGCGTAGGATGATTTTTGTTGTTCTTTGAGCGAGGTCTATTTCTGGGAGGCATCTTGATCTAATAAGATCAAGAAAGAGAGAGGATGGTAAGTCCTCCAAATTGAATCGATAGATATGACAGTTATATATCCCGAATAAGCGATAAAGTAGGAAAGAGTTATCAAAACAGATAATTTATCGCTAAGAAATGATTAGGGAACATCGCTTGAATGAAGATTTCTACAAAGGATTGGCTCGAGAAATACTCCCATAGTATTCGCTACTACACAGGTTCGATGTTTGTGGTACTAGGGTAGGTTTTAGGCATGCTGTACACCACAGTCACTCCCAAGCACATGTTGGCCGTGTCTCAAATGAATATAGTTGGCCAGGCAATATTTGTTACAACGCAATTTTCAAACAAATTTTTCATTTCAAATAAAGTGACTTTATTCAATTAAATATAATTATTCCAAGTTTTATGTCAAAATACAATCATAAAATCCCCAAGATCTCAAAATATTGAACAGTGTGTACGCATCACGCCGGCGCCTTCCCACGGTCCTCACTAGTACCTGAAACACATACATAACAACTGTAAGCATAAATGCTTAGTGAGTTCCCCAGTATACCACTTACACATATACGCCTTTCCAGGCCCTGACCTTCCGGTCCACAGCACAACGCCTCCCGGCCTATAACATAATCGCCTTCCGGCCCATAACATATTCGCCTTCCGGCTCGTAACATATTGCCTTCCGGCCCATAACATATTGCCTTCCGGCCCATACACATACACAACACATATTACATTTAACTTACCACATATAACACATATATCATATATCATATTCGACTTCCGATCACATAACATAATGCCTTCCGGCCCATATAAACATACATAGCACGCATAGCAATTATCTTACCATTTATAGCACGTATAACACATATCATATCCGACCTTCCGGTCACACAGTCAAACCCTTCCGGGTACAGTATAGTGAGAAGACTCACCTCGTAAATATCGAAAGCTAGCAACCCCTGAAATCACTCGTACTCGATCCGCCGAGCTACAGACTCCCTATAATATCATATATCCCTTGTTAACACTTTTATCTTGCAAGACAACTGACCCTAAGAAATCACATGTAGGTCAACCCTGGTAAACGGTCAACGGTCAACTTGACCGGAATCAGCGAGTGCTATGGCGACTCAGCGAGTCTAGACGTCCTCATAACTTCCTGATGTTCCCTTTCTACTCGTCGAGTATCTCTCTTGACTCAACGAGTTCCTCGTGGAAGAATCGCGGGGCCACCCCGACTCCACTCGCCGAGTCTGAAGAACAGCTCGACGAGTCCCAGTTAATCTCCAAGCTACTCGCCGAGTCTGTTCATTGGACTCGGCGAGTCCATGCCATGCAGTCGATCAAACTGCTTCCTGAGATCAGTATTGTCCCGACCATTCATAGGTCTGGTCCTCCTAAGCTGGTCCATCACTTAAGGCCTTCAATTAGGTGCTCATGCTACACCCCAAGACTTATAATTTACATTTTAACTTAAGGCATAAGGATTCCAATCCAAAACCTCTATTGATTCCCGAAATATACAAGCATGGGACATTCTGGACCTCTAAAGGTCCTAATACAGGGCTACAATCGCTTGGGGAACAAGGGAACATCCAATCTAGCCACAAAAGGGTTCCATAAACCCTAAATCCATGCACACATCAACATAGCAGAAAATGAACCGAATTATTACCTGAATAATGCACTCTCTGTGTCCCCAATCTTCAGAACGTGACTCCCTTGCTGTTCCTTTAGCCAAAACCCTTCTCTTCCTTGCACAACAACTTCTTCAAGGTCACCAATGGCCTTCAATCTTGCTCTAGATGCACACAACCGATTTAGGGTTCTTCTCAGTAAGCAAAAACGAACAATGACGGCCTATAAGTCATTTTATACGTCCCAAAAGCAAACGGCTAGGGTTTCCGCTGAACAGCGCAGACTCGCCGAGTCCATATCTGGACTCATCGAGTCCAGTCGCGAACCCGCGACCAAGTCTGCGGTCCTACTCAGCGAGTCTGGCTCCAACTTGCCGAGTCCCCTCTTAAAACACCCCAAAAACATAATTATAACAATACCTGAAATTCCGGGCTGTTACAACTCTCCCCCACTAGGACTAGACTTCGCCCTCGAAGTCTCACTCTGCAAATAACTCCGGATGTTGCTCCCGCATCTCACGCTCCAGCTCCCAAGTCATCTCCGATCCTTTCCGGTGTTGCCACTGCACCAACACCAGAGGTACCTCCTTGTTCCTCAGAACCTTGATCTTACGATACCTGATGGCTACTGGTCTCTCGGCGTAATTCAGGCTCGCATCCACCTGAATATCCTCTAATGGAACCACTGCCGACTCATCGGCTATACACTTCCTCAACTGCGATACATGAAAAGTATTGTGGATCTGTCTCAACTCTGCTGGAAACTCCAACCGATAGGCTACCCGGCCTACCCTTGCAATCACACAAAATGGACCTATAAACCGGGGCCCCAACTTGCCCCTCTTCCTGAACCGGATCACTCCTTTCCAAGGAGAAACCTTCAGGAGAACGAAGTCGCCAACCTGAAATTCAAGCTCGGACCGGCGTCTGTCCGCATAACTCTTCTGTCGGCTCTGGGCGGTCAATAACCTCTGCCTAACCTGTTGAATCTGCTCTGTCGTCTGAAGTATGATCTCTGTACTGCCCATCACTCTCTGTCCCACCTCTCCCCAGCAAATGGGGGTCCAACACCTCCTACCATACAACAACTCAAAAGGTGGCATACCAATGCTCGAATGATGGCTGTTGTTGTAGGAAAACTCTGCTAAGGGTAAATACGCATCCCAGCTACCCCCGAAGTCTAACACACACGCTCGAAGCATGTCCTCCAATGTCTGAATCGTCCGCTCGCTCTGACCGTCTGTCTGGGGATGGTATGCGGTACTAAAATGCAGTTTAGTACCCAGCTCCTCATGGAATTTCTTCCAGAACCTGGAAGTGAAGCGTACATCACGGTCCGAAACAATCGAGATCGGCACTCCATGCCGAGATACTACTTCCCTCACGTATATCTCCGCCAACTTCTCCGCTGATGAACTCTCACTGATGGCAAGGAAATGTGCACTCTTTGTCAACCTATCCACAATCACCCAAATTGTATCGACTCCGCTGGCAGTTCTCGGCAATTTGGTGATGAAATCCATAGTAATTTGTTCCCACTTCCACTCAGGAATCTCCAAAGGCTGCAGCTTGCCATGCGGTCTCTGGTGCTCGGCCTTAACTCTACGGCAGGTCAAGCACCTCTCAACGAACCAGGCGACGTCTGTCTTCATACAAGGCCACCAGTATTCCTTCCTCAAGTCCAAATACATCTTCGTAGCACCGGGATGAATCGAGAATTTCGATCTGTGAGCCTCTTCCATCAAAGTAGCACACGTACCGCCCACGAACGGTACCCAAATCCGGCCCTGAAATGTCAGAAGTCCTCATCCATCCTTAACGAACTCTGAAATTAACCCAACGACTCGCTCTTTCTTCTGCATCTCGGATCTCACAGCCTCGGCCTGTGCCCCACGAATAGTATCCAATACCGGAGTCATCACCGTCAGTCTCAGACATACATCTCGCAATGGAGTGCTCTCCGCCCTGCGGCTCAATGCATCGGCTACCACATTAGCCTTGCCCGGGTGGTACAGGATTTCACAATCATAATCCTTGACCACATCTAACCACCTCCTCTGACGCATATTTAGGTTGGGCTGATCCATCAAATACTTCAAACTCTTATGGTCCGTGTATATCGTACATAGAACCCCATACAGTTAGTGACGCCAAATCTTGAGAGCGAACACTACTGCCCACAACTCTAAATCGTGCGTAGGATATCTCGCCTCATGAGGCTTTAGCTGCCTCGATGCATAAGCTATCACATGACCTCTCTGCATCAACACTGCATCCAGTCCCGAAATCGATGCGTCGCAATATACGAAAAAATCTTCCATCCCTTCCGGAAGAACTAATACCGGGGCTTCGCACAGTCTCTGGCGAAGTGTCTCGAAGGAAGTCTGTTGCTCGGGTCCCCATGAGAATGCAACACCCTTCCGGGTCAATCTGGTGAGCGGCACTGCGATCTTGGAGAAGTCCCTAATAAACCTCCGATAGTACCCCGCCAACCCAAGGAAACTCCTGATCTCAGAAGGTGACTTCGGTACCTCCCAACTCATCACTGCCTCAACCTTGGCCGGATCGACCAATATCCCTGCCTGATTAACAACATGTCCAAGAAATTCGACCTCCCGCAACCAGAAGTCACATTTGGAGAACTTTGCATATAGCTTCTCTGACCTCAGTATCTCGAGGACCTCCCGCAAATGTCCCTCATGCTGCTCTCTAGATCGCGAATACACTAGGATGTCGTCGATAAATACAATCACTGACCGATCCAACATCGGCCTGCATACCCTGTTCATGAGGTCCATGAACACCTTCGGGGCATTGGTGAGCCCGAAAGGCATCACCACAAACTCGTAATGCCCATATCGCATCCTAAATGCTGTCTTCTGGACGTCCTCATCCCGCACTCTTACCTAATGGTACCCTGACCTCAGATCGATCTTGGAAAACCAAGATGCCCCTTGCAACTGATCGAATAAATCATCGATTCTTGGTAACGGATAACGGTTCTTGACCGTCACTTTGTTCAACTCCCAGTAATCAATGCACATCCGGTGTGAACCATCCTTCTTCTTGACGAACAAAATAGGTGCTCCCCATGGCAAGCTGCTCGGCCGAATAAACCCCTTCCCCAGCAACTCCTGGAGTTGCGAGGACAACTCCTGCATCTCTGGAGGTGCTAGACGATAAGGCACCTTCGCAATAGGCGCGGCCCCCGAAATCAGGTCGATACCAAACTCTACTTGCCTCGCAGGACGTACTCCCGGCAGTTCCTCGGGAAATACATCTGGAAACTCACGCACCACTGGAACCTCCTCCACTGACCTTGGTCTCTCAGAAGCCTCCCACGTATCCATCACATACGCCACAAAACCCTTACATCCCTGCTGTAGACATTGCCTCGCCCTAGCGGCCGAACAAAAAGCTGATCCCGAACGGGTACCCTCGCCGTACACCGTAAGAACTCCCCCACTAGGGTCTCGTATAGTCAACAGCTGACGCTCACAGTCGATGACAGTGCTGAATCGACTCAACCAGTCCATGCCCACGATGACACAGACATCACCCATCGCAATAGGAATTAGGTCAATCGAAAACTCAACCCCGAAGATCTCTAGTACGCATCCCCGAAGAACCTCCGTGGCACAAACCACCCTCTCGGCCGCTATAGAAAAGCTCAGAGGCCGACTTAACGGCTCACGACTAATGCTGATATGCTGACTAAAAGCTAAAGATACAAAGGACCTACTTGCACCCGAATCAAATAACACTAGAGCAGGCATAGAGTTCACAAGAAAAGTACCTACACTTATATTAACATAAGCATAACATTTCGACTATAAATAAATACGTGAGTTACAGCATACCTGCCACAACATCGGGCGCAGCGCGGACCTCCTCCGCAGTCAGCTGAAAGGCTCTACCGCGAGCCCTCGGGGCCTCGACCTTCGCTGGTCGAGTATCAGTAGTCCTGGTAGTAGGTGTAGACCCCTGACGAAGCTGCGGGCACTCGGCCTTCCGATGGCCTGTCTGGTTGCAATGAAAACAAACCATAAACCCCTTAGGACAATCCCTGACAATGTGTCCCTCCTTGCCACAGTTGTAGCAACCACCAGCTCGACAGGCCCCATCGTGACCCTTGCCGCACTTTCCGCAAGTGCGGCCCTTCGGACCTCCCATCCTCAAATCGGCGGACTTGGTCCGCTTAGCTGCCAGCTGAGATTGAGCCGGCCGCTGGTCCACCTGGCGAGACTCGGTCTCCTCCCTGGCCTGGGTCTCCAACTCGATCTCTCGCTTCCTGGCATTCGCCTGAAGCTCAGTAAAAGTACGATAGGTGGAGTTTGACACAAACTCCCGGATATCCCTCCTCAAAACACCCAAGTACCGGCTCATCCGCGACTGCTCTGTAGACACCAGCTCGGGGCAGAACATCGCCCTCTCATGAAATTTCCACGTGACCACCCCAACCGAATCAGTACCCTGCTTAAGGGTTAAGAACTCCTGAATCAATCGTTCCCTCTCCACTGGGGGAACGTACTCATCCCTAAACATGGTGGTAAACCTCTCCCATGTCACTGCTGTAATCTCCGCCATCGTGAAGTTCGCCGTCACGAACTTCCACCAATCCTTCGCTCCCAGACGGAGCTGGTTCAAAGCGAACCGTACCCTCAGGTGCTCCGGGCATGAGCAAGTGTAGAAGCACCCTTCAATATCAGCGATCCACCTCATCGCAGCAATCGGGTCCTGCGTCCCATCGAACCCAGGGGATTTCGTGTTGCTGAATTCCCGGAATAGCAACGAGTCGCCCCCTTGTGGCCTGGCAGCGGCCACGGCTGCGGTAGCGGCAGCGGTGGCAGCTTTAGTCAATGCGGCGTACCGCTCTTCGAAGGTCTCCATCAGAGTGGTCTTAATAGACCCAATCATCTCCAGAATCTCAGCCCTGATCGCTGCAGCTACCTCCTCCTGAATCATCTGACGAATATCCTCGTCGCTCACACTGCTCGAACTCGCCCCGTGGCGTGTGGTAACCATGATGTCTTTGAAATACAACATAAAATTATCAGAGACTCCCTCAAGTACAATTGCACTTGATAACGCAACCCTACTTAGTCTCCGATATCCAGGGATTCTTACTTGGGTCTCCCACCGACCCGGTGTCTTCGGTAGTACGGGCCCAATACTACCGACCACACCGTATCAGCATTCGTCCCAAATCTTCCTCCCCAAACCCCGAATAGTGAATACTCTACTTTTGATATGCACTATCTACCTGCGCGCTATCAAATATCTCATATCGGCAAACTCCCTAGACTAAGGCATCACAAATCAGGCCACTCTAGTCCTATTATGAATACCTAGTCTTTTAGCATGCATAACAATTCATAATTCATTGCATAACATAACATTGTAAGGTATTCTGGGGATCTTTACCGTTCGGGCGCTGGCTGATCGTACACACTGCTTCTTTCTTGTTTACCACATTATCATTTATAAAGGTTTATGCCTTTATTTTTTTAAAAATTTTCCTCAAATCCTCGGTTTGAGTTCAGTTACACCCGAAGGTACACCCGAATCCCTCAAACCAAGGCTCTGATACCAATTGTAACAACGCAATTTTCAAAAAAAATTTTCATTTCAAATAAAGTGACTTTATTCAATTAAATATAATTATTCCAAGTTTTATGTCAAAATACAATCATAAAATCCCCAAGATCTCAAAATATCGAACAGTGTGTATGCATCACGCTGGCGCCTTCCCACGGTCCTCACTAGTACCTGAAACACATACATAACAACTGTAAGCATAAATGCTTAGTGAGTTCCCCAGTATACCACTTACACATATACGCCTTTCCAGGCCCTGACCTTCCGGTCCACAGCACAACGCCTCCCGGCCCATAACATAATCGCCTTCCGGCCCATAACATATTCGCCTTCCGGCCCGTAACATATTGCCTTCCGGCCCATAACATATTGCCTTCCGGCCCATACACATATACAGCACATATTACATTTAACTTACCACATATAGCACATATATCATATATCATATTCGACTTCCGATCACATAACATATTGCCTTCCGGCCCATATAAACATACATAGCACGCATAGCAATTATCTTACCATTTATAGCACGTATAACACATATCATATCCGACCTTCCGGTCACACAGTCAAACCCTTCCGGGTACAGTATAGTGAGAAGACTCACCTCGTAAATATCAAAAGCTAGCAACCCCTGAAATCACTCGAACTTGATCCGCCGAGCTACAGACTCCCTATAATATCATATATCCCTTGTTAACACTTTTATCTTGCAAGACAAGTGACCCTAAGAAATCACATGTAGGTCAACCCTAGTCAACGGTCAACGGTCAACTTGACCGGACTCGGCGAGTGCTATGGCGACTCGGCGAGTCTAGACGTCCTCATAACTTCCTGATGTTCCCTTTCTACTCGTCGAGTATCTCTCTTGACTCGACGAGTTCCTCGTGGAAGAATTGCGGGGCCACCCCGACTCCACTCGCCGCGTCTGAAGAACAGCTCGACGAGTCCCAGTTAATCTCCAAGCTACTCGCCGAGTCTGTTCATTGGACTCGGCGAGTCCATGCCATGCAGTCGATCAAACTGCTTCCTGAGATCAGTATTGTCCCAACCATTCATAGGTCTGGTCCTCCTAAGCTGGTCCATCACTTAAGGCCTTCATTTATGTGCTCATGCTACACCCCAAGACTTATAATTTACATTTTAACTTAAGGCATAAGGATTCCAATCCAAAACCTCTATTGATTCCCGAAATATACAAGCATGGGACATTCTGGACCTCTAAAGGTCCTAATACAGGGCTACAATCGCTTGGGGAACAAGGGAACATCCAATCTAGCCACAAAAGGGTTCCATAAACCCTAAATCCATGCACACATCAACATAGCAGAAAATGAACCGAATTATTACCTGAATAATGCACTCTCTGTGTCCCCAATCTTCAGAACGTGACTCCCTTGCTGTTCCTTTAGCCAAAACCCTTCTCTTCCTTGCACAACAACTTCTTCAAGGTCACCAATGGCCTTCAATCTTGCTCTAGATGCACACAACCGATTTAGGGTTCTTCTCAGTAAGCAAAAACGGAAAATGACGGCCTATAAGTCATTTTATACGTCCCAAAACCAAACGGCTAGGGTTTCTGCTGAACAGCGCAGACTCGTCGAGTCCATATCTGGACTCATCGAGTCCAATCGCGAACCCGCGACCAAGTCTGCGGTCCTACTCGGCGAGTCTGGCTCCAACTCGCCGAGTCCCCTCTTAAAACACCCCAAAAACATAATTATAACAATACCTGAAATTCCGTGCTGTTACAATATTGATCCTAGACACGATTACATAACTGACAGGTTTAACCGTAGTACACAACACCCATTTACTTATGTTTTGTTCTACTTGTAGTTACGGATCTCGATGGTTAGGTATACTTGTATACTTTTGAAAATACTTATACTTTGAAGTATACTTTTAGTTCAGGGCATTTAGGCCCCTTAGTGTTTATAGTTTTATACCATGTAAGTTTTAGTATACTTCATTCACTATAGACAAGGGCTCTGATACCAATCTGTCACACCCCGAAAACCGAAGGTGGAAACATTTCCGGGGTTGACTCCACGTTGTTTATCAAATCCAATGCACATAGTAAGTAAAGTAAAACAACCATTACATTACATATATATATAAGTTTACATTTGTTTCAAAAGTAAAGTTATATAAGTGATACATAGTATATATGAACAAAATGAAACGAGTCTTCTGAGCACTCCATCTTCGAACAAAAGGATCTTCGGGTACCTGTCTAAAACTGACCTCAGAATACAAGCGGTTCGAAAATCAGCATAACGCTGGTGAGTTCATAAGCGGTTTTGTTTTGTGAAAAATGTACAAGTTTCCTTTCCGTTACTGAAAATGTTACACACACCAAGAAAATCTCATATTTTCTTAAGAAGGTTGGTTATTGAATTCCCAAAATGTAATGTAAGGTTGTACACTGAAAACATGTTTACTCTTGTGAATGTAAAGTTATCTGGTTTGTTACACTTTTCTGGTTATGTACAATGTTCCCCAGGAAAATCCCATATTTTCTTGAATGTTAGTTACCAATGTGAAGATGTATATTGAAAACCTGGTTATCTTGTGAAATGTATTAGTTTTAACACGTATATAAAATTAATATTTACAAAGTAAATTAATTACATTATTCATTATTACTATTAAGTAAATCTCTGTTATCCTAATTGCGAGTCCCATAACCATACAATAATACTAAATATGGCAATAAGTAGTCCACATCACCTTATGACTTTTGTCACCATGGAACCATTTCGGTTCGGTTGTAGCTAGCAGCCAGGTGTGGGGTAGTCAGCCCCGTATAGATCTATACACTCAATTCACGCTCCCTGTCATGGAGATTCTGGTTACGGTTGCGGTCCTCCACTCGCATATCTCTGTGGAGTGTTCGCCGAGGATGTGTCTCCAATTATATGGGACTAACAAATTTACTAGTAATAATACGATAATCCTCCACTCGCGTATCTCTGTGGAGTGTTACCGAGGACAAAACAATGTACAAAGTTTTATGTTCAAATCTAATGTCATGCTTTTAACTGATAACAATGTGGAAAACCATTTGTGAAATATATAAAACATAACAGTTTATAACCCATTTCACAAACATATGATTACATGTTCTGTAGGTTCAATCGGTTATCAGTTATAACAATCAGTGTTAAAATCATATGAAATATAAAACACACACATGAAAAACAAGTTTTGAGTACAAGTAATCCCTTCTACTTTGCTTGTATTCCCCCTGAAAACAGTGAAAAACAGTGAAAAAAGGTAGGGGTATGAACTCACCAGACGAGAAGGCGCAACTGTTTCGGACACTAAACGTTGGTTCGGGGCTTGTTTACACGCCAGGTTCCTATGTAATACGAAATGGTATCCAAAGGTATCTAATTAGACTTTAAACCACTAATTAGATATGATAATACACTCCAATGAGCGAAAACACTTCAAAACAAGTGTTTGGAGTGACCCGGGTGACATCTACGGACGTGCAATGATGCGTGGGACTTGGGAATTGTGTTTACTCTTCAGGAGTAAACTCCTTATGGAGTTTTTGGCCATGAACAACACGCACACATGAGTTCATGGCCGTGAACTCATGTTTGAGGGTTTTATGATGCTAAATGGTTGAATACTCATGGAAATGATGAAATGGATTCTTCTAAGGCCTTGGAATGGATTATACTTGCATGAATATCATTTATAGGAGTCCAGGGCAGTAAACATGGAGTTTACGGCCGTAAACCCCCACAATGCTCAAACCATAATTTATTTTGTGAGGCTAGGACAATCACATGTGATTCCAACTATTTTTCCAAGCCTTGGTTTGAGTTTTGGGCATCATTTGACACATAAAGAGGAGTTTACGACCCTGGAACATGTCCTTGCGGTTTCATGGTCGTAAACTCTCATTTGGAGGGTGTTTGACATGTTTAAGGTCCCCAAACTATTTTTAGATGATTCTAGGATTTATTCCAAGGCTATTGGTGGAGTTATATGGATTTTAAACATGTTTAAATGAGTTTACTCTCCATGTATGAGGTGTTTACGGCCAAATCTTGTAGTAAACTCATGTTTACTCCTCAAAAACCATGTTTAATGTGTTCTAAGTCCGAATTTGTAAGCCATATAGTCATATCTAAGTCCCAAACTTGGTTTGGAGGGGTTAAATTGCTCAAAAACCCATTTATTAAGTGTTTACGGCCCAAGCATGCTCCTTGGCCATGAACACATGTTCCAGGTCCAAAATGATAGATTAAACATGAATTTAAAGGCCTAAGATGTTATACAACAAGTTAGGGATGTTACCTCAAAGATTTGGAGCCTTAATTCAATGTTTTTGACCTTGATTCTTTGGTTGAGGATAGAGGTTAGAGAGAGAGTAGTGAGATGAAGCAAAAGGTTCAAATGGAAGCTTAGTTCACTTTATATAGTGCTCGGGATTTGGACAAGGTAGATTTCTACCCGATACCGGCATTATACGGTGCTTTTGGTCGCACCCGATTTAGTTACCGTAACCCGATATGGTCGATTCTAAAATGTTTCCGATTATTAAAATGAATTGCTAATGTGAGTTCTAAACATGTTTAGACACTCATTAAGTCATAATAGAAGTCCCACAATTATGACCTAATTAAATGACGTAACGGAAACAAATCAAAAATGACGAATATATTAACGAAAGAGGTTATATTTGATAAAATGAACTTCGGGTTGTCACACCTTTGTCAAGGAGCAATCGAGACCATAAACAAAGCCCAGTATAATGGAATAGAAATCCAAGCCCCACGAGAAACAAGAACACCATTCCAAATGCTTTACGAAGCCCACAAGTAGGACCAGAAAAGTATGCAGACCATCCACAATCCTTAAACGAAGAAATGGTCATCGGGAAACCACAACTCGTTGTAACTAAGGCTAGTAAAGCCTTAGCATGTTAAGGAACAAAAAGGGGCACTCAAAACATGAGTAAATGGGCTAAACACCTTGTGCGCCGTATTAGCCTGGGAGAATCACCACACCACTCACCGTAGGTTCATAATACCTTTAATTGCAACCAGTAGTGGTAAACTAAGAGGAGTACGTCATCCAAGAATCCATAAAACCAAATCCGTTAACTATATTGCGAACTATATGCTATTTTGACGAACTTAACATCGTATAATATATGTTTCCACTCTCTACCATAACTTCATCATGGGGATCTAGGTTGACACAATTAACACCAGCATGTTAAGATTACGCTAGTAAACTCACTTGGAATTAACTACTCTAATAGATTTTATCTTCGTAACTGGTGAGAAGGTCTCATCATAGTCAACTCTGGGAGTTTGAGAACCAATCGCACCTTGTATGTGTCTATGTTTCAATCCACATAGGTCTTCTTCTTGAAGATCCATTTGCACCCAACGGTCTTATATCCGGGCACATAATCAACCAAATTCCAAAGTTGGTTGTCATACATGGACTGGATCTCGCTGTCCATTGCCTCCTTCCATTTCGCAGACTCCGGGCCTACCATGGCTTCCTTAAAGCTATTAGGTTCATCTAGATTTATTAGTGTACCATCACTAATATACGTGTCCCCTTCGGTAGTAATATGAAAATTATAAAATTGGGGTTGAACTCTAACTCTTTTGAAACATCTAAGAGGTAAGGACTCGTCAATCGGTTCAACTGGAGTTTCCTCCTCGGGTTGAGTACCAGCGGTAGAGGTTCCTTCATTTATCGAATCTTGAATCTCTTCAAGCTCGATTGTCCTCCCACTGTCTCCTTGGCTTATGAGTTCTCGCTCTCGGAACACTCCTCTCCTCGCAACAAAGACAACATTGTCCTTCGGTCTATAGAAGAGATATCCAAAGGATTTCTGCGGGTAGCCGATGAAAATACATTGCTCACTACGAGGTTCGATCTTGTCATGAGTATCTCATCTTACGAAAGCCTCACAACCCCAAACCTTGATATGTGCTATCGAGGGAGCTTTCCCTGTCCACGTCTCGTGAGGTGTTTTGGCAACCTTCTTACTAGGGACTCGGTTACGGATATGGGCAGCAGTCTCTAAGTCATACCCCCAAAATGAGATAGATAGCAAAGCACGACTCATCATAGAGTAGACCATGTCTAACAAGGTTCGATTACGCCTTTCTGCCACACCATTCAATTGTGGTGTCCTAGTTGGCGTCAATTGTGAAACTATTCCACACTATTTTAGATAGTCGTGGAATTCAAGACTTAGGTACTCTCCTCCTCGATTTGATCGAAGCATCTTCATTTTCCTGCCCAATTGATTCTCCACTTCATTCTTGAACTCTTTGAACTTTTCAAATGTTTCTGACTTTTGATTGATTAAGTAGATATACCCATATCTACTATAGTCATCGGTAAAAGTCACATAGAAGCGGTTCCCATCCTTTATGGTTGATCTAAACGGTCTACATACATCGGTATGTATTAGGTCCAATAAACCCTAACCCCTTTCACATACACTAGTGAAGGGTGACTTGGTCATCTTTCCAAGTAAACAAGATTCGCATGTGTCATCTTCCCTAAGGTCGAATGACTCCAACACTCCATCCTTTTGGAGTTGGGCTATGCGCTTCTTGTTGACATGTCCAAGATGACAATGCCACAAGGATGCTCTATCCATACTATTGGAAGAATCCATGCATAGAACATCATTTCCTAGGTTATCTACAATCATAAAAGTTTCATAAATTCCATTACATGGTATTGCCTAAAAATATAAGACACCATTTAGATAAGCACAAATAGAACCATTCTCATTATTAAAAGAAAATCTAAATCCTTATCTAAACAAACCACGAAATGAAATGATGTTTCTTGCCATTTCTGGCGAATAGAAACAATTGTTCAAATCTAAACATAAACCATTCCAAAGCACTTGTCACACCCCGAAACCGAAGGCGGAAACGTCCCGGGGCAGAGGTGACTTCATGTGAATATCATAACCAATGTACATAGTAAGTGAAGTAAAACACAAAACGTTACATTACATAGATTTCATTACATCAGTTGAAAAGTAAAGTGTTACTAGTTTTCATAGATACATAAGTTTAAACAAAATAAAGACATGACTTCCATTCACTCCATCTTCTGCAAAAGGACGCGGGGTACCTGTCTAAGTAGAACCTGAGAATACAAGCATTTTAAAAATCAGCATACGGCTGGTGAGTTCATAAGCCATTTTTTTATGAAAATGAGCAAGATTCGTTTTGGTTTCTGAAAATGTTACGACGCAAGAAAGTCCCATATTTTCTTAAAAGTAATGTTTGGTTATTTGTTAGGTTACACTAATCTTGTTATGTTCAACTGTGATCCCAGGAAAATCCCATATTTTCCTAATGATAAAGATGTAAAAGATGTAATGTAAAAGATGTAAAAGATGTAAAAGATGTAATGTGTAATGTATATGTTATTCCACCAACCCTTAATGTAATGTAAAAGATGTATACTGAAAACCTGATTATTATAGTAAACTAATTCTTATGGTTATTAATTTACTATATCCATTATTACTAAAAATGTAAATTTTTGTTATCCAAATTGCGAGTTCCATAACCATACAATAGACTAATTATGGCAATAAGTAGTCCATCTTACTTTATGACTTTCATCACCCTTGAACCTTTTGGTTCGGCTGTAGCTAGCAGCCAGGTGCGGGGTAGTCAGCCCCATATAGATCTATACACTCAAGTCACGCTCCCTATCTAAGAGATTCTGGTTACAGGGGCGGTCCTCCACTCGCATACCTGTGGAGTGTTCTCCGAGGACGTGTCTCCAATTTATTGGAATAACAAATCTATAAGTAATAATGACGAAGGTCCTCTTTATGTTCTATCTAAAAAGACTATCCTCCACTCGCGTATCTCTATGGAGTGTTACCGAGGACAAAATGATATATTAAGTTTCTTGTTCAAAGTTCAAAGATTATGTTTTTAACTGTTTATAATATGGAAACCATTTGTGAAAATATAAAGTACAATAATTTATAACATTTTTCACAAATACTTATGATAATGAAATGTGCAAGTTCAAACGGTTAACTGGTATGATTAACAGTGTTAAAAACATATGTAGTATGAAACACAACACATATAAAATAAGTTTTGAGTACAAATATTACTTGTAATTAGCTTGTATTCCCCCCCCTGAAAACAGTGAAAAACAATGAAAAAGGGTAGGGGTATGAACTCACCAGACGAGGAAAGGTGTCGACTAGGATGCTAAACGTCGGATCGAGGCTTGTAAACGTGTGAGGCTCCTATGTAATATGAAATGATACACAAATGTATCTAATTAGACTTTAAATCACTAATTACATAAGCTTATATGCTCCAATATGCAAAAACACTTTAATTAAGTGTTAGGAGTGGTCCGGGTAGCATCTAAGGGTGTGCAGGGCATAGAATAAGAGTTTACTCTTCAAAAGTTAGCCCTTAGGGGAGTTTACGGTCCTATGACCATATTACCATGAGTTTACGGCTGTAAACTCATGGATGGTGTGTTCTTGGATGCTAAATGGTCTTACAATGCACAAAGGAAAGTTCTAGGGTTGATTCTATGGCTTAAGAAGTGATTGGGACCTTAAAGGGCCTTGGAAAAGGAGTTTACAGTTTATGAAGATGCTCTTGGGGAGTTTACTACCTTAAACATATCAGTTTACTACCTTAAACTCATATTCGTCCATGAATCATGCGTTTTTGTGATTGAAGGTTAAGCATACAAGGTTCTAGGTTCAATTCCAAGCCATACAAGGTGTTAAAGGCACTTTAACACCCATTTGAAGAGTTTATGGTCCAAGAAGATGGGTTTATGGTCCAAGGAGATGAGTTTATGGTCGAAGGAGATGAGTTTATGGTCTAAGAATGTTCTTGGACTGTAAACTCAAGTTTGATGCATTTACATATGTTTTGGTGCATCACATGAAGGATTATAAGGTTCTACACTCTCATAGAAGCATCATGGAAACATTTGGAAGTGTTTAGGGGCTTTTTGATACTTTAAAAGGAGTTTATGTTCTTGGACCGTAAACTCATGTCCAATACTCAAATGGTACGAATTTGGTGTCCTAAGTTCACGCATGCAAGTTTCTAAGCCATATATATCTAAGCACTAGAATGGTTTTGGAGGGGTTTTGGCGCTTCCAAAAGCCTCTCAAGGGGTGTTCACGGTTTTAGGAAGGTCCCTAGACTGTAAACACTTGTTCTTGGGTGTTTTTGGAAGTTTCAAACAAGAATTTGCATGCCAAACAAGTTAAAAAACAAGCTAGGATGGAGTACTTACCAAATTGAAGCTTGAAATTGGGTTTTTGGGTGAATTTTGAATTCTAGAGAGAGAGAGAGAGAGTAGTGAAAGAAAGTGTTTAGAGAGAGAGAAAAAGCTTCAAAATGATGTCACTCACTCCCTTATATAGGGGTTGAGTTTATGGCCCGGTAGAATTCTACCCGATACTGCCGTTAGACGGTGTGTAACAGCCCGGATTTCCAGGTATCTTTAAATTCAAATTTTTGGTATTTTGTGAGGGGACTCGGCGAGTTGGAGGTCGAACTCGCCGAGTCGGGTCGTGGTTTTGGACGAAGGTTCGCGTCTGGACTCGGCGAGTCCAAGGGATGGACTCGGCGAGTCCGTGCTGTTTAATGAAACCCTAATTTTCTGGTCCTAAGCCCTATTTAAAGGACCTTATGGCCTTTCATTGCGGCCACCATGAGCCTTGAGTGCACACAAGTAGCTGAGAGTCCTTGTGAGTGATATAAGAGGTTATTTGTTCACCAATTTGTGTGTTATTGCAATAAAGGAAGGAGAAGATCAAGCTAGAAGAGTTCGGGAGATTGGATTTCATCAAGGGAAGCTTCTTGAGGTAACTTTCAGAGCTAATCTTCGTGTTTTGGTTGATATGTCAAATATAGGGTTTCTTCTTGCCTTATTTGACTTGTATTTGAAGTGTGAAAGGTCCCATGGAGATATGGAACCTAGATCTGGACCTTAGCAGGTCCAGAAGGCCCCAAATGATATGCTTTATGTCCATTCTTTTGAGTTGGAGACTAGGGTTGCCATATTAGAGGTTATTTCCCCAAAAAGAGCCTTGTAAGTGTTGCATGGCGGCCAAGACTGAGACTTTACGTGATAAATGAGCTTGGGAAGGCCAGATCTATGCGTGTATGGAATGGATCTGACCGCAGAAGCAAGTTTTAGCTGATGCATGGCATGGACTCGCCGAGTCTGAAGAACAGACTCAACGAGTAGCTTGAAGATTGTCCTTAAACCCACCCAGTGAGTTGTCCTGCCGAGTTATGGGTGACTCAGTGAGAAATAGAGAGTTAGAGAGGGATTGACTGGTGGACCGAGTCGAGTTGGGACTCACCGATTTGTCCTTGCGACTCGGCGAGTTGAGTCGCGGTGGCCCCGTGATTCGTGACCAGGTGGAACTCGTTGAGTCAGGGGAGTACTCGACGTGTCAAGGGGAAATCCTAGCGAGTTGGTGAGAACGCGTAGACTCGCCGAGTCGCTCTAGTGCACTCGCCGAGTCCGGTCAAATTGACCATTGACTGTTAACCAGAGTTGACCAGTGTGGACTTGATAGGGATGGTCAACCTTAGTGGTACAAGTATTAATTATAGATATATGATGTTATAGGAGGATTATAGCTCGGGGGTTCGAGCACGAGTGATTTCCAGGGTTCGCGAGTTATCAAGATATACGAGGTGAGTCTTTTCACTATACTGTACCCGGAAGGGTTTGACTTTGTGACCGGAAGGTCAGATATGCTATGAGATATATGTGTTATGTGTGATAAGTTATTCGTTATATGGGCCAGAAGGCATCATGTTATGGGCCGGAAGGCGTTGTAAAATGGACCGTAAGGTTGTCGTGGGTAGGATCGGAAGGTTTACCCAGACGGGACGGAAGTCCCCTGAGACACATGGACTGGAAGGTCAGGGCCTGGAAAGGCGTATGTGCGTAGGTTGTATTTTGGGGAACTCACTAAGCATTTATGCTTACAGTTGTTGTGTTATGAGTTTCAGGTACTAGCGAGGACCATGGGAAGGCGCCGGCGTGATCGTACACACACTCGGGGAAAACTATTTTGTGATCTTTGTTATGTAATCGGTCATGACAATATTGTTTACATTGGAACTTAAATTATTACTTGATGTTTTGATGTTTGTAAAAATGAAAAATTGGTTTAAAATTTACGTCGTTACACGGTGCTTTTTGTCGTACCCGATAAATTGCCGTAATCACGACGTAAATGAAACTAATAGTTTTCCAAATAAATATGGAAAATATTTTAATGTTTTTAACGCATACCCACACTTATGAAACCAAATTAAAAGTCGTGATTAATTTAATTTAACTCTAAGGTTAACGGGGAAAATTTGAATACGAACGGTTTTATTTACCGGGAACGGTTTATAGTGACGGAATAACTACGGGTTGTCACATTATCCCCCCGTTAGAGGGAATTTCGTCCCGAAATTCAAGAATTAAGATACAAGTTATGGAAAAGGATGTGGATGTGTCTGTTGTATCGGGTGTTCGCGCTCCCAAGTGAAATCAGGTTCTCGCTTGGAATCCTAGCGATCCTTCACTACCGGGACGTGGCTTTGTTTCCTAGGTTTGATCTCTTGGTCTAAGGTCTCGATTTGTTCAAGAGGGATTACTAGGGTTTCATCGGATAGGAACTTCTAAAGATTCGGGACATGGAAGACAGGATGGATGTCGCTAAGTTCTGAGGGTACTCAGAGTTTGAAGGCTATGGGATCGATCCTAACGAGGATCTCAAAGGGTCTAATGTACCACGAGTTAAGCTTTATGTGCTTTCCATAGTGCATCATGTCTTTCTAGGGAGAGACTACTAACAGGAAACGATCTCCAACCTGGAATTCCAGAGGTTTCTATCGTACATCAGCGTAACTCTTCTGTCGCTCTCGTAAAGCCTTCAATTGTTCTTGGATCTGGATGATCTTCTCGATGATTTCGCAGAGGATTTCAGAATCAGTGTGGGTATTACCGGGGAATCGACTCTTGGCTAGCTGCGTGTCTTCTACCTTCACCTAACACAAGGGAATCTGCACTTTTGACTGTAGAGGGTTCCAAATGGTGTAGTCTGGATACTGGTGGGATAACCCTTATTATTCGAGGGCTTGATCAAAGGTAAAGGGGTATCCCAAGTCGCTCAGTAATTTATGAAACATGCTCCCAGCATGTATTCCACGATCTAAAAAATACTCTCTCACTCTGTCCAATTGTATGAGGATGATAAGTTGTACTCATGTCTACCTTGGTTTCGTGAGTTTTCTTAAGGAATCTGCCTAAATATTGAGGTAAACCTGCTATCTCTACTAAAGATAATGGATGCAGGTATACTATGCAGTCGGACTACTTCTTGGATGTGGGTTCGCATGAGTCTTTCCATTTTGAATGATTCTTTGATCGGAAGGTAGTGAACGGATTTTATCGAAGGATCGACCATTTCCTAATGGTATCGTAATCAATCGGGAAAACTGGATAACTTGATGGTGAAGCCCATGTTGGTCATCTTTTATTTCCATTTGGGTATCTCGGGCTGCTGGATCAATCCCGAGGGTTTCTAACTAGGCTCCTCAGGTGTGAGCGAGTAAACAGGTCTAGATGTTCATTGTCCATACCTTAGTCTTGTTTTCTAAGCTTTCCTTTCGGCTAAGGGCGCCTCATGTTCATCTCTTTATGATCGAAGCTATGTTGTAGTCTCTTAAAGTTAGTGAAATTCGCATACTTGGTTCCATAGAGATCATGTTCTCATTCTTCAGTGCAGGGACTGCTGCTCCTAATTTCCAAGTTGTGAGTTGTGTAGTTAACTTCGTGTGCCTTTTGTTTGTCTCAAAGTGTGAATGACAACTTTTCCTTCTTGCCTAAGAACATGATCTAAACTCTGATTGGACGTATTGTAATAGACAATGAAGTTCTTTGTTTCTTCTCGCAGGGACAGGTTAGGTGTGATGTATAAGTCTTACTTTAATGCTTGGAATGACGTATCTCACTTTTTACTCCAAACATAAAAGGATACACCTTTCTGTGTCGGACTGGTTAGGGGTTTGGTGATTCTATTAGAATTTTCTGAATGGGTCTGCAATACTAGCCAGCGAAACCCAAGAATTGACAGGTTTTCTATGAGTGTCTTCGGTGCCGACCAATTCTCTATTGCTTCGACCTTACGAGAATCCACGTGTATGTCTTCATCGCTCACTACATGACTAAGGGAAAATGGTTTGACCGAAGGATATCAATACGAACTCTTAGTGATCATATCGAATCCTGAATACTATCTTGGAAACATTGTCCTCGCAAACTCATAGTTGACGATGTCTCGACCTAGGGTCTATCTTTGAGGAGTAGCTAGCTCCTGAATTCTATCGAAGAAGTCATCTACTGGGGAAAGAGGATATCGGTTTTGACTGTCAAATCATTAAGTCGACTGGATAACTCCTGCATTTCTGATGGGGCAAAATGGTACGGAGATTTGGCTACGGGGGTAGTATCCAGGGATTTAGTCAATACGAGGCTCGACTTGATGTTCGGAAGGAATTCTTGGGAGCTCTTCGGGAATATATCAGGAATGCTACAGTTATCGGGGACACTCTAGAGGTTTTTAACTTCTTGTTTCTCCTTGATTGCATGGACTAGGAATACCTAACACTCTTTTTTTGCATAAGTTTTCAAGTTTTGATACAGAAAATGATGCGAAGATTTGGGCCAAGCTTGACACCATATCTCATGAGGGTCCGGTCAGAGAGGAAATTGAGGCGAATAGCTTTTTTGTAACAAAGTGTATCAATATGATCAGGACTCAACTGATACATGCCAAAGATAACATCAAAGCTCTTTATTGAAACTGACATCAGATCAATGAGGAAAGAATGATTACTCAATGTAAGGATATAGCTTGGGGATAAGTCGTTAGTGCACTCATTCTCACTGATAACCATATCGACGAAAAATGTTTTGGTTATTAGACAAGGACTATGTTTACGAAGATATTTGAATGAATGACCAATAAAAGTTTCTTGACACTAGATTCGAAAAGAATGCGAACATAAGAATTGTCGAGAAGAAATATACCCGCGGCGGTGGGATCATCGGCTACTTCCTTTTGCTTCATAGATAAAATCATCTTGGCGTTGTTGATGTTGTTGGTGGATGCTGCCTTTGGGCAGTTTCGCTTGAAATGCCCTATGTCTCCACAACCATAGCAGGCTTGTCCGGTACTCGATCCGGAAGCTTGATTTATTAGATGAACTGGTGTTTTGCAGTTTTGAGCGGAGTGGCCCTTTTTGCCACATCTTTTCCAGATCTTATCGAAGCACGGTCCAGGGGTATAATGGTGATATTTGCACTTGTTTCACCAAGGGAGATTACCCGCATACCTAGTAGTAGGTGCTTGAGCTATAGGCACAGCAACAGGAGTAGCAGCAGCTTGAACTGCCACAGTTTCACGCCTCTTGGAGGGTCCTTGGGAACTCTGACCCTTCCGCTTTTTACTCTTATCACCTTCATTTTGATGCTCCTGAACATTTTCATGGTTTTGGAGGTTGGTGTTACTTCTTGGTCCACTGAACCTGTCGGGGCAGAAGTATGTCACTGCGGCAGTCACTGCAGCAGAAATAGCCAACTGGAACATCATTGGGTCGAATCAAGAAGGAGGTGGCGACGGAGGGTTGTTGTTACTTGAACTGGATCCTTCTTTTGAAGACATTTCGATCTAAAGTGATTAGGAAAAAGAGGATGGTAACTCCTCTACATTAAATTAAGAGATATGATACAAGGGGTGTCTCTTTATGATAGACATATAATTCTATTAAGTGATAAAGCAGGAATAAATAATCAAGACAGATAAACTATCGCTAAAGGAATGAACGAGGCGCAACGCTTGAATGAGAATTTTCTACAACAAAGTAGGATCTAGAAATACTCCCATAGTATTTCGTATTTCGCTGCGACGACGATTCGTTGTTTGGGGTATTTGGGTAACTTTTAGCCATGCTGACGACCACAGTCACTCCCAGGAACATGTTGGCCATGTCTCGAATGAATATAGTTGATCAGGCTATATTGACCCTAGACACGACTACATAACTGACCAAGTTTAACCGCAACATACAACACCCATTTACTTATGTTTTGTTCTACTTGTAGTTATGGATTTCGGTGATTAGGTATACTTGTATGTTTTTGAAAATACTTATATTTCGAAGTATACTTTTAGTTCAGAGCACTTAGGTGATGGGTTTTGGTCCTAAGAACATCCTATGTGCTCATACAAACCCTAAAGCTTGGATCTAGGTTTCTCTATTGTACATGCAAGTTATCCAAGACTATAAACCCTAATTCTAGCATTCAAATAATCATATTAGCCATAAGAATAAGTTTACAATGTTACCTTGATTGTTATGTAGCAATAACAATCCCAAATCTCCTTGAATTGACTTTGGAAGGCTTAGAGTCACAAGTGTCACTCCTCTAATGGCTTACAAACACCGAGAAGATATGAGGAGAGAGGGGAGGTATCAAATTCATCCCTAGAAGCCTAACGGAAGGTCTTACACGAATTCATGAGCCAAGGGGGTTTATATAGGTGTACAGATAGGGTTTCAGTCTTTATCCTTATCTAGTTGTTTGCATACCAAGCAACCCATAAGATAATCCTTGAATCCTTATCATAGTCAAATTCTAAGTCATTATCACCGTAAATTCGTTCATCATATACTTAGGATAATCCTTACCTTATATTGTAACTATCACATAATTACAATTCAGCCCCTCTAGTTTAATTAATTACATTTGATCACAAAATTAATTCCTAATTAATTATTGAAGGCAACCCAAAAGGACCATGCACCATCAGGTCAAGTACATACCAAAATAGTTATGGACTTAGACACTAATCCACCAGTCTCCCACTTGGATAAGTCTAATAACTATTATGCGTATAACTTCAGATCCTGATCTGCAATCGTAGCTTTCCAAAGCCGTTGTCAACTCTGATCCTATCAGATACGCGTGTCCTCAGATAAGGGATCATATATTCCTCTATTCTAGATATCGTATGAGACATGATTTCAAATCATTCTCCTTGTACTATTTCTCGATTCCCGATTTATGACGACTGACTAATTGAACAAATCAAATTAGCCCTAGCCCGGCCGAGCATTTACGTTTGTCATCACTAAACCATCGAGGGGACCAAAGATATCGCTTTTGTCCTACTTTGGATAAATGGAACGGATAAACTTTGATACAATGTTTGCTTGCACTCACTAACCAAATCACACACAACACTATGTTTTATAACACCAAGTTACTAGTGCGTTTACATATTATCAATATGCAACCGATTAGCAAGATACAACTCACACATCTCGGTTTCAAGAATATAAGATGTTATCGTCTCACCAATCACTCGTGAGACAATTCATGGAGTGATCCAAGTGAGCGTGGGTTTAATCCAATGCTCAAATTCATATTCATAAGCACGCATGAATGTTGCAGCAAACATTTGCTTATGTCTAATACTCTTTTAGACAATCCACACACCAATTCACAACAGTCTTCATTCATACCTACTTCCAAAATATGAATGACTGTGGCCCGTTCGAATAATTTGATTGTTCTTAACCAATTAAATTATTCAGGAAGTCAAAACATGCAAAGTGAAACACAAGAATAATACTAATCCCATATGGCCTCAACCCTTTGAGCATAAATAAAACACCTTTTATTTATCACCATATCGATTACTCATTATTTGTCATTTCGGTTAATCAACTTCTTACTTGTATTACAACACTTGTCCCATGCTCCTAGCATGCACACAATGTTTACCTATAGATCTTACTTTGTGAAATAGATGAAATTGAACACATTTCCAATCATTCTCATTTCACAACTCCAAATCCTTTTTCATAAGTGTAAGAACATCAAATTCTTGCCACTTATAGAATATGCTAGATTCTATCATTTTATGCAATGATCCTTTTGTAATGTCATAGCACCAAAGTCACAAAGACTATTGCCAATGAAATTACAAAGTCTTCTATCGGAGATTGTTACAAGAAAATTCCTTAGATATGATGTCTCTCACTCAAAGTTCTTTCTTTGAACATCCTTTTGCATAAAAGTTTCTAATCTAGACACAGATTTTCAATATTCAATTCCCAATATGGACATGTTTCCATATTTTCCATATGACAACTCATTCTCAATAGAATCTTATCTATTCAAAATAATGTCGATATGGTCCATTCAATACCATGCTTCCAACTACTCACAAGCAACCAATCCTCATCGAACTTTGGATTGTCCTTTGATAGTTGTTTAATTATTTTAGTCAAAACCAATTCTAGTCCCTTTTCCCTCTAAATGCGCTAGACATTTGGAAAATTTTAGAATGGTCAAACATTAAAGCATTTGCAATCGATTCTTTACCCGAAGCGTATGGGACACGATGCATAATGTTTTATTTGCTATGTTCTCAAAATTTGAATTGTGAAGAGGAATGCCGTAATCATAATCGAAAAATTTAAGAACACACTATGTACCTTTGACTAAATTTATTAACATTTCTCAACCTAATCCTTTAGATTTGAAATGAAGCATGATATTCTCTCCCTTAATTATAGCAAAAACAACTTTACAACCCTTACCACTTTGCAAGGTATAACTCTTGTTTTCTATAATTAATATTGCCAACTTGCAATACGTGCCTTAATAATCATACAATCATAACATTTATGCTCCCACTATCATGATGATTATTATAAAACATAACACTTATGCTCCCACCAGCTTTGATATGTATTCATAAACATCTTAACTTTCAGAAAACAACACTTATTGAATTTCTTAAGTCAATGTTTCTAATACTTAGTACTTTGATAATCCTTTGTCAAAGCTCCTTGAACTTATACACCTTTTCCTTAGATAGTTCATATGTATGTCCAAACAATTAAGACTAATTGCCAAACCTCACAACTCAAATCATGGAAAAGGTTACCGTAACCATAATCGAATTTGAGAATGCAATTTTACAATCACTATCCTTTTAAAATATTTCTTAGTGAAAGCATTTCCTCACAATCATTTTCATGAAGGAGGAAATCTTATGACACTTAGATTTAAACGGTGTATTTGTTCCTACCCATGTGAATTTGTCAAAACCAAAGTTTACGACAAATTCAAACTCATATAGACCGAACTCTTTAAATCTTGATTTCTTGCCTTATGGTAGCACAGCTGCCCACCACGTCTTCTATGTAGTTAAGCAGCTCACCTTTTCCTATCAATGTACCTTTCATTGATTAAGGTGCCTTGCCTTTTACACGTTCAAAATGAGAACTCATAGACCTCACATGCATAATTAACTCAATTGGAAACAACACATAAACAAAATAATGTTAACATGATAGGTTGTAAACCTCAACTCGTGTGCTAGTGATGATCGATAAGGTTTATTTGATTTGTTCTTGAAACCTTTCAAGACCATTAAGACTCCCACTGACTCCTTGACATATAAGATTCTCTTGTCAATAAACATTTCTTGACAACCAAATATTCAAGAGTTAGTGTAGCTTTTATCAAAACACTTCATAAATTGGTCCTAGTTGGCCTTTGTCTTATCCAAGACATCACAACTTTCCACATTTGATGAATGTTATAAACCTTCTTAATACTTTTCACTCATTGTCACAATCTTAATTTTAAGACTTGTTATTGGAATGAAGTATGATTGACCTTTTGATTTAATCATTTCTTAAATTCTTGATTCCTCTTCTTAAACATACAGTTGTACTAATACTTACTTAGAGGATCAACTGAGATATGGTTCTTAATCATAAAGACTTATCATAAAGCATAAAAGGTACTCTCCCTTCTTCTTAGAATGGAGAAACGTTTATCTTTCTGCCTACTTGATTCTTATTCATTTTGCTATCGATTTAAACCTTTTTAATCAATTTCGAATTATACTTAATCTTATAAGTATAATCATATTTACTAAACCTTTAGTAAATCATGACGAATATCTTTGTTTCTCTTATGGTGGACTTGATCAACACACAACTTTGTGTGCTCGATCTCCTAGTCCTTTCACTTGACACTTTGTCAACGAATTAGTCTAATTTCCAAATATGAAATTTCTCATTCATCATGCAACCAAGTTGTGTGATTCCAAATTTTTGTCCAATTGAAATATGGGCGATGAGAAACTCTCCCTATTTGGTAAATTCTCGATATATCCATAATCACCATAAATAAGAATAATATCCATTTGTTGTAGAAATATGCAAACATCAATTTTCATAACGATTTGAATGCAAGGAAGTAAACAAATAAGTAAATAAGTCAAAATTTATTTTATTTATAAAAGCAGCAGAAGACATTTGTCCTTACAATGCAAAATCCATTGAAAACTATGTATTTCAAAAGGAAAATTTCTAACAACTCTATCATAACTATCTAAGCTCAAAAATCTAATCTTCAAGTGCATGCGATCAAAATCCATTTCTTTGTGATTAGACTCATCTTGCTCTTTCACCAAGCTTCCTTTCTTTTCACCGATCCTGCAAAAAAGATTCAAATGCAATCTTATCACATCATATATTTAGAATCAACGAATAGGAACTTTATTTAGATAGTGGATTTTACCTGAAGCGCAATCATACTCTTTGACTCTCCCATCTTTGGAATTTTCAGGCTCTTGGGGCAGACTTCTATCCAACGCCCTTTCTCTTGGCAGCAAACGCAAGTCGCTTCTCTTAGAACATCCTCGGAAGCATGGTCGGTTGACTTTCCTAACAAATATGTTCCATTGCTTCGCCAAATCATTTCTGATTCAGCAGCAATGAGCATGTAATTTAGGTCAATGAGGTTGTCGTCATGATCCATCATATAATACTTTCTTTTGAACTCATTATATGATTCAGGAAGTGATTGCAGAACTCAGTTCACAGCCAACTCATCGGGAAATGACACACCCAACATAATCAACCTATCGATGTGTGATTTCATTCCTATAACGTGGGTACACATGGATTTACCATCTTCATGTTTCATTTCCAATAGGGCCTTAGTGATATTGAACCTTTCAATCCTTTGATCTTGTGGGTTAGGGAGAACAATTGGAGGAGGAGGAGGAAGTGAAGCATGATTTCTTGTTCCTCGATCGAATTGTGGAATATCATCTTCATGTGGAATGCTTGTTCCACGGGATTTGATAAGACCATAGTTGTCGAACTTTGACATCTACAAAATGGGAGAAAACAAATTCAAGTTAGTTGATCGATTGAGTCCTTAGTAAATCACCTAAATGAGATACTAAGGCTAGGACCCAAAACAATATGCTACAACCTAGAAAAGGGATGTTGTAATCTAGATGCAGAATATTTGAAGGTAAGTGAATGACGATTCACTAATTTCCACCATGAAAAACGAAAAAGAAATTTAAGTTTTAAATCTATGAAAACTCCTAGATCCTTTGAGATTCATTGAACATTTCAATGGCATGTTTAAATCTCGATATGCCCCTCTTGTTTGTGACTGGGATGCCGAGGATCAGAAAGCGGGTGTGAATAACCATGCAAACATACATGGTTCCCTCACATGTTACAGTCACCTATTCGATGTGCCGGTAAACCACACACGCTCCACCGGACTATGACAAACATTGAGTCACCCTTTGCTACATTTGCTTAGAACCATTTAGTGTTCCGGTAAACCACACACGCTCCACTAACGTCTTCGCAAGGGCACAAAGTATAATTTCATGGAATTGCATCAATTCACTTTGCCTAAGTAACTAAGATTGGGAATTTGTAAAAACATTTAGTTACTTTTGTATTTCATTATACTTATAATGGAAGGTTTTGTCCTATCCTACCTGTTCGCCTAACGACCCTCCACTAGTCAAGAGTGCGGTGGGTAAGAGTGGATACGCATTCAATCGCCATATTATAGGCAATTTCCTTAAACACCCCTTATAGACCAGCTTCGTGAATCAGGCCTACTAACGGTAAGACTGACTTTTACTCATACATATATATAATGTTAGACTTTTAATGTTATATATAGTATAGGGTGTATTTTATACTTTTAAAATACTAGGTGGTCAAATTTAACATTTATACTTTTAATTCAATTAAATTGTAAACCTAAACTTTTTTGGATTTATTAAACCTCTTTTAATTATACACCTTAATTAATTAATAAAACCATAAGGGTGTGAATTGAACTTTTCAAAACATTACTAGAGTTTTAGAATTTAACATTTCGAATTAAACTTTTAATTAACTTTTAAATTCCAAAACTTGAGGGCAAGTTTTGAAACATTTCAAAACATTAAGGTTTCAACTATTTAAATTTCAAAACAACAAAACTTTTGGATTCAAATTTAAACTATAAAACCTAAGAGGCAAAATATGAAACTTTTCATAACAACAAGGATCAAATAACAAATAATTCAAATTAACATTTAATCACATAATTATCCATATTTGATTTATTTAATGATTTCTTGCAAAACAATTTATCAATTTACTCAAAATAATTAATCAATTATCACATAAGTAAACAATTATCTTATTAATTGATAAATATCATAAATTAGATCAAAATTATAGTCAAATATATCATATAATCGGATTAATATTGATCTATATGATAAGGTAACTATCCATAATCAAAAACAGCAAGAAAACCCGAGATACCCTCCATCTGACGAGTTGACTCGTCGAGTCAAGCCTGGGCTCGTCGAGTCAACATGGACTCGGCGAGTTCAGCTATGGACTCGGAAAGTCCAGCCTCCAAAACACAAAAAACGAATTTTCCAATCATACAATGCATCATTACAATTGAAACCAAGCTAGGCTATGATACCACTGATGGGTTTTGGTCCTAAGAACATCGTATGTGCTCATACAAACCCTAAAGCTTGGATCTAGGTTTCTCTATTATACATGCAAGTTATCCAAGACTATAAACCCTAATTCTAGCATTCAAATAATCATATTAGCCATAAGAATAAGTTTACAATGTTACCTTGATTGTTATGTAGCAATACCAATCCCAAATCTCCTTGAATTGACTTTAGAAGGCTTAGAGTCACAAGTGTCACTCCTCTAACAGCTTACAAACACCAACTAGCAAGAGGATCATTATAGAGAGAGGACAGGGGATGAAGAAATCAGCCAGGGTTCCTTTAGTGACAAGGATGCCGATTTCCATGACCCTTAGGGTCTATTTATACTTGTAAGGCTCCTAGGGTTTCACCCTTAAACCCTAATTGGATAACTTAAGCCCTAAGCAATCCAATACCCTAATGATAAGCCTTGGACGAGTTCTAGGTCTATCCAAAGCCTCAAAACCGTCCACCCCTTATCCATAAGGGATTATAGCCTAAAGTACAACTATCATACACTTGACAGTTTATGCCCGTCTATTTAATTAATCTCTTTAAGTCACCTAATTAATTCCTAATTAATTTATGACTTATATTAATCAAATAACAATATTATTATTCCTTATAATATTTCTTCTCTCGTTGTAAATCATCCTAACAAGTTGCTATGGTGAAGGCAACCTAAAAGGACCATGCTCAATCGGGTCAAGTACTTACCAAATATAGTTGCAACTTTAGACACTATTCAAACAATCATATCCGGTATATATATAGCCTGATCAACTATATTTATCCAAGATACGACCAACATGTGCTTAGGAGTGACGGTGGTGATGCAACAAACCTAAATCCTACCAACTATACAATCGAACATCAAGTTTAAGACTTAGGTACTCTCCTCCTCGATCTGATCGAAGCATCTTCATTTTCCTGCCCAATTGATTCTCCACTTCATTCTTTAACTCTTTGAACTTTTCAAATGTTTCTGACTTTTGCTTGATTAAGTAGATATACCCATAGCTACTATAGTCATCGGTAAAAGTCACATAGAAGCGGTTCCCATCCTTTATGGTTGATCTAAACGGTCCACATACATCGGTATGTATTAGGTCCAATAAACCCTCACCCCTTTCACATACACTAGTGAAGGGTGACTTGGTCATCTTTCAAAGTAAACAAGATTCGCATGTGTCATCTTCCCTAAGGTCGAATGACTCCAACACTCCATCCTTTTGGAGTTGGACTATGCCCTTCTTGTTGACATGTCCAAGATGACAATGCCACAAGGATGCTCTATCCATACTATTGGAAGAATTCATGCATAAAACATCATTTCCTAGGTTATCTACAATCATAAAAGTTTCATAAATTCCATTACATGGTATTGCTTCAAAATATAAGACACCATTTAGATAAGCACAAATAGAACCATTCTCATTATTAAAAGAAAATCTAAATCCTTGTCTAAACAAACCATAAAATGAAATGATGTTTCTTGCCATTTCTGGCGAATAGCAACAATTGTTCAAATCTAAACATAAACCATTCCTAAGCACTTGTCACACCCCGAAACCGAAGGCGGAAACATCCCGGGGCGGAGGTGACTTCATGTGAATATCATAACCAATGTACATAGTAAGCGAAGTAAAACACAAAACATTACATTACATAGATTTCATTACATCAGATGAAAAGTAAAGTGTTACAAGTTTTCATAGATACATAAGTTTAAACAAAAGAAAGACGTGACTTCCATTCGCTCCGTCTTCTGCAAAAAGATGCGGGGTACCTGTCTAAGTAGATCCTGAGAATACAAGCATTTTAAAAACCAGCATAAAGCTGGTGAGTTTATAAGCGGTTTGTTTTTATGAAAATGAGCAAGATTCCTTTTGGTTTCTGAAAATGTTACGACGCAAGAAAATCCCATATTTTCTTAAAAGTAATGTTTGGTTATTTGTTAGGTTACACTGATCTTGTTATGTTCAACTGTGATCCCAGGAAAATCCCATATTTTCCTAATGTGAAAGATGTAAAAGATGTAATGTAAAAGATGTAAAAGATGTAAAAGATGTAATGTGTAATGTATATGTTAGTCCACCAACCCAAAATGTAATGTAAAAGATGTATACTGAAACCTGATTATTATAGTAAACTAATTCTTATGGTTATTAATTTACTATATCCATTATTACTAAAAATGTAAATTTCTGTTATCCAAATTGCGAGTTCGATAACCATACAATAGACTAATTATGGCAATAAGTAGTCCATCTTACTTTATGACTTTCGTCACCCTTGAACCTTTCGGTTCGACTGTAGCTAGCAGCCAGGTGCGGGGTAGTCAGCCCCGTATAGATCTATACACTCAAGTCAGGCTCCCTATCTAAGAGATTCTGGTTACAGGGGCGGTCCTCCACTCACGTATCTCTGTGGAGTGTTCTCCGAGGACGTGTCTCCAATTTATTGGAATAACAAATCTACAAGTAATAATGACGAAGGTCCTGTTTAAGTTCTATCTAAAAAGACTATCCTCCACTCGCCTATCTCTATGGAGTGCTACCAAGGACAAAACGATATATTAAGTTTCTTGTTCAAAGTTCAAAGATTATGTTTTCAACTGTTTATAATATGGAAACCATTTGTGAAAATATAAAGTACAATAATTTATAACATTTTTCACAAATAATTATGATAATGAAATGTGCAAGTTCAAAACGGTTAACTGGTATGATTACTTGTAATTTTCTTGTATTCCCCCTGAAAACAGTGAAAAACAATGAAAAAGGGTAGGGATATGAACTCACCAGACGAGGAAAGGTGTCGACTAGGATGCTAAACATCGGATCGAGGCTTGAAAACGTGCGAGCCTCCTATGTAATATGAAATGATACACAAATGTATCTAATTAGACTTTAAATCACTAATTAGATAAGCTTATACGCTCTAATATGCAAAAACACTTTAATTAAGTGTTAGCAGTGGTCCGGGTAGCATCTAAGGGTGTGTAGGGCATAGAATAAGAGTTTACTCTTCAAAAGTTAGCCCTTAGGGGAGTTTACGGTCCTATGACCATATTACGATGAGTTTATGGCCGTAAACTCATGGATGGTGTGTTCTTGGATGCTAAATGGTCTTACAATGCATAAAGGAAAGTTCTAGGGTTGATTCTATGGCTTAAGAAGTGATTGGGACTTGAAAGGGCCTTGGAAAAGGAGTTTACGGTTTATGAAGATGCTCTTGGGGAGTTTACTACCTTAAACACATCAGTTTACTACCTTAAACTCATATTCATCCATGAATCATGCGTTTTTGTGATTGAAGGTTAAGCATACAAGGTTCTAGGTTCAATTCCAAGCCATACAAGGTGTTAAAGGCACTTTAACACCTATTTGAAGAGTTTATGGTCCAGGAAGATGGGTTTATGGTCCAAGGAGATGAGTTTATGGTCCAAGGAGATGAGTTTATGGTCTAAGAATGTTCTTGTACCGTAAGCTCAAGTTTGATCCATTTACATATGTTTTGGTGCATCACATGAAGGATTATAAGGTTCTACACTCTCATGGAAGCATCATGGAAACATTTGGAAGTGTTTAGAGGCATTTTAACACTTTAAAAGGAGTTTATGGTCCATGAATGTGGGTTTACGGTCCAAGCATGTTCTGGGACCGTAAACTCATGTACAATACTCAAATGGTACGAATTTGGTGTCCTAAGTTCATGCATGCAAGTTTCTAAGCCATATCTAAGCACTAGAATGTGTTTGGAGGGGTTTTGGGGCTTCAAAACCCTCTCAAGGGGTGTTCAGGGTTTTGGGAGGGTCCCTAGACCATAAACACTGGTTCTTGGGTGTTTTTGGAAGTTTCAAACAAGAATTTGCATGCCAAATAAGTAAAACAACAAGCTAGGATGAAGTACTTACCAAGTTGAAGCTTGAAATGGGGTTTTTGGGTGAATTTCAAATTCTAGAGAGAGAGAGAGTAGTGAGAGAAAGTGTTTAGAGAGAGAGAAAAAGATTCAAAATTATGTCACTCACTCCCTTATATAGGGGTTGAGTTTATGGCCCGGTGGAAATCTACCCGATACTACCGTTAGACGGTGCTTTTTGCCGTACCTGATAAATTGTCGTAATCACGACGTAAATGAAACTAATAATTTTCCAAATAAATATGGAAAATATTTTAATGTTTTTAACGCATCCCCACACTTATGAAACCGAATTAAAAGTTGTGATTAATTTAATTTAACTCTAAGGTTAACGGGAAAATTTTGAATATGAACGGTTTTATTTACCGGGAACGGTTTATAGCGACGGAATAACTACGGGTTGTCACAACACTAGAGAATACACTCCAATCTTGGTCACAAGCGACGATCTTCTGTTCCCCATGATTAGATTTATTCTTCCATGCTCTAGATCCCTATTTCTTCTTAGTCCCTGCAATTCAGAACAATATCGTAACCACACCCGGTATCGAGGACCTAAGAAATAGCATGAGATGAATCATTAGATTTAATTGTATATATACCTGCAAAAGATGGCTTCATCTTTCCTTCCTTGATAGCTTGCAGGTACTCTGGGCAGCTTCTCTTCTAATGCCCTATTTTGTGGTAATGGTGGCACTCAGCCTCCTTTGGGTTAGGGTTAGGCTTAGCGGGATCAACTTTGGTCCCACTAGAGGAGGAACCATCTCGGGACTTTCCCTTGCGGTGGCTGTTAGACGGAGCCTTCCTCTTCTTGCCTCTTCTTTGCCCAATGGCCAAAACAGGAGCAGCGGGTGGATTGGGAGTGGGTGCAACAGACTTGTCCTTAAGGTTGCTCTCAGTAACCCTAAGGAGACCTTGGAGCTTACTTAGGGTGACTTATTCTTTGTTCATGTGGTAGGTCATCCTAAATTGGTTGTAACACGGAGGCAAGGAGTGAAGCACCATGTCGATTGCCAAGTATTCCCCAAAGTCAACATTAAACTTGCGAAGACAATCGACATACCTTTGCATATTGTGCAGGTGCACCGTTAGTGATTCACCATGACCCATTTTAGCGGAGATCATGTTAGTGAAGATCTCGTAACGTTCCTGCCTCGCGTTTTGGTGGTATCTCTCCAACAAGTCTTGGTGCGTTGCATACGGATACATGTCCTCGTAGGACTTTTGGAATTCAGAGTTCATAGTGGCTATCATGATGCAATGAACCTTCGTTGCATCACGCTGTTGAGTTTCAAAAGCATTGATTTCAGCTGGAGTAGCGATTTCATGATTGATCTTCTTGAGCTTCTCATCGAGTACATACTCCTTGTCCTCGTAGCGAGCAATCATGCAAATGTATCTTATCTATTTGCTAAAGTTCATCCCATCGAAAGTCACCTTTTGGCAAAGGCTCATAAATGTGAACGAGCTAGCAGCAGCATTGTTCGCGTTCGACATCTACAAATAGAAAGGACAAAGATAGATTAGAATTTGAATCCCTAATTATTACCCAAGACAAATTAAGGCTGGGATCCAACAACAATATTTACATATTAGAAAAGGGATGCCGTAATCTAACATGCAAACAATTTGAAGGTAAGTGAATGATGATTCACTAATTCTCCACCATAAAACATAACTTTAACTCTAAGTGTATTGAGAATTCCTAGGTTTAGATGACATTCATTGAAACTTTTCAATGGCATGTTTAAATCTTGATATGGCCCTCTCGTTTGTGACTGGGATACCGACGATCACAAAGTGGGTGTGAATTACCATGCAAATTCACATGGTGCCTTTATTGTAACAATCACCTATTCGATGTGTCGGTAAACCGCACACGCTCCATCGAACTATGATAAACAATGAATCACCCTTTGCCACCTTTGCTTAAAACCAATTAGTGTGCCGGTAAACCACACCCGCGCCACTAACTTCTTAGCAAGGGTGCAAAGTGTAATTTCATGGGATTGCATCAATTCACTTTTCCTAAAGTAACTAGGATTGGGAATTTTTTGAAAAAAGTTACTTTCTATTTCATATTATACTTTTAATGAGGAGATAAGGTTGCCCTATCCTACCCGTTCGGCTAGTGACCCTCCACCGATCAAGGAAGCGGTGGGTGTGAGTGTACACCCATTAAGCATCATTTTATAGGCAGCAACCTTATACCCACCTTATAGACCGGCTTCGTGAATGAGGCCTACTAACGGTAAGACTAGCATTTTAATTATACATATATATACATATTAATCTTGTAATATTATATTAGTATAGGGTTGAATTTAAAATTTGTAATATTCTAGGGTTTGAAATTTAAATTGTCTAAATTAAACTTTTAATCACAAAACATAAATTTCAAAACTTGAGGGCAGGTTTTAAACTTTTCAAAACATAGGGGGTCAAATAAAAAATAATCTAAATTAACATTTAATCACATAATTATCCATATTTGATTTATTTAATTATTTCTTGAAAAACAATTTACCAATTTAATTAAAATAATTAATCAATTATCACATAAGGAAACTAATATTTAATTAATTGATAAATATCTTCAATTAGGTCAAGAATATACTCAAATATATCTTAAAATCAGATTTATATTGACCTAACATGATTAAGGTAAGTATCCAAAGGATAAACAACAAGAAATCCCAAAACTAGCTCTTTCTGACGCTCGAACTCGCCAAGTACCACAATGGACTCGCCGAGTTGAGGCATACTCGCCGAGTCCATTATGGAACTCGCCAAGTTCATCAGGCAGGATCACAAAATTCGAATTTTGAAAGCATCAAACAAGCAATCAATGCATCAATTCAATAGAAACCAATCTAGGCTCTGATACCACTGATGGGTTTTGGCCATATGACCATTCCTATGTGCACATACAAACCCTAATGCTTGGATCTAGGTTTATCTAATTAAAGATGCATTGTATCCAAGACTTCTAATGGTAATTCTAGCATAATAATAATAAGAAATCAGATTTAGAAGATTACCTTGAATCACTTGCTTGAATCTTCATGTCCTTGGAGCTTAGAGTCACAATTGTCACTCCTCTAATGGCTTACAAACACCAACTAGCAAGAGGATGATTATAGAGAGAGGAGAGGGGAGGAAGAAATCAGCTAGGGTTTCTTTAGTGCCAAGGATGCCGATTTCCATGACCCTTAGGGTCTATTTATACCTGTAAGGCTCCTAGGGTTTCACCCTTAAACCCTAATTGGATAACTTAAGCCCTAAGCAATCCAATACCCTAATGATAAGAATTGGACGAATTCTAGGTCTATCCAAAGCCTAAAAACCGTCCACCCCTTATCCATAAGGGATTATAGCCTAAACTACAACTATCATACACTTGACAGTTTATGCCCTTCTATTTAATTAATCTCTTTAAGTCACCAAATTAATGCCTAATTAATTTATGACTTATATTAATCAAATAACAATATTATTATTCCTTATAATATTTCTTCTCTCATTGTAAATCATCCTAACAAGTTGCTATGGTGAAGGCAACCCAAAAGGACCATGCTCAATCGGGTCAAGTACTTACCAAATATAGTTGCAGCCTTAGACACTATTCCAACAATCATATCTGGGATATATATAGCCTGATCAACTATATTTATCCAAGATATGACCAACATGTGCTTAGGAGTGACGGTGGTGATGCAACAAACCTAAAACCTACCAACTATACAATCGAACATCAAGTTTAAAAATACTATAGGAGTATTTTAGGATACTATAAACCCCTTCCACTCCTAAAATTTCCCCATATATCTCGTACCTCGATTCTCTCACAAACAACATAGTTAACATTCCACATCAATACTTCTACTACCCTATCACGATGATTTGCGGATAGGGCAAGCAGAGAACTAAAGAAGTCCATGAGGAACAACCAAGAGGTGGACCCTAAGGGATACCCAGAGGTGAATTGTAAAAGGGAGGAGTGTCACTAAGAGACCAACTAGGACGGATGCGCCAAGGAAACCGTTGACTAGCTTTACCC
The DNA here is from genome assembly GCF_052625555.1 of Lactuca saligna. Classification (NCBI taxonomy): domain Eukaryota; kingdom Viridiplantae; phylum Streptophyta; class Magnoliopsida; order Asterales; family Asteraceae; genus Lactuca; species Lactuca saligna. The sequence goes on from NC_136420.1 coordinate 210,299,956, forward strand.
AATTAAGAGTAGACCAGAGACCCTTTCACCTTCCTCTTCCAAGATACATGAACACCCAATACAGGTGTCCCTGGAATGAACATACCTAGAAACAAAACAATACCTACACAAAATACAATCTGATCCACAATCGACGTGCACTGAACTTTGATAGTCAACATCCTCACAAATCAGGCATCCGTAGCTCGAAGTGACTCCGTGTTTCCAACCCTCTGTCATGGAGCAATGGAGACCATAAACAAAGCCCAGTATAATGGAATATAAATCCGAGCCCCACGATTAATAAGAACACCATTCCAAATGCTTTACGAAACCCACAAGTAGGACCAGAAAACTATGCAGACCATCTACAATCCTTAAATGAAGAAATGGTCATCGGGAAACCACAACTCGTTGCAACTAAGGCTAGGAAAGCCTTAGCAGATTAAGGAACAAAAAGAGGCATTCAAAAGATGAGTAAAAGGGCTAAACACCTTGTGCGCCATATTAGCATGGGAGAATCACCACACCACTCACCGTAGGTTCATAATACCTTTAATTGCAACTAGTAGTGGTAAACTAAGAGGTGTACGTCGTCCAAGAATCCATACAACCAAATCCGTGAACTATATTGCAAACTATATGCTATTTTGATGAAATTAACATCGTATAATATATGTTTCCACTCTCTACCATAACTGCATCATGGGCATGTAGGTTGACACAATTAACGCCAGCATGTTAAGATTATGCTAGTAAACTCACTTGGAATTAACTACGAGTGCTTACAAGCTCACCTTTCGTGTGCAACAGAGTCATGTTTTCTCATAAAGATAACAAGTACCCCATCGATGCACCGGTCCTGCGAATAGACTCCGCCACTTTCTAAGCCACTGTAACAGTTGTCGTGGCTGCCATCATGGAAAACTTCAATACCAACAGCACAAACGAAAATTAAAGGAGTGTCGATAATTTCAACCGTAATAACAACCACGGAAACCAACGAAGGGCAATTCACCACTGCACTTTAAAGCCTAAACCTAAGAACAAGAAACGAAAGTTCGGGAATGAGAAAGGAGGTAGTTCGACTCAGAGGCTTACTACAAGGCAACAACCGGGATCAGTCCCTACCCCTACTAGCCCTACTTCTCCCACATTGAGACAATCATAACTTGGGTACAATCCATCCTACAGCAAGTGCAAATGCCATCACTAGGGAGCCTTCCATACATTTTGTTGCAAAAAGGTGCAACAAGATGGGCCACATCTCCGGCTGTTGTAAGGCCCTGGCCCCATGCATTGTTTCGAAACCCAACCCAGTAATCAGTCCAATTTGTCACAACTGTGGTGCAACACAAGAATTCAAGAGAAATTGTCCAACAGAGATGACTGACGAAGGGGTTGACATCTAGACATGAAGAGATGACCAAGAAACCCTACCGAGATTTCTGGTACGTTGCAAACAATAGACTTTTATATAACGAATTTTCGCAAAAAGGTTCTGCCAATTGAAAATATAATCAAAAACTATTTCCCCATTCGAGCAAACCCTGTAAGACACAAAGAAGCTAGGAATCCTAGCTAATGGACCATGACGGTTCCATAGGAACGATAGTATATAGTTAGGATTCCACAAACTAGGAGCCTGCGATTTCGGCTTATTTCCTTTCCCTAAACTGTATATTGATTAGAAAAGAACCCCGCAGATGATTATCTTTAGAAATCCTAAGTGGGTATGGTTATGTCCCACCCATCTATAGCGGAAAAACCTAGCAGAATTTGGATTACGAATTCCCTTGCCTTAGGACAACGCCCTTTTGTTACTAAAACACCGAGCAAACATAAACAAAATAGACCCAATGATAACAACAAAAAGGAAACTACTAGTGATAAGAACATGAAACATAGAACACCTAGTGATTCCTAACAATCAATACTCTCCAAATTGATGTAACACATGTTGTAACAATGAGCCCAGTGTCATCAGTTGGCACAAATAGGCTTGATTCTCACCTTACAAACCCCGAGCACTACAAATAGACTTTCATTCTACTCAAACGAATAACAAAACTCTTCCAACCGGTAACAACAAATCGCTAGCAACCAGATACCTAAGTTATTGTGTAAGAAATACCACGCCCCTCCTTAGCCCAGTAAAGATTGAAGTACAAGAAGACAAAGGGCATCAAGGGAATCCAAAAGGCTTCCACCCTTACACCAGAGGTTCCTAAAGTTCCTTTGGAAATCTCAACCATGTGCTAAGCGGAGATAGAATCACCCCGACTCCTGTAACTACCCCAATAGCCAAACACCCAATACCACTTATCACGGTCACAAGAACAAATAATGTCTGATCACAAGATCAGCATAATATATAAAGGAAGCATCACACCCAGGAAGCACCTATCTAACTCATAAGGAAGAAAGACTAAACTAACATAGGCACCACCAACTATGAATAAGCCAAACAAGCCCATCCACAAGGATCAATACTCATTACCCCGAATCAAAGATTAATCCAACCAACAGCAAGGAACTGGCAGAGGCCGACCTACCATTTTCTCAGAAACCTATAGAAAGAAAACTAACAAGATAATCTAAGACTCATAAAGTTAACTACATCACACAAACTCAACCTTGGTAACCATAGTACCAACTCTCAAGATCCAGAAAACTCTACTTCTAGGACACCAGAATCCCGAATCCTTAGAAGGCCATCCAAAAGTCATCGTCGAGGAAGGCCCGATAACCTATAGCCTCCCATTAACCTAAGAACTCAATTTTAAACATTTCACATTCCATATATTCAACACTCATAAGTGTCGGACCACCAAAGCTCTAGAAATCCCACTTTACACGATCAAAGTAAACAAGAGCCCCCGCCCCAAAGAGAAGCACGAGTAATAGAAATTGACAAAGCCAGGAATGCCCACTCGCCTCTAATTGAGTACTCATATAACAACAACTACCACTCGATCATAGGAGTTGCATCCTTTCGAGGCCCTGTGTGGCCAGAAATGCGGATCATCCTCTGTCGAGCTGAGGTGACAAACACCCAACTGACAAATGGACAAACGCCCACTAGCACACACACTAGACCTGAGATTATTTGAGAAACCACATCAAAGGTGGCCGAAAACCTAAACATGAATCCAAACATCATAACGCCAACAAAAGAACTATGCAGATAACAAATTAAAGCCTTGAAATCTCAAGCAAGAGATCAGGGTATTCATAAAAATCCTCCTTCAAGGAAGGATGACATGATTTGAAATGATATGTGAACTAAATCCCTTATACACCAGTCCCTTCAAGATCCTCGCACAGATCGGTCTGGTAGCCTACAAACTCCAACTACCCCCCCCCCCCAAGCTTAGAGATGTATACCTATATTCCATATGTCGAACCTAGGATGTGTCTAACAGACAAAACCCTCACAATTCCATTAGACAAGATTTAATGATCCAAAACCTCCCGATAGTTGATCAACCTATCAAGATTATGGAGAGAAAAGTTAAACACACAAAACAAAGTCGCGTTCCAGTTTTGAGGGTTCAAGGGAATGCTAGGCGTGTGCCAGTATTCAGTTGGAAACGCAAAGAATAGATAAATTGAAACTACCTTCACCTATTCCCGCATTAATGACCCTACCTCTTAAAAGAATTTTCGAACGAAATTCACTCTATCGGGGGGGATGATGTCATAACTTGCATTTTTGGCTAGGAAATTCTATCCTCGATGAATCTCAAATCTCTCTCAAATCTCTCCATGTATCACTAATCTCTCTCAAATCTCCCTATTTAGTTTTTCCATAGCTAAAATCAACACAAAACGGAAGGAGAAAACTTGAAGGAGAAAACCTAGTTCGGAACCCTTAGGAAGCTTCGGACCTCCTAGATGAACCGAGCATTTTTTAGAATTAATGTGATTTGGAAATTTAGCATGCCCCGGACAATCTCGCTCCGAAAGAATCACTTCGGACTATCTCGTATGGAGCTTTTGTATTCGGTTCAGAAACTGCCGCCTCGCAGCCTCGGGAGAATTGAGCATGGATCAGAGTTGACTCCAAAATTTCAGGCTTGACTCCGGAACTCCACTCCGGAAATTGAGAATTTCCTTCGGAACTCACCAAGTGACTTTGGGACTCACCCAGTACCTCCAAAACCTTTTATAACCCACCTCGGGCCCTCGCAAGCTAAAGACTCCACTCCGAATTTTGGCAATGACTACGAAATTCATGTTGCGGCAACGGAAATTGACTCCGGAATCCCCCTTCTTGCTCCGAATTTTGGGCTATTTCGGACCAATTCTTCATTTTGAGGCATTTTGATGTTGGGATTCCCACCAAACTCGTATTTTTCATATCCTAAACCCCTATTTGATGCCAAATTGGATTATTTAAATCATATTTACATACAATAATATTTCGAAATTACAAATGTATTCTTTTCAATAAAGATAAGAATAAGATAAGGACAAGGAGGTTTCACTTTGTTATTTGATATAATTCCTATTCCCTATGCAAATCACAGTAACCAAGGCATTACCCACCAAATAACAAAACATGAACCATCAAATTTCCATGAACCTAAGTCTCCCACCTTTTTTTTCATCCTCTTAAAGCAATGTCTATAGAGGAGTTTTAGACTTCCCCACTCCTATCATTCTCTCATATTCTCTCAAAAATTCATCCCAAAAGCAAGACCAAGAGCTAGTTGAAAGCTAAATTTCTTAACTCCTCTCTAGAATTTTTAAGTAAGTTTATCCACTCATCTAACATTTTATGTAATTTTCAAAATGAATATGTATTATTCTATTCATAATAATATGAGATGATCACCTTTAGGACGACATTCCTCCCAAGGAAATTCCTCATCTCTGCCAAAGGTCTAAGTTGAAATCTTCACTCTATCATTCCAAACAATTCACCAACCAACTCATGGTGAGCTTCATACCCCACATTTTCCATGTTTTTTTTGTTTTTCGGGGAGAGTACAAGTCAAAGTCTTCTGTAAACCATGATCTATTTGTTATTGTGTATGTATGTCTTCTTGCATATGCTTAAGTATAAAACCCCTTAAAAATAGTCTAAAAACTCGAGATTTTGGTTAAGTCTCAAGAGTTTGGATTATATTTCACAAATCATGTTTGGAAACAAGAACTAATATGTACCAAGTGTATGTCACGAATTTTTATAATAACAACTTTAAGGTTTTGCTTCAAGATTTACTTAAACAAGTTGTGAGACAAAATATTTTGGAAAGTGATTAAATTATGGAAATAATAATATTTTGGATCATTGTTGGCCAAACATAAATATAAAAGTTATCTTGGAATATTATGTCATACTCATGACTTTTCACCAAATTAACAAAACTAATGGAGATTATTTATAAATATATAATATAATAATTTTATCAAGAAGAATATATGAAAACAGAGTTTCATGACAAAAGTATTTGCATGTCATGAACTGCTGTCATAAAACCTTCAAGAACATAAGTAATGTCCTATATGTCTTGAAACGGAAATTACGTGTCATAACCTGCAGTCATGAATTTTCACAAGTTATAACTTGACACTTTCCGTTTGACCAATATGGGCCTGAGCGGCCAATTTATAGAAAGGAAAGCCCATTTTTCCCAATTCCAATAATGTTGGGTCATTTTGATGAACATCCAAAATGCCTTATTTAGTTTTTGATAAACGAAACAGAACGAACACAATGCACCCACTTAACAAGAACAATAAACGAGATGGAACGAAAACAATATTTCTATTCAATAAGTACAGGAATCATTATTTATCTAACAAATAATGGATCTCACTGATTGCTCAAAAGGTTGTTAAGATTCTAGTCAGAAAAATCTCAAAAGTACCTAAATATAAAAATATCAGTGTACACCTAAAATCCTATACGAACTTATAGCCAGAGTCTCTTGGAGGGAGAGCAGGAATTTGTTGTATAGATCTATACAGGGTTGATACCCCACACCTTCGTTGTTAGATACAGCTAGACCGGCCAATCTAGTTTGACAAATGTCTTTATCAGATCAAGGGCACTTGAGAAACGCCAAAACAAGTTTCTGTCATATCAGTATGGTTATGACGACTCACTAGAATATGTTATGTTATCTAGAAATTTACGCAACAAAAACCTCACAAATGAAATTTGGCACATTGTGTTGACTACCCCGCGCATGGTAGTGATGGTCCGCATTCGTTGTGTTGACTGTCCTTTTCTGATTGCGTAGAATGTCTATAATAGCCATGTCGATTTCTTACACCTAACAAGTATTAGAGTCTTAATACTGTTATTTTTACCCATAAGAAAACATACACTTTTCTAGAGAAAAAGATTGTAAACGAGTTTTTGAAAAACGATAAACTAACACACATATATGCAAGTATACACAGTCGAAACAAGAACTTACAAACATTTTATAGCAGAAAATATAGGATTTTCTGGAGAAAATGATTTGATACGAATTCGATAACAATAAGCTAGAATGCACACTCAATACTACTCAAAAAGAAAAACAATATTTACAACTATTTTTCCTTTTTTGAAATTAGTGGATTTTCTAGAAACCATTGGCTATTCTTACTCAAAAGAACTATTCTCAAACACAACCCGTGTTTACAAACTACACTATTTTCTTTTATCACTCCCTATAAGGATGAACCAGAATAACGACATGCATACAAATACCATGATTTTCCAAGTAGGCTTCAACCAATTTCATAGAAAATATCAAATTTTCTGAAAATGCAATGAGAACGATTTTAAATTAGTGTGAAACTATTTTATACAAAAATGTTTATGAACTCACCAACTTTTTAGTTCATGCTTTTTCAAACGATTTGTATTCTCAGAGATCTAGTAAGCTGGTGAAATGAGATGCGGATGCAGGACTATTTAGCTGTAGTTTGGAATTTCTCTACTTATGTCTCTTTGGTGTAACTCGATGGACATATACAATGTACAAACAATGTAAGTTTGTTATCTTATTGTATGATGTTTGTATTACTCTGTAGCACTTATATTCAATTGTTATAATACTGCACAATGAGGTCACCCGACATCGGACGTTTCCGATATCTAGTCTGGGGTTGTGACATTCATCTCCACAAAATTTGTTAGGGATCCAAAACCATGCAATTTGTTAGAGATTCAGTACAACGGAATTTGCTAGGGAATCACCACACGAAATTTGCTAGGGATTCAACTCTCTCAAATCTCTCCTTGTATCACTAATCTCTCTCAAATCTCCCTATTTAGTTTTTCCATAGCCAAAATCAACACAAAACGGAAGGAGAAAACTTGAAGGAGAAAACCTAGTTCGGAACCCTTAGGAAGCTTCGGACCACCTAGATGAACCGAGCATTTTTTACAATTAATGTGATTTGGAAATTTATCAAGCCCTGAACAATCTCGCCCCGAAATAATCACTTCGGACAATCTCGTATGGAGCTTTCGTATTCGGTTCAGAAACTGTCGTCTCGCAGCCTCGGTAGAATTGAGCATGGATGAGAGTTGACTCCGGAATTTCAGGCTTGACTCCGGAACTCCACTTCGGAAATTGAGAATTTCCTTCGGAACTCACCAAGTGACTTTGGGACTCACCCAGTACCTACAAAACCTTTTATAACCCACCTCGGACCCTCGCAAGCTAAAGACTCCACTCCGAATTTTGGCAATGACTACGGAATTCATGTTGTGGCTCCGGAAATTGCTATTTGACTCCTGAATCCCCCTTCTTGCTCCGAATTTTGGGCTATTTCGGACAAATTCTTCATTTTGAGGCATTTCATGTTGGGATTCCCACCAAACTCGTATTTTTCATATCCTAAACCCCTATTTTATGCTGAATTGGATTATTTAAATCATATTTACATACAATAATATTTCGGAATTATAAATGTATTATTTTCAATAAAGATAAGAATAAGATAAGGACAAGGAGGTTTGACTTCGTTATTTGATATAATTCCTATTCCCTATGCAAATCACACTAACCAAGGCATTACCCACCAAATAACAAAACATGAACCATCAGATTTCCATGAACCTATGTCTCCCACCTTTTCTTTCATCCTCTTATAGCAACGTCTATAGAGGAGTTTTAGACTTCCCCACTCCTATCATTCTCTCATATTCTCTCAAAACTTCATCCCAAAAGCAAGAACAAGAGCTGGTTGAAAGCTAAATTTCTTAACTCCTCTCTAGAATTTTTAAGTAAGTTTCTCCACTCATCTAACATTTTATGTAATTTTCAAATTGAATATGTATTATACTATTCATAATAATATGAGATGATCACCTTTAGGACAACATTCCTCCAAGGGAAATTCCTCATCTCAGCCAAAGGTCTATGTTGAAATCTTCACTCTATCATTCCAAACAATTCACCAACCAACTCATGGTGAGCTTCATACCCCACATTTTCCATGTTTTTATTGTTTTTCGGGGAGAGTACAAGTCAAAGTATACTGTAAATCATGATCTATTTGTTATTGTGTATGTATGTCTTCTTGCATATGCTTAAGTATAAAACCCCTTAAAAATAGTCCAAAAACTCGAGATTTTGGTTAAGTCTCAAGAGTTTGGATTATATTTCGCAAATCATGTTTGGAAACAAGAACTAGTATGTACCAAGTGTATGTCACAAATTTTTATAATAACAACTTTAAGGTTTTGCTTCAAGATTTACTTAAACAAGTTGTGAGACAAAATATTTTGGAAAGTGATTAAATTATGGAAATAATAATATTTTGGATCATTGTTGGCCAAACATAAATATAAAAGTTATCTTGGAATATTACGTCATACTCATGACTTTTCACCAAATTAACAAAACTAGTGGAGATTATTTATAAATATATATTATAATAATTTTATCAAGAAGAATATATGAAAACAGAGTTTCATGACAAAAGTATTTGCATGTCATGAACTGCTGTCATAAAACCTTCAAGAACATAAGTAATGTCCTATATGTCTTGAAATGGAAATTGCGTGTCATAACCTGCAGTCATGAATTTTCACAAGTTATAACTTGACACTTTCCGTTTGACCAATATGGGCCTGAGCGGCCAATTTATAGAAAGGAAAGCCCATTTTTCCCAATTCCAATAATGTTGGGTCATTTTGATGAACGTCCAAAATGCCTTATTTAGTTTTTGATAAACGAAACAGAACGAACACAATGCACCCACTTAACAAGAACAATAAACGAGATGGAACGAAAACAATATTTCTATTCAATAAGTACAGGAATCATTATTTATCTAACAAATAATGGATCTCACTGATTGCTCAAAAGGTTGTTAAGATTCTAGTCAGAAAAATCTCAAAAGTACCTAAATATAAAAATATTAGTGTACACCTAAAATCCTATACGAACTTATAGCCAGAGTCTCTTGGAGGGAGAGCAGGAATTTGTTGTATAGATCTATACAGGGTTGATACCCCACACCTTCGTTGTTAGATACAGCTAGACCGGCCAATCTAGTTTGACAAATGTCTTTATCAGATCAAGGGCACTTGAGAAACGCCAAAACAAGTTTCTGTCATATCAGTATGGTTATGACGACTCACTAGAATATGTTATGTTATCTAGAAATTTACGCAACAAAAACCTCACAAATGAAATTTGGCACATTGTGTTGACTACCCCGTGTATGGTAGTGATGGTCCGCATTCGTTGTGTTGACTGTCCTTTTCTGATTGCGTAGAATGTCTATAATCGCCATGTCGATTTCATACACCTAACAAGTATTAGAGTCTTAATACTGTTATTTTTACCCATAAGAAAACATACACTTTTCTAGAGAAAAAGATTGTAAACGAGTTTTTGAAAAACGATAAACTAACACACATATATGCAAGTATACACAGTCGAAACAAGAACTTACAAACATTTTATAGCAGAAAATATAGGATTTTCTGGAGAAAATGATTTGATACGAATTCGATAACAATAAGCTAGAATGCACACTCAATACTACTCAAAAAGAAAAACAATATTTACAACTATTTTTCCTTTTTTGAAATTAGTGGATTTTCTAGAAACCATTGGCTATTCTTACTCAAAAGAACTATTCTCAAACACAACCCGTGTTTACAAACTACACTATTTTCTTTTATCACTCCCTATAAGGATGAACCAGAATAACGACATGCATACAAATACCATGATTTTCCAAGTAGGCTTCAACCAATTTCATAGAAAATATCAAATTTTCTGAAAATGCAATGAGAACGATTTTAAACTGGTGTGAAACTATTTTATACAAAAATGTTTATGAACTCACCAACTTTTTAGTTCATGCTTTTTCAAACGATTTGTATTCTCAGAGATCTAGTAAGCTGGTGAAATGAGATGCGGATGCAGGACTATTTAGCTGTAGTTTGGAATTTCTCTACTTATGTCTCTTTGGTGTAACTCGATGGACATATACAATGTACAAACAATGTAAGTTTGTTATCTTATTGTATGATGTTTGTATTACTCTGTAGCACTTATATTCAATTGTTACAATACTGCACAATGAGGTCACCCGACATCGGACGTTTCCGATATCTAGTCTGGGGGTGTGACATTCATCTCCACAAAATTTGTTAGGGATCCAAAACCATGCAATTTGTTAGAGATTCAGTACAACGGAATTTGCTAGGGAATCACCACACGAAATTTGCTAGGGATTCATCTCTCTCAAATCTCTCCTTGTATCACTAATCTCTCTCAAATCTCCCTATTTAGTTTTTCCATAGCCAAAATCAACACAAAACGGAAGGAGAAAACTTGAAGGAGAAAACCTAATTCGGAACCCTTAGGAAGCTTCGGACCACCTAGATGAACCGAGCATTTTTTACAATTAATGTGATTTGGAAATTTATCAAGCCCCGAACAATCTCGCCCCGAAATAATCACTTCGGACAATCTCGTATGGAGCTTTCGTATTCGGTTCAGAAACTGCCGTCTCGCAGCCTCGGTAGAATTGAGCATGGATGAGAGTTGACTCCGGAATTTCAGGCTTGACTCCGGAACTCCACTTCGGAAATTGAGAATTTCCTTCGGAACTCACCAAGTGACTTTGGGACTCACCCAGTACCTACAAAACCTTTTATAACCCACCTCGGACCCTCGCAAGCTAAAGACTCCACTCCGAATTTTGGCAATGACTACGGAATTCATGTTGTGGCTCCGGAAATTGCTATTTGACTCCTGAATCCCCCTTCTTGCTCCAAATTTTGGGCTATTTCGGACAAATTCTTCATTTTGAGGCATTTCATGTTGGGATTCCCACCAAACTCGTATTTTTCATATCCTAAACCCCTATTTTATGCCGAATTGGATTATTTAAATCATATTTACATACAATAATATTTCAGAATTATAAATGTATTATTTTCAATAAAGATAAGAATAAGATAAGGACAAGGAGGTTTGACTTCGTTATTTGATATAATTCCTATTCCCTATGCAAATCACAGTAACCAAGGCATTACCCACCAAATAACAAAACATGAACCATCAGATTTCCATGAACCTATGTCTCCCACCTTTTCTTTCATCCTCTTAAAGCAATGTCTATAGAGGAGTTTTAGACTTCCCCACTCCTATCATTCTCTCATATTCTCTCAAAACTTCATCCCAAAATCAAGAACAAGAGCTGGTTGAAAGCTAAATTTCTTAACTCCTCTCTAGAATTTTTAAGTAAGTTTCTCCACTCATCTAACATTTTATGTAATTTTCAAAATGCATATGTATTATACTATTCATAATAATATGAGATGATCACCTTTAGGACAACATTCCTCCAAGGGAAATTCCTCATCTCAGCCAAAGGTCTAAGTTGAAATCTTCACTCTATCATTCCAAACAATTCACCAACCAAATCATGGTGAGCTTCATACCCCACATTTTCCATGTTTTTATTGTTTTTCGGGGAGAGTACAAGTCAAAGTATTCTGTAAATCATGATCTATTTGTTATTGTGTATGTATGTCTTCTTGCATATGCTAAAGTATAAAACCCCTTAAAAATAGTCCAAAAACTCGAGATTTTGGTTAAGTCTCAAGAGTTTGGATTATATTTCGCAAATCATGTTTGGAAACAAGAACTAGTATGTACCAAGTGTATGTCACAAATTTTTATAATAACAACTTTAAGGTTTTGCTTCAAGATTTACTTAAACAAGTTGTGAGACAAAATATTTTGGAAAGTGATTAAATTATGGAAATAATAATATTTTAGATCATTGTTGGCCAAACATAAATATAAAAGTTATCTTGGAATATTACGTCATACTCATGACTTTTCACCAAATTAACAAAACTAGTGGAGATTATTTATAAATATATATTATAATAAATTTATCAAGAAGAATATATGAAAACAGAGTTTCATGACAAAAGTATTTGCATGTCATGAACTGCTGTCATAAAACCTTCAAGAACATAAGTAATGTCCTATATGTCTTGAAACGGAAATTGCGTGTCATAACCTGCAGTCATGAATTTTCACAAGTTATAACTTGACACTTTCCGTTTGACCAATATGGGCCTGAGCGGCCAATTTATAGAAAGGAAAGCCCATTTTTCCCAATTCCAATAATGTTGGGTCATTTTGATGAACGTCCAAAATGCCTTATTTAGTTTTTGATAAACGAAACAGAACGAACACAATGCACCCACTTAACAAGAACAATAAACGAGATGGAACGAAAACAATATTTCTATTCAATAAGTACAGGAATCATTATTTATCTAACAAATAATGGATCTCACTGATTGCTCAAAAGGTTGTTAAGATTCTAGTCAGAAAAATCTCAAAAGTACCTAAATATAAATATATTAGTGTACACCTAAAATCCTATACGAACTTATAGCCAGAGTCTCTTGGAGGGAGAGCAGGAATTTGTTGTATAGATCTATACAGGGTTGATACCCCGCACCTTCGTTGTTAGATACAGCTAGACCGGCCAATCTAGTTTGACAAATGTCTTTATCAGATCAAGGGCACTTGAGAAACGCCAAAACAGGTTTCTGTCATATCAGTATGGTTATGACGACTCACTAGAATGTGTTATGTTATCTAGAAATTTATGCAACAAAAACCTCACAAATGAAATTTGGCACATTGTGTTGACTACCCCCACGCATGGTAGTGATGGTCCGCATTCGTTGTGTTGACTGTCCTTTTCTCATTGCGTAGAATGTCCATAATCGCCATGTCAATTTCTTACACCTAACAAGTATTAGAGTCTTAATACTGTTATTTTTACCCGTAAGAAAACA